>NC_142788.1:4953125-5263750 GCF_988280905.1 Pimephales promelas
TCTATTTATGTTCACATGACTTTTTTTTGTCAACACTTTAGCTATTTTACACTATTTTCAATAGTTATGTTGTTTCAGTTGGGCTATGCAGTTTTTCATTGTATTGTTTTTTCGTTACGCTTTATTTTAAGGTGTCATTGTTACAGTGTAATTATAGATTTAAGTAGTGAGTAATAATAATTAACAACATACTTACGGGTTAGGTGTATGATTAGGTTGAGGGTTAGTTGCATGTAATTATGCATAATTTACTGTTATTACTATGGTAAGTACATGTAACAAGGACCCAGTAAAATAAAGTGTTACCGTTTTTTTCTCACAAACTGCAGGATGTAGTTTAACTAACTGCTAAAATGCTTCAGCTGTAGTATTTCACAGTTTAATCCCATTAATAAATCTCAAACAGTGAGAGCATTCTAATGCTGTAGATATTCAGTAGATCCTATAACCAAAATAAAGTGTGCTTTTGATAAACTGGAGAATATAAAAAAAGCACTACCATCCCATCAAACCTAACAAACGGGACAGTTTCATGTACTCCAACCTTTTCTCTTCCCCAGACCAACGCTATGCTGTCGTCCCTCTACATGACTTCCACACCATGGAAGTGAGTTCTGGGGTGCCCATGCTCGTGTGGGCCAGCAGTGTGTTCTCCCCGGCCTTGCCCAGCCCCCCGTCTCCTCCCGGGCCTCTGGACCTGAGCTCACCGTCCAGCAGCTCCAGCTCCAGCAGTGGAGAGGAGGACGACTGCCGGACCTCCGACCCACCCAGCCCGGACCCTGGTCTGTCCCGCCACCAGCTCACGCACTGTACCCCCAGCCCGCAGACCACAGGAGCCGCCAGCACCGCCACCAGAGCCGCCTTTCACTGCAAGCACTGTCCGAAAGAGTACACCAGTCTGGGTGCGCTGAAGATGCACATCCGCTCACACACACTCCCCTGTGTGTGTGGCACGTGTGGCAAGGCCTTCTCCAGACCCTGGCTGCTGCGGGGACACATTCGCACACACACCGGTGAGTTAGTTAGCCCGTAAACTGAAGCTGTGAGTGGACCAACATTTGACCAAAACCTTTAAAGGGATAGTTCACTTTGAAATAAATTTTTGGTATGTTTTAGCTTACCTCAAGGACATCTAAGATGTAGGTATCTTTGTTTTCCACCGTTCTTGTCTATCAGTCATATAATGCAGGTCTATGGTCACCACCTCAAAGAGCATGCACAGAGAAGTCCAAATTAAACATGATTTAATGACTCGTAAATGTAAGTACACATTGATGGCCTAAGACACGAAACGAGCGGGTTGTGTGAGAAAACGAACAGTATTTATATCGTTTTTACCTCGTTTTTTTACCTAAGATAATTGAATAATCGTAAAATCTTTTTCTTATAATTGTGAAAATTATTAGATTATTAAAAATTTTTTCTTATAATTGTGTGATATAAAGTAGCAATTTGAGTTTATATCCGGACTATATATAATTCAGACTTTTTGTGAGATATAAACTTCAATTCAGACTTTATACAAAGCTGCCGTCACTAAATAAAAAAGGTTACTTTTTATCTCACAGTTATGACTTTTATATCTCACAATTAGAATTTTTTTCTCAGAATTACAAGTTATAAAGTCCAATTGCGTGTGAAAAACATCCGAATTGTGAGATAAAAAGTCTCAATTAGCTTTTTTTCTTTTGCGTGTCGGAAACAAGCTTCCATAGTATTCCGTCCCAGTCCCTTATAGCCTCGTTTTCATTCCTGTCAAAAGATAAATATGCCGCTACGCTGACTAAGATCTTTTACTTCTCTACCAAACGAATTTACGCTTTCCATCTGGCTGACAATAAATATGGTGTAGAAATCCCAAACTATATCAGATAAGAACGTTATAGAAAGAAACTTAGGGGTTGGGCTCTTTTATCCATGTCATACGGGGAAAACAATATCGGGGCCACAAATTAATAATTCCTAAATTGTTTCCTTGTTTTAGTTTTATCATGGCCTCAATTTAAACATGAGAATGAATTGGTACAACATGACCATGGTTTATTTCCAATTCATTACTAAAATGAAGTGCATTAATTCTTAATTTGTTGCCACGATATCTGTTTTATTTTTTATTTCACATGTCATGTGCAGGGCTTCTTATACCTGGTTCAGATTACACGATTTTAGCCCGATTTTGGCACGATCCGTTTGACGTAGGGTGTCACGGGGATTCATAAACGACAACGGGTGTCGGGACTAGGGTTGGGTATCGTTTGAATTTGAACGATTCTGATTCCGATTCCTTGTTTCGATTCCGGTTCCTAACGATTCTCGATTCCGATTCTTTTAAGAGGCAGGGTCAAAAAAGTTTAGCTTACCTTGCTAACCAACGGCCTTTCTGAAGGAAATAATCCTTTCTGAAGGAAATACTCCTGTCACAAATACTCCTTCTGTCACAAATTTTGCATTTTGCCGAGATTTCGTTATTTTTAGAAAAGTGAAGCCACACTTTGGACCGCTGACGTAAGCTACTAATGTTCGACTCGCGCGGTTATGCCAACACTTCCGGTAGACGGTTCTTCGTTGGTGTTGTTCAGCGGTTTCTTCTTCCGCTCGGCGGACTGTGAATATCGAAACTTTAACTTTTGAACGATTCCGGGAAAAACGAAAAGTTAGTCCCGGTTCCAATCGATACTCGATTCTCGATACCCAACCCTAGTCGGGACGCAAGATTCGATCGTATCATCTCGTATAGTGTGTCATAGTGGGCGACAACCTACGTCGGGTCTGCGATGCTTCACGACATCACGACAAATAGGCTAGCATGTTTGATTTTTTTAACGGTCGTCCACGGCGGTTCCGTCACATGTATGAGGTTGACCAATAGGAGCACAGAAGCCTTTCCATACACAACTTTCAAAAATGGCGAAACGAAAGAGCGACGATGGTGCTAACGTTAAAATTAAAAGTAAAAATATAAAAGAAACAGCCAATACAACACTCACCGCTTCATCCGTTGTTTGTTTACGTTCGTTTCCGGAAGTCACTCGCTACTAGTTTCGCCTTCTCGATGACATCACGCGTGTCGTCAAAGACGGCATGCGATGACTGGTCAGGAAGCAACGTGTAATCTGACATGTCTTGTCCACGACACGACAAGATTTTAGGAGTCCAAATCGCGTAATCTGACACAGTGACTATCGCAACAGACAAAAAATTTCACGTAATCTGAACCAGGCATTACACGAGTTAAAAAATGACTTTGTTAGTCAAGCTTTCATCTTACATCATGGTCATTTAAACTAGGAGAACTTTCTAACTTTCAAGAATAAATGAAAGAGATTTGGCTTGGTTATGGAGAAAGCCTTTGGTTAGCATTCCCAATATTGTCAATGGCAGTTTCTCAGCTGGTTCATCTAACCCAGGGGTAGGCAAGTTCGGTCCTAGAGAGCCGCTATCCTGCAGAGTTTGGCTCCAACACTGAAAAAAAGTCTCCTTAATAATCCTGAAGACATTGATTAGCTTGTTCAGGTGTGTTTGATTGGGGTTGGAACTAAATTCTGCAGGACAGCGGCTCTCTAGGACCGAACTTGCCTACCCCTGATCTAACCTCAGTGGCTAACTGCCCATGTTAACTAGTAAAACCTTGACCGCCTGCTAAAGGACCCCCAAATATCATCTAGAGTCAAGAATGTCATAGAAACGTGGAGATGGCTCTTCAGAGCAAGTATTTAGGGCACAACCCAGATAGCAAACTGACATTGAATCAACGTGGAAATACGACATCGAAACAATGTTGATCTGACATTGTTTTGCTCATCGAATTAACGTTGAACCAACGTCAGACGCGTCATTCTTTCAAAACTAACGGAAAATCAACTTGAAATCAACGCGTTGTTTCAACGTTATGAAAGCAAACCAATTTTCGATTTCATTTAGCTTTGAAGAATGCCGCGTCTGACGTTGGTTCAACGTTAATTCGATGAGCAAATCAACGTTGTTTCAATGTCATGAGAGACGTCGTTTCCACGTTGATTCAATGTCAGTTTGCTGTCTGGGAAGTTTTGTTGGTTCACCTTACAGAATCTACTCTGAATTGCATTTTAAGGTGCATAAAACATCTTTAACACAATAACACAATAATGTGTGTACTAAAAGTTCTTCATCTCTGTTTTAAGGCGAGCGCCCCTTCTCGTGCCCCCACTGTAACCGCGCCTTTGCGGACCGCTCGAACCTGCGGGCTCACCTGCAGACCCACTCCGAAGTGAAGAAGTACCAGTGCGGGACGTGCTCCCGAACCTTCAGCCGAATGTCCCTCCTGCACAAACACACTCTCTCCGGCTGCTGCCCGTCTGCATAGAGGAGGAGCCGGCTGAGTCCCATCTCTCGGCGCTGGGACGGGATGGTTTTAAGCCAGAAGTCAATGTCTGGACTGGTAGAGACTCATTTTTTGAAGCACACGGTGCCTTACGTTATATTCCACAAGCTAAAAGAAGAGTTTCACACCTGATCCGCACCAGAACAACTGCTCCGAGATCGCATGAACGAGATGCACACGGACTCTGGGACGGTTAAAAAGCAGTAGTGTCCGATTCTGTGAGTGAGCACATTAGTTACCACAGTTGAAAACCAAAAGAGCACCTGTTCATCTTATAATTTGGTGTAACTTCTCTGTGCGAGAATACTGTCCCGATAAAGCCTTGATTCCTGCTCCAGCTGCATTATAACATTCGTCGAGTGTTCGTCGCATGTGCCTTGACAATGTAAACGTCTAGACGGCACTTGGAGATCTGCGTGTCTCGACCATAGACTGTAAGGTCTCGACAGTTTCAAATAAAGCCATGGAGCAAACTTGTCAATCATCTTGATGGATGACCCAGAGGAAACACTGGCCAATAAGAGGACAGTTACTCGCTTTGCAAGGTTGCCTGGTGAAAGCGAGCCATACCAAGAAGAAAATGCCACATTGTAACAAATGAAGTACCTGTTTCGGAGCAAAACGAACGCTCAATCGGTGTGAAAACACCCCTAGTCTTGCACGCATTCACACAGTGAGGGTCTGTTACACATAGACTGCAGATTTTTGTCGTGGGAAAAGGGCCCATGAACTGGCTCTCGGTGGATTCCCCAAGATGCACCTCGGTGCCGGCTGGTCCGGGACTGTGAGGGGGGCAGCTGCTATTAAACCTGTGTGGTGAGAGGTCATCTCTCACCAAGATCTCCACAGACTTGCCTGGATGTATTGAGACAGCTGTTGGGCTGTCGACAAATGCATTGGCTCGCCGTTCTCCGTTTGAAAGCACCAAAGACCTGCTTTAATAGGACGTTCAATCAGGCTATGGAATTTGCCTCTGTAATTCGAGCTTGTATGGCGTCATTCGCCAACTTCTGAACTGGCAGTCTGACTTCTGAAGGATTTTATGTTCTTAAAGATTTGAACAGGGTGTCAAAAACACAAGAAGAGGGTCATTTGGTTTTAGATGTCGTTTATGAACAAAGTTTACTCCAAGTCCTCTGAACCGAAGGGATTTAGCGGTCTCTCATTTGAGAGAGGTCTTCCATGAAGTGTGTTTCACCTGGTCCTCTTCAAACATGTCTTTTCCAAAGCCACAATGATATATGAAGCTGCCTTTCTACTTTGGACGTATAACAGAAACCAAATGCTATGCAATCTTTTTTGAGCAAAGATGTTTTAGTGTATTTCCACTTGCTATTTTTTCCAATAAAGTAATTTATGTTCTTTTTTCAGAAAAGTGTCTAATTTGTGTTTTTATGAAGGCCGGACGTGTTAAATCCATAAATGAATTCATACTCTGTATTAGAGCCAAACCGATATTATCGGCCGATATTAGACATTTTCCAAACTATCGGTATCGGCAGTTATAATGGCCGATAAATGAATATTTCAAAAATAAAATAAAAACAGACGAAACACGCTTCAATCATCTCTCCTTGGCCTGTTAAATTGAAAATGTATGTTTTACAATTCGCAGTATGACGTTATTGCTAAATTATGGCTCATCATAGACTAGCTAACCTGAAATTGTAATTATAAGGTAGCTTATAAGGCAATGTAGGGACTAATTATTATTTAATTTAGCAGAACTTTAATATATTTTGATGTTCCTCTGTTCTGTTGTGACAATAAAAGAAACAAGTTTCTTTTAAAAATGCTTTATCATATTATTTCAGTTAAAACTCATAAATAACTACAAATAACTATGTTAGGGAAATCTGTTAATGTTTTGTTGCGCGTTTCTGAAAAAAATAAAAAAATAAAAAAATATCGGCCGATATATCGGATTTTAAAACCAAAAAATATTTGTATCGGTATCGGCCTTCAAAATCCTTTATCGGTCGGGCTCTACTCTGTATACATACTCATACCATTCCATAAGCAGCATAACTTTATTATTTCCATGGAATACAAAAAGACATTTTTAGCAGAGTTACAACAACGACTATGAAAGTGCACATATGAAGTCCAACAAAAGATGTTTTAATATCGGAAAAAATAATTATTCCTTGAATGCATTATTTATATCCACAGATCTCTGAATAGATATGGTGCAATAAATATTTAGCGTCTGCGTCTAGACGCAGTCAAGATATTTTGAGTGATGGTCAGAACACCTGCACACACTTTCTGCTTAGCCGGACGCTAATACAACACCAACCCAGTTTAGCTGACACATGGCCAACAAATGTTCACGTCCGAGACGCACTGCAGGTGGAAAAAGACCAAAAGGGAGGCAGAAGACTTAGAGGAGCACCAGGAAGAGGAATGGGTCCGTCTGCACCATTAAGACCCGTGGATCCAGCTCTTCGCTCCAGAACCTCAATCTGTCAAATGCATATGCCTCCCTGAGGGGAAATTTAATAAATGTGGGAAATTCCAACAATCTGTGCTTCGAATGTGGCCAGAGCTTTGAGGTTTTCAGTTTTGTGGGCTGCCTCCGCAACTCAGCCTTTCCCTGAGCAATCTGAATCCACAAAGCCCTTGTGACCTGCGTTGACGCCAACCAGTCTTGCTGGAGTAACGATGCACTTCCTTTGCTGATTTGGAGGCTCAAAGCTGTGGGATTTTGGTGGGCTAGTTGTAGGGGGGAGGGCACGCTTAAAGAGGTATTCCAGGCTGAAAGCAACTCAAACTCTGTCTGTGGCATGCTTTATCTCCAACATCTGCGACCACTAAAAACGGCGAGCTCTTTGAGTGCCAATACACTGGGTCCATGAATTAAGAAATTTTAAGAACATTTAAAGGGATAGTTCACTTAATTATTCATTTTTGGTATGATTTAGCTTACCTCAGGGGCATCCAAGATGTAGGTGTCTTTGTTTCCGCAGTAGTACTGTTCGATTCCTCACACAAACCGCTATTTTTGTGTCTTTTAGGCCTGTACACACCCGGGACGAATATCAGCGCGCGTTATTCATCAGCGTTTTTCAACGTGTTTTTTTGTGTTCACACCCAAGCGATTTTTGCTGACGATGAGCCGAGTGAACATGCAAATTCATTCCCTGACATTAGATGGCGCCAATTTGCTCTGCAATACCACTCCATAACAGTTTTCCTTTATCAAGATGTTTTTAGTCGATAGTTCTTTATGCTCTAGCACCAACGAGACCAGCAGCTTTACATTCATCTTGCCTCGCATCTTCCTCGTCTTATTTCTTCCTGGCTGTGTAGACGGCGACGCTACTTGGCGTATATCTTCTTCACCATTGCAAATGTGTTCGGCAGACCGACGGCGAGCTCTTCGGCAGACCGTTTTGTTTTTGAACACCCGCAAGTTGTGTTTTACTGTAACTTCAGAAGCTCCAAACGTGGAAACATGACATCGAAACAACGTTGATCTGACATTGTTTTGCTCATCGAATTAACGTTGAACCAACGTCAGACGCGTCATTCTTCAAAACTAACGGAAAATCAACTTGAAATCACCGTTGTTTCAACGTTAGGAAAGCAAACCAATTACAAACCAATTACCAATTTTCATTTAGCTTTGAAGAATGCCGCGTCTGATGTTGGTTCAACGTTAATTCGATGAGCAAAACAATGCCAGATCAACGTTGTTTCGATGTCATGAGAGATGTCATTTCCACGTTGATTCAATGTCAGTTTGCTGTCTGGGATTGGTCGGATATTTTTTGACGCTAGCGTGTCAAACTAAAAAAAAACGAACCCGAGGCGTTTTTTTAAAATATGACGTTTTTACACGTGGCGTTTTCCGCGTCGGTGTGCACACTCACATTGGCGCCCTTTGTTTAGTCACGAGGCGTTAAACGCCTGCAAATAACACGCGCGAAATTGAACAGGCCTTTAGGCCATCAAAGTGTACTTACATTTACGAGTCATTAAACCATGTTTAATTTTGACTTTAATAAAACTTTTAAAACTTTAATTCTCTGTGCACGCTCTTTGAGGTGGTGACCATAGACCTGCATTATATGACTGGCAGACAAGAACAGTTTGATCTAAAAATATCAAAACTGAAACTACTGTGAAAACAAAGACACCTGCATCTTGGATGCCCTTGAGGTAAACTAAAACACACCAAAAAAATTAATTTCAAAGTGAACTATCCCTTTAAGCTTTGTGAACACGAAAGGAATTTGGTGTTAATTATCTTTAAAAATGTCTATAATACGTTTCGTTTAGCATTCCTATTAATGTCAATGGCAGTTTCTTGCATCAGCGGTGGCTAACTGCCCATGCTAACTAGTAAATCCTAGTAAAACCGTCTGCATACATGCGGAAAACGTCAGCAAAAGGAATAATAAGTTATGTCCGACTTCAAAAGGACAATTTAGACAACTTTACAGACTGAAACAGCATTTATTTACTGAATAATTGAATTGGCAATTTTGGATTTAAACTCAAAAACAAAACAAAAGCATTGCTTCCACTGTAAACACTTTTCGGAAAAGCAGTGTTGTTATTCCTAACCTAAACTATAAAAATGTGGTGGTTGAAATTGAAGATGAAATAAAGTATAACTCTTGCTCATTGGCAAAAATGTGTGTGTTTGTGTGTGCGTGGCCCGATATGGTCAGATATGAGTGGGTGTTCAGTAGACGAAAGTCATTTGGGCTTTGGGGTTTGATGTGGTTGGCCTGAACTGCAGACATAGAGTCAGACACAGTAGACGTGAAGGATTGAAGCCGTGGAGTCATGTTCACAGAGAGATGACAACTGTGTGTGGGTTGCTGGATGGATGGGTGACAGAGGGTGATGTCATTGTCTTTCACCGCTTGAAGCAGCACAAATCTGCAAGAATTCCCCATAGACCCAAACAATCGTCCCCCGTACCTGTGAGGGGGTGAGATAATGTGTCTGTAATTGATGGCGGTGCAGTGTGGTATGAGTTGCTCATGTTGTCAGTCCTGTTGTCGAACATTTCTGAGGGCCTTATGCTGCATATATTATTTGTCTGTCAGTAATAAGGCATGAAGACCACATTTGTCAAGCACATATTTGTGTAGTACTGGCTATACAACCAAATCTGATTCCTCTGTCATTTGAAACCCAGACAGCAAACTGACATTGAATCAACGTGGAAACGACGTCTCTCATGACATTGAAACAACGTTGATTTTGCTCATCGAATTAACGTTGAACCAACGTCAGACGCGGCATTCTTCAAAGCTAAATGAAAATCGGAAATTGGTTTGCTTTCATAACGTTGAAACAACGCGTTGATTTCAAGTTGATTTTCCGTTAGTTTTGAAAGAATGACGCATCTGACGTTGGTTCAACGTTAATTCGATGAGCAAAACAATGTCAGATCAACGTTGTTTCGATGTCATATTTCCACGTTGATTCAATGTCAGTTTGCTATCTGGGAAGCCACAAGGTACCAGAAGAAGCATTTGTAAAGTGGCCTTATCCACCTCCAGTGCCATATTTAAAAAAAAAAAAAAAAATCCATTATTCCTAATGTTGACCTAGATTAACCTCACTTTTTCCTTTCACTTTGTCTTTCATTCCCTCTGTCTGCGCTGTGGGAGCCCGTCGGACACAGGAAACGGCTTGTCAGTCACATATAAACACTGGCTTTTTTGCAGCACTGATAAAAAAACATCTGAAGCATCTGAGTAGAGAAACGCTTCCTGATAGCTAGAAAGGGAGCTGAAACAAGTTTCTACATCATTAACTCACCCTCATGTCGCTCCAAACCCGACTGACTTAGACAGATAAGGGGATGGAGCTGTCAAAGCCCTAGATGCACCATAGAAGTATTGTTAAAGAAGTAGTTCACTTTAAAAAAAAAACTTTTGCTGATAATTTACTCACCCCCATGTCATCCAAGATGTCCATGTCATTCTTTCTTCAGTCGAGAAGAAATGAAGGTTTTTGATGAAAACATTCCAGGATTTTTCTCCATATAATGGACTTCATTGGGAACCAAACGGTTCAAGGTCAAAATGAGAGTTTCAGTGCAGCTTCAAAGGGCTTTAAACGACACCAGACGATGAATAAGGGTCTTATCTAGGACCCTTCAAGTCATGACTCGAAAAAAGATTCGCTCATTTTGATGAACAGGAGCCACGAACGCTCATCACAGAACAGAGCAAGGCGAGCATTTGAGCTTATAAAACGTAAACTTTTTTTTAAAATTTTGAAATGGCCCATCGTTTCGCTAGATAAGACCCTTACTCATCGTCTGGTGTCGTTTAAAGCCCTTTGAAGCTGCACTGAAACTCTCATTTGGACCTTGAACCGTTTGGTTCCCATTAAGGTCCATTATGGAGATAATCCTGGAATGTTTTCATCAAAAACCTTAATTTCTTTTCGACTGAAGAAATAAAGACATGGACATCTTGGATGACATGGGGGTGAGTAAATTAGCAGAAAAAGCTTTTTAAAAAAGTGAACTACTCCTTTAAGTGATCAATAAGGTTCATGCGCTAAAATCCAAGTCATATGAGAGTTTGTGTTAGGAACAGGTCCCAATTTAAGTTATTTTTCGATAATATTTGACATGAATAATGAGCAGTCAGGAGACAGGCAAGATGTTTAATATTATGGACATCAAGAGGATCTTCTAAAGACAGTGTTGAGGTTGGGACCAGCTCATTCGAGACCCTCGAGTCAAGAAGAGGGTCTGAAGTGAACTATATCCCTTCCATTTGGGGTGAATGAAGCCTGGTCCGAGTCCATGAGTCCAAGACCATGAAAATACGTTCTTGGACTCGGACTCGAGATGGACTACAACAATTTCATTCAGATTTGGAGTGATGAGAAAAAGTGTACAACCCTGCCATCTCTAACCCAATTCTTTAACCTTTCACACAGATTTACACAGATCTGAGACCAGTTTTACGTTCAGACACAAAGATTAAGATCATTGATTGAACTGGGAATACAGGTCCTAGATATTAAATGGCCTCGTTCACGTCTCGTGCTCAGCAGTGGTCGTGCATTGCCCTTAAAGGGGAATATTTGTGCAGTGATGCTCTTGTCTTTTCATGTTTGAGCTGGTGGTTTAGAGAGCTGAGTCATAGGGATCGTGTTTGAGCCAGGAGCTGTTATGATGGTTAGGATTACTAACACAGTTCTGGGTGACTGTCCTCATGTATGAGGATTACCCACATGCTTTGGCTTCTAGATTTCTTTCTCTCTTTCTCATTTCCAGATGCGACCAATGCAGCCTTTCTGTCATCTTCCACCTCAACGGTCTCAACTTCCCTGCTGGCTCTGTTTCTTCAAATGCCCAACCCGCATCTTGAACATAGATTGTGTCCTGGCAGGTACATGTCTGCTCATCATTTACTCACTCTCATGCCATTCCAACCCTGTATGACTTTCTCTCTTTTGTGGGGCCCAAAAGAAGAATGTTTAACCCTTTAACTGACTTCTCAACCAAACGGTTGAGCACATTTTGAGTCACTGTATTTTATTGAGAGGAGTACCTAACTTAACTCAAACTGATTGAGCCATCTCTATCATCTGGTTGAGGTATATTATGGCAAAAAAAATCCACTAGATTTCACGGTGTCAATCAACCGCATTTGTCACAACACTTCTTCTAACATGGAAGAAGTGAAATTTTGCAAGCTAAGCATATTTTTTTACATGCATATTACACTGTATTTTTAAATACTTTTTCAAAAACATGCTCAACCAAACGGTTGATTTGGCACATAACGGTTAACGGTCACTCCCCTTTTTGAGAATGGACATTACAATGCACTATTAAAACTTGGTTGTAATACAAGTATGCTTTGGAATAAAGACCTAAGTTTAGTCTTGTTTTAAAGAAATCACTCAGCAGATTATTGCTGAAGTAAAAAAAAATCGCTGAAGTATATATTTTATATAATTTTATATATATATATATATATATATATATATATATATATATATATATATATATATAAAATATATATTTTCCAAAATATTTTTCCTATGAAATTACTATAAATTCAAAGCCATATATCTAACAAAGTTGTGTTCCAAATTTGAAGTTGATATCACAAAAATTTAAGTTGTCATGAGATTTTGTTTAGGCGTAATGCCAAAAATGACAAATTCCATTGAATTTAAATGTATGCATTCTGCTATAATAGCCAAATATCACTTCTGTTACAAAATATGGAACCTTGAGACCGAGACCTTTCTGACAATGTGTTTTGTCAAGACTAGAAAAGGTTTGAATCATAAATTATGATGGGCAATGAAAAAGTATGGCAAAGTAAAGCAAGACACTTAACCCCTAGTTGCTCCAGAGGCGTGCGACCTCTGACATATATAGCAATTGTAAGTCACTTTGGATCAAAGCATCAGCTAAATGAATAAATGTAAATATCTCAAAATGGGACTGCATTTTCGTCACTCCAGGCCAGAGGTGGTCAATCATGTTCCTGGAGATTTACCTTCCTGCACAGTTTAGCACCAACTTGGCAAACCAGCTAATTAAGACCTTCAGGAGCACTGGATGTTTAAAGAGAGGTGTGTTGGAGCAGGTCTGGAAGGTAGATCTCCAGGAACAGAACTGAGACCATTCTAAACTCTAGCTCCAACCCTCCTCCAACACACCTAGCTGTCGTTTTCAAGTAATCCGTAACACCTTGATTGCTTTTGGTGTGTCCGATAAGAGTTGGAATTAAACTCCAGGCGAATTACAAACTGTGTTTTTGCACCCTTGAAGGAAATTTTGGGATGGCAACTTCATTCGTACCATTCCAAACGAAAGTGAACAACTGAATTCCTTCATGAAGAGCCCTTCCACAGCTCCGTTAGCGAAGGGAACATGCAATGGTCACTTCAAGGAAGTAATTTAATGATTTATGGTCATGTTCTGCCCTTAGGAGTGAGTGGGGGATAGGGATGCTCACTTCTGACTGGAATTTTCCCCAAGAGTTGGTTTGGCTACCCCTGTCCTGCCTATTTAGTAGGGGTGTAACAATACACAAATTCATATTGAACTGTTCGGTTTTTGGTAAGCATTTCTGAACCGAACAGTTCGTTGGACCATTTTTTCTGCCGACCAAAATTTCTTTATTTCAAATGTAGAAATCACAAAAACCACAGAAACCACAACATTGCCCAACATCAAATGGCAAATGTAATGTAAGCGGAACGAAGCTGAGGTACTTGTGTGGTTGACGGACAGTTGATCAGTTTGGACAAATGCAGCGCGAGCCGATCTTGATCACCAGCACTGTTACTACACAGCCAACTCCAGTAAAGAAAGCATTTGAAGTCTCTATTGAGGTTATAACATCGCTGCGAGATCTAGTAAGAAACATTCACGTTTCTCTGTTATTAACGGATCAAACAGCGCTGACGTGGATACCAGGAAGAAACACTGTGTCATGAATGAACCATCCAGTGTCCACAGATCAGCAACATTCCCCATGGGTTTACTGTAGTAACACTAACTGTTACCGTGGGAGTTTGGCAGGTAGGCTATAAAGCTATAAAGTAACATCACATTGGTTTTATTTTGACATCATGAATACAATTGCTGCCCTCAAATGTTAATCTGAACTAAAATAAACTTTTGTTTATAACTACTACAATATTACATTTCATTTTGTCCAAGGAGCTGTTTTGTTTTATAGCCTATGCTCCTAAGAAAAGTCAAGTATAGACCATTTCACAAGATGTAAACAACAGTGGTCCAGAAGCACTTCCTGTTTCAGTTTTTTAACACTACATAAAAGCTGGGATAAAATACAACCAACACAACATTTAAAACTAAATCAAAAAGTTAAACAAACATCTTTAAGATTACATGTGAAATAAAGAAAACGGTTACAAACTGAAACAGGAAGTGCTTCTGGACCAGTGTTGTTTACATCTTGTGAAATCCCAGATAGCAAACTGACATTGAATCAACGTGGAAATATGACATCGAAACAACGTTGATCTGACATTGTTTTGCTCATCGAATTAACGAACCAACGTCAGATGCGTCATTCTTTCAAAACTAACGGAAAATCAACCTGAAATCAACGCGTTGTTTCAACGTTATGAAAGCAACTCAATTTTCGATTTCATTTAGCTTTGAAGAATGCCGTGTCTGACGTTGGTTCAACGTTAATTCGATGAGCAAAATCAACGTTGTTTCAATGTCATGAGAGACGTCGTTTCCATGTTGATTCAATGTCAGTTTGCTGTCTGGGATGGTAGCTCCATCATTGCTCAAAGTACAAAAAACAAATCGTACTCAAGAGTTGGGGAAGCTACTCTGAAACTGTAGTTTGACAAGCTACAAGCTACTCGTAAGTTAAAGTAGTTAAACTACAGTCAAGCTACCCTTTTGGAAAAGTAGTTAGCTACACTACAAGTTGCTATCAAAAAGTACTTAGCTACATTGAAACTACTTTTGCTTTTTTAACAACGTATATTATAAATAACTGAATAAGTGTCTGAGGAATGTTTTAAGTAAAATATTTAGTGTTTGAAAATAATGCAATACAATTATGATTTCAAAGAGTATTGTTTTATTACACACAACACTCAAATATCTCAGACTGTTTGTCAAAAGTGCAAAATTGCAACAAATAGCCTACAGCATTGCAAGAACAAAATATACATTCAACGTAAAATGCATGTAGAACATTTTCTCAAAAATACAGATTGAACTTGGACAAATAAGGCCATGGGTAATTAAAGTTAGTTGTTTCCAGCCCGTTATTCCAACACTATCTCACGACCAATTCGTACGAATTCGACGCATGATTAAAAAGTGGCTAATTCGTACTAATTTGTACGACCTCACTCGTACTAATTCGTACGATTTGTCTAAACCCACGTGATGGTTAGGTTTAGGGGCGGGGTAAGGGGTAGGTCATTCGTACGAATTCATACGAATTGGCCAATTCGTAAAATATGTACGATTTAGCAAAATCGTATTAATTCGTACGAGTGAGGTCGTATGAATTGTTACGAATTAGCCACTTTTTAATCATTCGTCGAATTCGTACGACTTGGTCGTGAGATCGGGTTGGTTATTCACATAGAACGCTATATGACAAAACGGCGCTATACTACGCACATGGCACCCTTTATCGTTAATTATAGATAACGGGTGCCATGTGCGTAGTATAGTGCCGTTTTGTCATACAGCGTTCAATATGACACTAAAGGATGAGAATGCGTTGTTGTTTCTCGATCCTCCAAATCTGCCATCACGTCTTGCTCCATCATGGATAATCATAATATGGGTGTGTCAACCCACTTCTGTACGTCAGTGAACCGTTAGCCGCAAGACGCGTGATTAAACAACAGGTGGCGGTAATGGCAAAAAATTAGTTTGTAATCTAACGAGAAGAAGAATATCCTTGTATCGCGCTGATTTGCGCAGGCTCGAGAAACGCAATGTAGCTTTTGCTCGCGCTACACCGCTACTTGAAGCAAAAAGCAGTTAGCTACTGGAAAAGCTACACTGTTTGAAAAGCAACTGAGCTACTGCCAAGCTAGTGAAAAATGTAGTTAAGTTTGTAGCGTCGCTACTTGTAGTTAACTACTCTCCAACACTGATCATACTTTATGATGTTAGTTTTAATAAAATTATGATTAATTATCTCTGCCATATTTTTCTTTTTGCTGTACCGAACCGAACCGTGACACAAGTGTATCGCATCGAACCAAACCGTGAATTTTGTGAACCGTTACACCCCTACTATTTTGTATTCATCCCTTTATCACAGGGGTGTCCAATCCTGCTCCTGGAGGGCCACTTTCCTGCAGAGTCCAGTTCACTGGAAGCTTCTAGTGATCCCGAAGACCTTGATTAGCTGGTTCAGGTGTGTTTAAATAGGATTGGAGTCAAACTCTGCTGGATATTGGCCCTCCAGGAGCACCATTACCATTTACCCCTGTGATAAAGGGATGAATACTAAATACCCTGCTTTATCTGTACTGATCAACATGTGAATGGAGGGGACGGGTTGTGCTTGTGGTGGAATAACAGTTAAGGATTTGAGCAACCTTGAGAAGCACAGCTGTTATACTGCATCACATTATACGCAGACTGAAGTCTGGTGCTCATGGCTTCAGGCCCAATTGAAGAATCTCTGCAAGAGCCAAACAAAGTGTGTGTAATAACACATGCAGATTTACAGGGAGACTGAGGAGAGGACAGGAAATTAGACATGTGTGGCAGTATAAACAAGGAGAGAGAAAGCCTAAAAGAGAAGGTAAGGAAAGAGGAGAAACATTTACTGAAGAGTGAAAAGTTTTTTAATATGTAAAGATTTTAAAATTACCACCAAATGCACATTTAACGAGCTTGTTAGCATGTTTCTACATGCAGTTGCTACTTTGCTCTAATCGCTCACCCTCCACGTGATTTTCTGGTGTCTATGCATGGCTTCTTCAGTGTAAGTCTATGGGATTTATTGGTCCACCAGAAGTAATAGCTCACCTGAACACCTCAACAAGCGACATGATTTGAGTTATCCTTCATGACTGTAGCACACAGTGGTTTTTTCCATTGACGCCTTTCATGCAAGCACTGTAAGAAAGTGGTTTTCTGAGTTTTGTTCTGTGAGACTGAGGGCGTGTCTCTTGCTGTGCGCTGCACCTGCGGTGACCGAGAAAACACCTGCAGTGTCTTTGACTGCGCCACAGGTATTTGGGGCCTCGGGAGGTACTTTGGATGATTTGAAAGGTGCAAGGTGCACTTTTGTCCTGCCCTGAGACCTGCAGCACTTTACAACACTATTGTTCTGCCGCTTGTGAGGCAGAGGTGAAGGGGACTGCCGTGACACACACACACACACACTCTTGTGTCCTGAAGACGGGCTGCAGGTGTATAACTGCACCTGTCTGAAATGCACTCCCTTTGGCAGCCTTCGTATCTCTTCATCTCACAACCACTCAGCGCATTCATAAGTCTTAGCGTTCATTCATCTCTGAGTGTGTGCATATTTGACAAAGATTTGGTGTCTTCTTACTGTGACTTATGTCAGCATATTATATTCCTTTTCCAAAAAGCATATGGCACTGAATGCACGGATTGGTACTGATGACATTACAAATTTCATGGAGCATATGGGAAAACTGCTACAATTATGCACACACACAAAGAGATATGAATAGAAACATTGAGGCTTGCTTTGGTATCCTTATGGGGTAAATGGTGCATTATAGAAGATATAGTGCTGAAGTGTCTGTAAGAAACTGCCCATGACAAGAAAAGCAACATTGTACTGATACACTGCTCTCCGAAACAATTGAATAGTTTAAATGAGGGGTAAATGGATCATTTAAATGGTTACATTTACTTGTGTTTTTCACAATTCATATTGCTTCAAAGCAGCTTTATAGAAAATGTGATAATGTGTTGTGATGTTAAAGGGATAGTTCTAGGGTGACCACCTGCTAATAAGCCCAAGGGGGGACAAGGGGTATGTTTCTGAGGGACAATGTGGGACACTGCTTGGCGCGGCGGTGCCCCCACCCCACGGGCAGACTCTGATAGTGGTTTACCCATATCTAGAACTGTTACTATTGCCTTACTGTTTGTACATGAATAATTGTTAAAAAAAAGCACATACCTTAGCACATGCATTAATAATGCCCTATTCCCTAAACATGTGTAATTGCTGATATATTCTCATGAATAGGCCAACCAATGTGTATTTGTTTTCTAAATAAAGATGAATATTTTGAACATTCAATAAATTGACAGCACTTCCACTTACGATTTACTTTAGCTATTTAATTTTATTTATTTTTTATTACAATTAATTCACTTTAAATCAATAAAAGTATAAAATTATAGGATTAACAGGAATTATAGTTGCTCAACACCACAGGAACAGTTTAAAAAAAGTCGAAAAAAAGTCTAAACTCACAACTCCAGAGGTTCAGGGAATGAGAAGCTGCGCTGTCATGACAACAATGAAAAAGTTGACATCAACCTAGTCAGCAGGTCACGTGGGAGTGGCAACCAGTCTTGATGAAGTTCACTTTCTACATGAACTAGTTCAAAGTTCAGTTCACACATTTTAAAATGAACTAGTTAAGTTCAAGTTTGCACAGAAATGTAAGATTTTTCCCATCTTCACCGACCTCGTTATAAAATCCGTTTAAATTATCATACGACGCCTTTGTCGACGGCGGCCGCGGTGCGACACTGATGGCTTGTGTTGCCAGATTGGGTGTTTTTTCGCTACATATTGAGCCCTGTTTACGGTGAGTTTTAGCAGGGTGTTCGCCTGGAAGGCTCTATAGAAATCTGGCACCCCATTGAATGAAGTTAAACTGAGAGAGCGTGCGTTCAGAGACACCAGAATGAACGAGTTCACACGTTCATCAAGACAGGCAGTTAAACAATACGTTCAGTTCACCCAAAATATGAACAAGTTCATGAACGTGAACGTGTTCAGGCACAACGTTTGGCTGCCTGCGTCTCGAGGATAAAGAGTGACCGACTTTTTTTGAGCAAGCATTGATTATGCGTGACGCGGTCTCAATTTGCGGGACGCATGAATTGGGCTTCAAACGCTGTGCGCGCACGCGCTACGCGGGACGGGTGGTCACCCTAGATAGTTCACAATTAATTTTTGATATGTTTTATCTTACCTCAAGGGCATCCAAGATGTAGGTGTCTTTGTTTCCACAGTATTTTCAATTTTGAAATTTTTCAGTCAAACCGTTGTTGTCTGTCAGTCATACACTGGAGGCTAAGGGGGTCCACTAAAGAGCATGCACAGAGAAGTCAAAATTAAACATGACTTAATGACTTGTAAATGTAAGTACACATTGATGGCCTAAGACACGAAACGAGCGGTTTGTGTGAGAAAACAAACAATATTTATATTATCTAAAAGAAGGAGATGGTCCTCACTGCGGAACATGAAATCCATGGGGAGGAGTCGGATCCAGATCCAACTCCTCCCACCTTACATACACCTAAACCTAACCAACTCCGCCCCCTGATCCCTAAACCCACCCCTAATCCCTAAACCCAACCCTAATCCTACCCATCTCCACCCCTTGGATCGTGATCCGACTCCTCCCAGTGGATCTCATGTTCTGCATTGAGGTGCTACTGAAAAGAAGACCTATTTATTTTACTTTTTCAACTTTGTTTCTGTTTGAGAATGGAAAACGGTCAGCAATATTGCAAAGCACAAAGTCCCTCCAGTGGGAGACAGTTCTTCTCTACATCAGTGTGTTTCTGAACTCCTGAAACAGAGTTCGCCCTAACGCCGCCTTCACACTGGCAGTTGAAATCAGCTCCGATGCGGCTGCGAAACGACCGGAAGTCATTCATTTCCTATGGAGATTCGCAGACCGCATGCGAATGGGTCCGAAACGGGTCCGACCGAGTGCGGTGCGAAGAAAATCGTGTCCGTTGGTCATCCGGATGCGTTCAAAAATTTGAACTCGTGCGAAAAGCTACGGACGGTTCCTATCCGACAATTCCAGCGGAAGTTGAGCGTTGTTATGGTACTGATAAACAAACCTGAATTATTAACTTTTAATAAAATAAATAATGATTTTATAACGATAAGTTGTCATGTCATTTTATATTTTCATGACTTTCTAAAGTTTATAAGGGCAGTTAATACAATTAAATTGAAGGTAGACGTCGAACTATTGACCACTATATCACATTTTTATTCGACCTGACATGTCAACGTCCTGAGCAACTTTTCTCACGCAGCATAACCCTCATCAGAGAGATCATACAGAACTGACAGAATCAAACTTTAATATCTCCGCCATTTTTGTTCTACCCGCGTCCGACGCTTTTCACTGTGTAGTACGACGTCCGTTGGGAACGTATTGCGTATTACGGAGCTGATTTAAACTGCCAGTGTGAAGGCGGCGTAACACATCACTATATTCCTCATTTAAATAATTCCCGCCTGAGGCATACTCAAAGTTGAGAAGAGTTGCATAGTGTGATGAAACTGCCAGTTACGGTAAGGGGCGGGACAATTCCCAAACATCAAAAAGCCGACCAATCTCAGCACACTGATCCAGCCAACCAATCAGAGCACTGTGTGCTTTTGAGAAGGAGGGGCTTCATAGAGACAGGAACTAAACGGGGTGTGTTTTCCTAAGCCATATACGGTCACAAGTTCTGTCGTTATCAACACAATTCAACAAAACTTGCAAAAACAGTTGGCTAATGATGCTCTTAGGCTAATGATGGCTAATGATGCTTTTTCTTAGAGCCTTGAGAAGAAGAGACAAAATGAATCAATCGTTTTGTGTGTAGAGGAATACCTCGCCTGTCCCAGACTCGAAATGTCTTAAAATGTGCTCTTTATAGCAAAGCATGTGGTTTTAATTGTTAATCGAACTAAAGGAACAACATTTATGATTCTATTGTTGTCAGATTTTATTGGTAATTTGAAATATTGAAACATAATATTGAGAAACAGTTCCCTATTCAAGTAGATTCACAGAGTGCTTAGGGGCTTTAATCAAAGATTTCTCGTCAAATTAAGATAAAGATGAAGTCTTCTGGGATTTGCTCTCCAATATTGAGTCCGACATTTTCGTATATGTTTTTCCGTATTTGTTATGGCTCTGAATTGACCCTTGCAGGGAGCTTGATTGACAGGGCTCCAGACTAACTTTTTGCCTTGGTTGCACTGGTGCGCCTAACTTTTTTATTTTGGTGCACCAGCACAAAATTTAGGTGCACTCAAATTTTTCATCGTCTCGCATCGCCTTTAACGCCACAATTTCAAGGTCACCTTTTTATCATCAATATATATACATTCATATATATATTATGTAAATGCTTTTAAACAAGAATAAGGTGTAGTTTTTTTTTCATTTGAAGCACAATTATACTGTATATAAAAATATAAATCTTAAAAAAAAAATTAGAGTGCTGTTTTTACATTGTTCAAGTTAGGGCAGGGCATTGACACAAATTTCATAATTCGATTCAAGATTGATTATTTTGGATATCAGGTACAATATGGCAAATGTTCTCAAGGAAAACAGATCTCAACTAATGCTGTAAACTGATAAACCTGATTTGTACACAAAGACTTAAATTACACTTTTATTTATTTTTATAACAATACAGTTTATATGAAATATAAACATTTAAATGGTGGTTGCATAAAAACAACATGCATTAAATACTGAAAAACATTAGAAAGTATAATTAACATATAATATGGTGCATATATTTGGCGAAATGCTCCTCTAGAGTGATTTTTTTCTAGCTGGCTAACAAGTTTATGGTCACTGGATATGTTTTTTCTGAGTTATGTTACATTACATTGTTTACAAGCAGTTTACTGACGTCTTTCCACGGTTTAAACACTGATTGAGCGATTCCATGTGAAAGATACGGATTTCAATAAGTTGTACTCTATATTTTAACACTTTCAGATGCTCGTTCATGTTTATTTCGCGCTGTAACTGGTATTATAAAGGCGGAAGAAAAGATCATGTGCACTCCATCAAATTGTGGTCGCATGGTGGCCAGGCTACGGCTGAACTCATAAGCATATGACATATCATTTCGAGTGAAAAACTGAAGAGAAAATCCCAAAAAAGTAAAGAATACAAGCCTGTGTACATTTTCATTTCCGAGCAAAGGAACTACTCCTCCCATAAACCACCGCGACTCACTAAAGTCGACTGAAGCCACCGTGAAAGAGCCTTTTGAGTGACTTCCAAATCTGACGACGGCCACGTGAACTTTTTCCTCCAGTGAATTTTATATAGTGAATGTGCAGGGAAACTCCTTTTCCTTGATTTACTGAAGCTCATATGTAAAACGCATTTACAGCTGCACAGCTAAAACAGTGAGCATCTGGCTCGCTCATAGGCTGTGCTGCGGCAACCAATGGCGTTTCTGAGGTGTGACCAATAGCCCTACGTCATTACACGACCTTTGCAGGGTTTAACCAGACAGTTACACAACCTCCACCAATCAGATGCATTACTGTGGGATTGTGAGATTGTTTAGGATTGTGGGTAATGAAGTACTTATCCAAGACATCGCAAATTAAAGGCATTTATCTTAAAACAAGGTTAGTGCCCCATGAACTTTTAGCATTTATATGAGCATATACAATCGCTTAGTACAGCCGTAGCTGGTTTTAAGTCTACCATGTATGGTTACGTTTTTATGGCTTATATCTCAAATGTCAATGGAGAAATTGTATTGAATTTTTACTTCCGGCACCGGCTGTGGGTGGGACTGTGATGCTCTATAGCGACAGTAACTAAGGGGGATGGGTCTTTGCGAACGGTCAATTGTCAAAACGCCTCTTAAAATGCTTGCGAAAGGATGAGGAAAAACACACAAAAAAAACAAACCCGATCCAAACTCGGTTTTCAGAGGCAGTGATTGACACAATGTGAGGTCGTATTTATATTTTTACGTGCGGAAATTTTGGACGAGAATTTGGGACTCGGTGTGGAAGGACCTTTACAGCTCTATGCCTATATGATCGGCCGTCTGATCTGATCTGTGTGTGTCTGAGAGCAAGCGCTTCCTCTGGTGTGAGTGTTTGGAGAAGCCAAGGTCCCAGCACAGAAGGCACAGACAGGTGGATGGAGGGGGACAGAAGGGGCCCGTGACCTCTGGATGTGGTCAGGTGGGTCAACACCTGTCCCCTTACTACCACTAAAGATTCCGGTTACCACACGACTGAGACACACACCAGCCTGTGTGGCAGATCTACACAACATTTCAGGAATGCAAAGACTACAATCAGTACTCTAAAATAAAATCAGTCAAATTAAAATACCAATTAATCAAATTAATAGCTCAGCCATGAAACACGTATTCACGTTCTGATTGGTTCATTCAATGTAATGTTCGTTCGATTCGCGTATCCATTTCCAGTGCTGGCTAGATTTGACTTGTTTCCAAATTAGGCATGACAAAAATATTAGTTAGTAACATAGTTCATTACATTACACATATGGTAATATAATCGGACTACTTTTGGATTACTTTTAGATTACTTTTTGACGTAACTTGTTCATCACATTGATTATTTTGTACCAATACAAATTCAAAGAGACAGAAAATATATTCAGTTCTTAATCAACAACATGAAGTTTATTAAATAACATCAAGATTTCCCAAACTTGGGTTCATGACGGAACTGCAGAGGTTTTGAGTTTAATGAAAAGCTAAATTAAAAAAATGTTCAATTAAAATAAATATAAAAACAATCAAAATAAAACCCTTTCTGTAATGCATGTCATGTGACCATTAACTGACATCAGTGAACTGTATTGTTACATTATTGACTTAATAATTCATTTTATTACCTTGTACATGTATTTAAATAATAAGAAATGATGTGAATTGCTGCATTTTAATCCGTCTGAAGTACACAAGCTGAGGAAAAGACATACATGGATAACTGACCCACTGTGATGATGAGTCAAACATTGAGTCATAATCAGTGATGGGCTCATTAGTAGTTCATGAGAGATGCAATGGTGAAGTGTTGAAAAACAAAACACTTCTCAAATGATTTGTGTGTATAATTCCACAAACCTGGAAGACCTTCTGAACTAAGATGTAAAAAGATAAAAAAAGAAAAGTCAGAGAGAATAAATAAATTAATAATGTGTGAATATGTAATCATGTAATCAAAAAGTAATTGTGGTCTGATTACAAGTATTTTAAAACGTAATATAATCGAAATACAAGTACTTCATTTCTCGAATCTGGTTACGTAATCAGTTGCACTGGCCATATTACCTTTTCCCTTTATAACGCATAAGTTATAACACTTAAACTTATACTCTATAAGTGTCCGTGCGAACTCTTATATGGCCGCCCGCCTCCCCAGCTCCGCCTGCCTAAAATAATAATCAACTACTTTACATGTGCTTTAATGTGTTAGTCAATACATCAAAATCAGTGCACTTCTGTGAAGATTAAACAATGGCACAAACAACAGATGAAGATGAAGCATGATGATCTAAAATGTACTTTAAATTTGACATTATTAGTAAGAGCACTTTTGTGTAAGTGGCTTACGAAACGTTTCTTTAATTGCTTTTATAACGATTAATCACATACAAAAAAAGTTTGTTTACATAATATGTGTGTGTACTGTGCATAATTCATTCTGTATATATAAACACACACATGCAAATAAATATTTAAGAAAATCGTGTGTAAAATATTTATATATAATATAAATTATATATAAATATACTGTATATACAGTATATACATGCAAAATATTTCTTAAATATTTAAGCATGTGTGTGTTAGGGCTGTCAAACGATTAATCGCGATTAATCGCATCCAAAATAAAAGTTTGTGTTTACATAATATATGTGGGTATATTATTTATATATAACGTATTTATATTTACATATCATATAAATTATATATAAATCTATATACAGTATATACATGAAAATATTTATTAAATATATACAAGCATGTGTGTGTATATATATATATATTAGGGCTGTGCAAAAATTAATTGCGATTAATCGCATCCAAAATAAAAGTCTGTGTTTACATTATATATTTGTGTGTGCTGTATATAATTATTTTGTATATATAAATACACACACATGCATGTATATATTTAAGAAAATGTGTTATTCATATATAAAATATTTATATTTATATAATATAGATTATGTATTTATAAATATATAGAGAATTTAAGCGCAAATAATTCTTAAATATATACATGCATGCATTGGTATTTATATATACAAAATAATTATATACAGCACACACAAATATATTATGTAAACACAGACTTTTATTTTGGATGCGATTAATCGCAATTAACTTTTGCACAGCCCTAATATATATATATATATATATATATATATATATATATATAAAATAATTATACACAGTGCACCCACATATATTATGTAAACACAAACTTTTATTGTGGGTGCGATTTGACAGCCCTAAATATAGTATAATATAAATATAATATTATACCATTTTTTATAATATTATAAAAAAATAGCAAGTACCATTTTTTAAAAAATATTATTTTAAGTGCACATTCAATACAATTAAGATAAAAAAAAAATGCTAATGTCAAACCCTTCTGGAATCAGTCAATGCAATCAAGTGTCTTAGATTTACATGCACTTTTACCGCTTCTTAAACACACACACACACACACACACACACACACACACACATCGGTGAGCTGTGACAAACAGTGACCTGCCAGCTCGGTCTAAGGTCTGCTGAAGCGTCTCTACAGCTGTCACTGTGTAACTCTAGATATCGGTCCACCTGAGCCAAAACAACAGTCCCCCGTCCTGCCTCCCTCCCCCAATCCTGCCCCCCTCAGTGAGTCATGCAGGTGTGTGTGTGTGTGTGTGTGGGTGGGTGAATCAAACAACCTCATTCCTCTGCTGGATCACCGGCGGGTCCCATCACACTTATAGAATAACTAAAGTAGGCTTCATCTTATCGCATATTACTTCATCAGAAATCCTGTCATCATCTACTCACCCTCATATCATTCAAAACCTGTGTGAATCATTCTTATTTTGTGCAACGTCAACAAAGATATTCTGAGAAATACAATAGATGTCAATGGTAACCAACACTGACTGGTTGGCCACATTTTTTTTTTTTTGCTTGAAAATGCCACTTGGTTTGATATTTTTCATTTGCAATGACATTCATGCATTTCTAAAAACAGGTGCACTAACACTGTGAACAATACAAACAAACACACACACACACACACTGCGAAACATGATAGAGTAATCCATTGTCCTTGAGTGGCTCTTTATTTATTTTCTTTCGAGAACTTCATGTGCAGTTTAATTATCAGCGCTGAGATCCTAAAATACCCTGAGAGCCAGACCATGAAGGCCACATCAGTGAGCCAAAGCCAACACACACACACACACACACACACACACCAGAGCTTTCTGCCCTGCACTTACAGCTTTGCATGTGTGGATTTATAGAAATTGGGTCAGCTGATCTGTACTGTATACACTGATGCAGTGTGTATCTGTTGAAATTAGATATTGTGTGTGTGTGTGTGTCTGCTGGATAGCTTGTTCTCAGTTGGTTTTGCTTCAGTATCCAGACGTTACATTGTTCAATGACTGGTGACCCAACACAGTACCAAAATTGTTCATTTGACCAAATGGCAAGCATTGACATTGACTGATCTTAAAGGGATATTCCACCATTTTTTTCATATTAAACTGTGTTATTCCCTTAACTAAGACAAGTTGATGCGTACCTCTGTCTCAGTGCGTGCACTCAATCGCCTTCATTTATCATTCTTGCGTAGAAACGGGCGTATATGTTGGCATAAGATTATGCTTACACTCCTCTCACCGTCTGATTTATGAAGCTGTGCTAGCTTTAAAATCCAGGTGTACGCAATGCCTGCCCTTGATAAATCCCGCGGCTGAAAACGATCGTCAATAGAATAACACGCGCCTATATATTCAATTCTCCGCTCCCCCCACACCCTCATTTTACGCATGGACACACGGAAGACGGCAAAGAAGAGAAAATTCTCCGACGTGGAGCCGAAAATGACCCATCACAATGCATTATTTTACAACACTTCTTTTTGAATTAGCAATCAATTTCGAATCACGTCACATGTGATGGGGTGTACAATAGTGATGATGATGATGTGATGTACCATTCATTCACAATAATAATTGCATGACAATTTATAATATTTTTATCATTATTATTTGTATTATTAATGACGCTTATTGTTATTTAGACGAAGAGAGTTGTTATTTTTATTTGTATTATTATTATTATGTAAAAGAAGAGGAATGTATTTTTTTATTATTTTGTCAGTCTTATTTTTTTTTGGTCATTGAAAGCCTTTCATTACTGAACCCTAGTCCATACATACGCACCTGCCGGGGCTCACCCTGGAACGTCAGGGTAAAGCACACAGGCTCACAACTAAAAGAATACATATGCTTAAAAATCACACAGATTAAACATTGAAGTCCATGTTGCACAAAAATAAACACTAATTACTATGTTTGTTTGTTTTTGTTGTTATTGTTGTTGTTTTTTACAGTGGGCCATAATATATCAAATCTTTTAATTTGTCAGTGCGTTTTGTGGTGTTAGGATTTTTTTTCTGCGCATTTCCGCACTAACTCAAAACGTGCGTACACCTCCTGAGCTGGTGTAGGATTTGAGCGTGCCGTACACCAACGTCCATATTGATAAATCTCAAAGCCACCGTGGTTTTAGGTGTACGCTGGATATTTGGTGTACGCACTTTTAATAAATGAGGGCCAATCTCTCTGGCGTGCGAGACACTTTGATAGCACTTAAAGGGTTAGTTCACCCAAAAATGAAAATTCTGTCAGTATTTACTCACCCTCATGTTGTTCCAACCCCGTAAGACCTTCGTTCATCTTCGGAACACAAATTAAGATATTTAAGATATTAAGATCGCTCCTGCATACTAGTCCATAGGCTTCTCGAGGGAATGGCTCTTGCTGTCCCCGAAAAGTCATTAAAGACATCGTTAAAATAGTCCAAGTGACTACAGGGGCTCAATCTTAAGTTTATCAAACGACGAGAACACTTTTGTGCGCAAAAAAACAACAAAAATAACGACTTTATTTCAACTATTCGTTTATTTCTCCCTCTGCGCGAGTCAGGTTACTAGTTTAATAGTGTAAGCTTCTGTTATTGTACGTCACACGCATCACACACACATGACCAGCATCGGCCAATAGTGAGCCTACGTGTGACGTAGCTCTACGCAATCACACTACGTTAACTGACTACAGGCAGTGAATAGTTGAAATAAAGTCGTTATTTTTGTTGTTTTTTTGCGCACAAAAGTGTTCTCGTCGTTTGATAAACTTAAGATTGAGCCCCTGTAGTCACTTGGACTATTTTAACGATGTCTTTAATGACTTTTCGAGGACAGCAAGAGCCAGTCCCTCAAGAAGCCTATGGACTGTATGCAGGAGCGATCTTAATATCTTAAATATCTTAATTTGTGTTCCGAAGATGAACGAAGGTCTTACGGGGTTAGAACAACATGAGGGTGAGTAAATACTGACAGAATTTTCATTTTTGGGTGAACTAACCCTTTAACTAGCCCAGTTCATTCAATATGGGCCAAGCAGAGAAGCGACCAAAGAGTCGCTTCTAAGTGTGTAAAGTGTGTAACTATAATGAATGGCGAAATACCACAGCAAGTGATTGGGAGCACTTCGACTCGGCACAGTAATATCATCCCTCCGGAGAGTGAGAGGACTTTTCACGAGTGATATATTATTGCTCCCTATTAGTGCTCCCAAACACTTGCTATGGTATTCCACCATACAATAGTTATTCAGTTATTCAGTTTACACGCTTAGAAAAGCGCAACGTTTCATTTTGTGTCACCGTCCCAGGTCGAGTTACTCTACTCGTGTAACTGTATTTAAATAGGGAAAACGTGGAGGTGTTTGGTCGCTTCTCTGCTTGGCCTGTATTGAATGAACTGGGCTAGTTAAGTGGGATCAAAGTGTCTCACGCGCCAGAGCACTCGTCAACTCGTCTTAGGTAAGGGAACAACACGGTTTAATATGAAAAAACGGTGGAGTATCTCTTTAACATGAAATGCATGGGTCAGACTGAGAGACTGCAGAGGGGAAGGGACGTGGTGCTCTTGTGTTCCAGTCTGAATCTTAGAAACCAAACAGAAAAATGAAGGGTTTATCAATAGCATCTCTCTTTTCTGCATTTGGGGACACACACTCACATTGAAGTCATTATACTTTAAAGCTTGTTTTAGGGGGGTTTGAGAAAACTCCCCCCTACAGAGAAAGCAGAGAGAATTCCCACACACACACACACACAGATCTCGGTTCAGCACGGATAAGCCTTTCCAGATGTGCTTACATCCGTCCCACTGCTGAGAGACGCCGCTAAAGAAACACAACATTTAAATGAATGTCCACACTCAGAAAATAATGTCAACAACGTAAAGGCCTTTCATCAACATATTAAAGATGCTTGTTTTCACAGTATCACATTTGAGCGGATGCGTTTCATTTTTCCATGTTCTCGGCTGAAAACGACAACAAACAAACAAATAAAAGACACAAAAAATGGTAATTAAAGGGTTAGTTCACCCAAAAATGAAAATTAAGTCAGCATTTACTCACCCTCATGGTAGTCAATGGGGAATGAGATCTGTTTGATTAAAACATTCTTCCAAATATCTTCCTTTGTGTTCAGCAGAACAAATAAACACATAGAGGTTTGGAACAACATGAGGGTGAGTAAATACTGACAGAATTTGCATTTTTGGGTGAACTACCCAGACAGCAAACTGACATTGAATCAACGTGGAAACGACGTCTCTCATGACATTGAAACAACGTTGATTTTGCTAATCGAATTAACGTTGAACCAACGTCAGACGCGGCATTCTTCAAAGCTAAATGAAAATCGAAAATTGGTTTGCTTTCATAACGTTGAAACAACGCGTTGATTTCAAGTTGATTTTCCGTTAGTTTTGAAAGAATGACGCATCTGACGTTGGCTCAACGTTAATTCGATGAGCAAAACAATGTCAGATCAACGTTGTTTCGATGTCATATTTCCACGTTGATTCAATGTCAGTTTGCTATCTGGGTAACTAGTTTCTTTTCTTTCTCTATTAAAATGTGAGGAATATAGTTTTGTGGCAATCAACTATAAACTGATTAGATTGGCAATCAATTTATAGTTTTTTTTGTCCTCAATTTTCACTCCATCCAGTTAATCTTTTCTTTAATAATCCTCTAACTAAAAAAAGCAAGGCCTCCTCTAGGAAGTGACATCAGTTTAGTTTAGTTGCCTGAGTTTAGTTCAGTTATCCATGGACTTTTATTTTGTATCACCGTGTCTTCTGTTTATGTTTCCTTTGTTTCCCAGGTTCCCGCTCATTTTGTTACCATAGTTACTGATTTATCACCTGTTTCCAGTTGAGTTGCTCATTATTTTGCTTCCTCCTGAGGCCACACAAAGCCGGGTATTTAGTGAAACGAAAATATTCGCCCTCTCTGTTTTCAAAAATAACATTGTTCACACACCCGCATAAATACGCCGTCGAGCGCCATCATAACTATGCCAAACCTATTGGCGGCAGTGTAGGGGTTAAGGATAGAGCCATGCAAGCCAATCAGAATCCTCAGAATCGACAAGAGAGAACCTAAAACCCCGTTTCTCCCAGTTCACACGACAACACATCCCCGACGTTTTCAGAAATCTCCACTTTGGCCGGAGTTTTTAGAAATACCAACCCGATCTCACGACCAAGTCGTACGAATTCGACGCATGATTAAAAAGTGGCTAATTCGTAACAATTCATACGACCTCACTCGTACGAATTAATACGACTTTGCTAAATCGTACATATTTTACGAATTGGCCAATTCGTATGAATTTGTACGAATGACCTACCCCTGACCCCGCCCCTAAACCTAACCATCACGTGGGTTTAGACAAATCGTACGAATTAGTACGAGTGAGGTCGTACGAATTAGACACTTTTTAATCATGCGTCGAATTCGTACGAATTGGTCGTGAGATAGTGTTGGAAATACTCGTTTTCTGTGATAAAAAGGGTTTTCGTGTAAACGAGAGGCCAAACCGCTGGGGAAATATCTGTGTTTTCCCTTCGTGTAAACGGGCCTTAGTGTGCAGGTGTGTACCCCTCAGTGTTCCCAGTTGTCTGTTATTGTCTCCATTTGTTGGTTGTTCTGTTCTTGGTTTTTGTTCTGAGAATCTGGAGTATTTGGTTGTTTCAAAAGACTGCTGATCAAAGATCCTGCTGCTTTTTCCATTCTTGCTGCAAGCAAGCTGTTGTTACACATAACAACATTAAACAATTTATTGAATGATTATTTATTTACAATGCATACGTTTCAGAAATGGCATTACATTTTAGCGTTCCATAAATACTTGTCAGTCATTTTCCGCAGTACACTTATATTATAACCATATTTGACAATTATGAAATTAGATATATACCTAAAGGGTTACCCCCCCCCCCCCCCCCCAATAAAAAATATCGATATTATATTACCCGTATACTACCCGTAACGGCCGTACGCGAGTCTAGTTCTAGTGGAAGACTCTACATCAGTGAGATATTTTTCTTACAAAAAAAATATTTTTTTCATTTTTGAGTGAACCATTTAAGTCCTATTAAAAAGTTCAACCAATTTTGTGTTTATGTGATGCATCTCCTGCTCTTTAGCTTATTTGCATTACTGCCTTTCACTGCAATGCTAACAGGCTAAAAACTGTCTTTCACTGAGGTGCCAATGAGAAGCAAACTGCTAATTAGCTTATGCATGCTCCGTTATTCAGTTCAAAGAGCTCTCTCTCTCTCTCTCTGTGTGTGTGTGTGTGTGTGTGTGTGTGAAAGAGAGAGAGAGGGGAGGGAGACAAGTGTTGTTACAATCAAGAAGTTATTGTCTTCTAAAGTTCCCCACACCTCATCTTCCTTCCTCTCTCTCTCTTACACACACACACACACACACACACATAAACACAGTTTAAGGACCCTCATGTCTCAACAGGTGTTGGCAGAGAGACACATTTAAAAGGGAAGGGAGAGAGAGGGAACATCTGTTATAAAGACCTCCCATGTAATGTTTACTAGAATAGCGTTGGCCTACTACAGAACTGTAGTTTTCAGCAACGCTTCAGTGGGTGGAGATGGGTAGGATGAGGTATTTGTAATTTGGGAGGAGTTGGATCTGGATTTCATGTTCTGCAGTGAGGACCATCTCAATCCAACCTCTACCCATACACATGCTCTGCTTTTGTGCATTAGGTCAAGTTTTAATGAGTGCATGAATGTTTACAAGACGCAGGAGATGATAAAATGACCGTTCACTGCAGAACAAATATTGAGAGAGTACATTGAGCCGAGAGAGCATCGTGTGCTCCTCCAGCCTGGGGTTGAGGAGCCGAACGCAGGGAACATATGTTCGAGAGGAAGAATCATCTTTCAGTTTCTGTCAGGGTCCCTCGAACCACACAAGCCACACAAGAATGCTGTAATCTCTCTTTTTTTTTAACAGAAAAAAAATCTCTTCTCTGGAAAAGTTGTGGATCTCTGAAAGCACAACTATATCTGCCTTTCTGTAATTCTAATTGTTCAATGGATGTCCATCAGAATGCTTTGCATTAAAAAGTGCCACTTTTGGTCACATGACGGTGGTTTAATTTCGTAACACTTACTACACACATTTAAATTTTACATTAAATACATGTAAATGCCACTTCAGACGTAGCATCATCTGCAGTGGAAAGGATTTGGGATTTTGTTGGCGCTGATTTCATTTGATTATTCGGTAACACTTTACAATACGGGTGCACTAAAATGCGTTAATTCAACCCGGTCTCACCCCAAGACGTCATATAACTGACGTTTTGGGACGTCTTTTGACCATACGTCAATATTCGCCTTTTTAGGGCCCCCTTAAACGTCGGTAGATGAGGTTATGGGATCCTAACTCTACCCCATACCTAAACCTAACCCTAAACCTAACCCGTCACCTACCTGACGTTAAAGGTAAAGCGTCAGTTGTATGACGGCCCGGGATCGCCATCTACCGACGTTTAAGGGGGCCCTAAAAAGGCTGATATTGACGTATGGTCAAAATACGTCCCAAAACGTCAGTTATATGACTTTTTGGGATGAGACTGTGTTAGTTAATTCATGCTTAACTAATACACAGATAATCATGAGTTAATGTATAACTAATGAAGAACTAAACCATTATTTAACGATTACTGCATCAGCAACTAATAAAGAGTCTATATGATTAATAGATTAAGTAATACATGAATTGCTATTAATTCAATGTGTCATTGTGTATTAATTCCTTAATAACATATTTTATTAACTAATAGTGTAAATTAATGTGTTAATTACCACAATTAGTCAAAGCTATGCACTTCAACTTCCAGTTGTCTGCTTTAATTAATCATTAGCGAATGATTTGCAAAGGTATCATTATGTTATGACTTTACTTGTTGGGGCACATCATTATTAACTAGTCATTTAGTAATTTTCACATGAATTTGCACTAACAGTTAAGTAAGTAATCATGTATTAATGCATATTAGTGTACCTGTCATATTATCTGGAAGTTTAAATACGAGGCTTTGGCTCATTCTGGTAATTAACATATTAATTAACACTATTAGTTAAAAAAATGAGTTTTTATGGAATTAATCCACAATTACATATTTAATTAATAACAATTCATGTATGAACTAATACATTAACATTACAGACTCTTAATTAGTTCCTAATGTGGTAATAGCTTAGATAATCATTACTTACACATTAATTCAGTATTATCTGTGCATTAGTTAAGCATGAATTAATGCTTATTAGTGCACCCTTATTGTAAAGTGTTACCGATTATTCTAATATCATTTATTGAATATAAGTAAGAATTTACATGAAAGGGGATGCATATGTTTAAAAAGGTTAGTTGCCCTTATAAATGCCTGTGGAAATCAATGCAAGGGGGCAAATATCGTAATATAAACCCAATGACGGGGAACAGTGGGGACAGCCTTTGTGTCAGAAGGGCACACACAATGATCTTTAAATGGCAAAAAAAGTTTTTATTTATCAAAACATTGCTTTTGGTTTTTAGGTGTCTTCCAAGATATTATGCCCCCTTAATAATATGCATACTTAATAATAATTCATGTTTGGCTGTCCTCCTTACAAGCTTGAAACCTATTAGTATAGTGGGCTTTAAAAACACAGTATGAACATGGGATTTAGGACTTTTTTTAAAGTACTATATAGTTGTAAAGCAATGCAGGGCGCATGCACCACTCATCTATAGGTCGCCCCGAGGGTCTGTTTCTTCCATTAGTGTACTGTAAGAAAAAGTGTCTGTTATGTGACAAGTAGCCAATAGGAGGACAGAAAGAGGGAGGCTGAGATTAGGGTTATCAGTCCGCCAGAGAGATTGATGGAGAAGACCTGCAGAGTTTAAGGAGATGTTAAGCGAGAGCAAGTGCAGTGGAGTGGGGGCCGGGGGCCGGAGGGGGGGAAGGCACCTTGCAACAGCTGCTCTCAATTATCCACCCAGGAGTCCCGGGACGCACGGGGGGGTCAGAGACCACTGGCGCCAGCAGAAGAGCAACAGGTCAGGGAAGATGGAGATTATAAAAATACTAGCAGGCAATTGGCCCCTGAAAGAGAAAACAGACACTGTGTGTGGGGGGTTTGTTGAGCCCGTGCCACAGCATAGAGAGGAGGAGACATTTATCTGCACTTCCTGGAGAAACTAAATTTAGAAACCAAGAGGGACAAAGAGCAACAATAACCAAGAGACAAAATACAGCGACTTCATCCATTTACTCAGTCTCACGTATTCTGCCGAGCACAAAAGACCAACAAACATTGGACCCCATTTACTTTCATTGTAATTTTTCAAAATGTCTTCTTTAGTGTGGAAGAAAGAAATGCATACAGGTTTGGAACAGGGGAGTAATAAATGAGGATATGTTTTCGGTAATCTCTCCCTTGAAAAAAATGTGAAAACACAAAAAGATACTTGTTAAGTTTAAAATTATAAAACAATATAAGGGAGGTAGAGTTAAAAACGAAGACAAAATGTATTGGGACAGACAAAAAAAAATCATCAGAATAAACAACTTGGATTGAAAAGCCAAGGCAAAATCAGGAAGTCTCTCTCGATCCCAACCAGTCTATGATCCCAACACAGTTCTCGGCGTGATGTAAAGTGACACATACAGTTTCTTCAGTCTCCCATGTAGAAAGAAGAAACATGCAGAATTCTTTGCACATTCATTGTCTTTCATTTTAACCCTGAAAGCATAGGGTGTATCGCCATCTGCTGGAGAACTCTCCATTAGGGGGACAACCTTGCAAACAAGTCTGAACTGACTCAGCTCCTCCTAACATAAATCGGTTTTTAAATTGGGATTAATTGCAAAAGTGGCCAGTTTAACCTGATTTCACCTTGTCAGATGTTAATGCAATTTGTGATTTACTAATATATAAAATAACTTATTAATTAGATAATGCTAAATCTACAACAAAGCCAAAAACTCTAAATTAATTTACATTGCATGCTAGCTTTTATAAAAAATAAAATAAGTTAATATACTGAAATAGGTTAAATTCTAACCGTTAGCCTAAAACAACAAGACAGATTTAAAACTACAAAAGCAAAATACAGCAAATAGTTCCAGAAAACAAAACAAATATTGACAGTGAAATTTGAATCTGATCATATGCTACTATACATTATTGACCTATAACTAAAGTGTACAAACAAAAATACTACACATGCCATAATAACACGCACTAAAAAGTTATGGGCTATATGCACGCATAAGTTCCGCATTTGACGTTAGGATGCTCGTCCATTTCCGGTTGTGTAGATTAAAGCGGAGGAAAACCGGAGAAAACGGGATTATGGCAGAGTCTTCAATATTTACTGTCCTCCCGTCTTTGAAACGAAACGTACATACGTTTAGATGTAATTTTATATATAGTTATGTTTATTTAATATAATTTTAAAAAGAAGCATAAACACAACGAGGGGTGTCTGTTTTATCTGTTTTTTGTGACTAACGTTTCATTAGTATAACCATGGAGTATAAAATTCAATATAAATTCTCGGTATTGCATTGGACTCTATGATCGGCGGAAGTTATCGAGCATCCTTAATCCTTCACCGGAAATAACGCCGTGCATAGAGCCCATTATGGCCGGCTCAATCTTCAACTGGCTGACAGGGGCGGTTCTAGAGGCGGGGCCACAGGGGTCCTGGCCCCTGCTGAAATCTGATTGGCCCCTAGATTGCCTCCCGTTCCATCAATCATCGACGAGAAGGGCAACCGGATAATACCATGACCAACCGTCACATCATTCTTTCTGTACAAGGACATGGCAACACTTTATTTTACGACCCGCAAACAACTGAGTAAGTACACTGAAATTACGGTGTGCATTTCTGTAATTATAGTGTACTTCCGTGTAAGTATAAGGGAACAATATGTTTTGGGTAATAAAGGGGTAATATATCACCTGCAAATAACTTTGTAAGTACACTGAAACTTTGTAAGTACACTGTTTCCTTATACCTACACAGAAGTACACTAAAATTACAGAAACGTACACCTTAATTTCAGTGTACTTACAAAGTTATTTGCAGGTGGTATATCTGTTTGTTACCCCTTTATTAGCCAAAACATATTGTTCCCTTATACTTACACGGAAGTACACTGAAATTACGGTGTGCGTTTCTGTAATTATAGTGTACTTCCGTGTAAGTATAAGGGAACAATATGTTTTGGGTACTAAAGGGGTAACAAACAGATATACCACCTGCAAATAACTTTGTAAGTACACTGAAATTAAGGTGTACGTTTCTGTAATTTTAGTGTACTTCTGTGTAGGTATAAGGAAACAATATGTTAAGTTTGGGGTAATAAAAGGGGTAACAAGCAGATATACAAGCAAATTATTTAATTAGTTAAAAAAATAACAGGTACCTATTCTGTTAATATATTCCAGGCAAAAATTGTACGTCTGTTGTTTATAAAATGTATCACATTTCTGGCAAAATATGTTCTTGTGCAATGTTACAGGGTAATTTTGACATCTGTGGGTTAAAAATTAAACACACACACATATGCAGGTCCTTCTCAAAAAATAAGCATATTGTGATAAAGTTCATTATTTTCCATAACGCAATGATAAAAAAAATAACTTTCATATATTTTATATTCATTGCACACCAACTGAAATATTTCAGGTGTTTTATTGTTTTTAATACTGATGATTTTGGCATACAGCCCATAAAAACCCAGCATATTTCATCCGACCAATAAAAAGAAGTGTTTTTAATACAAAAAAAAGTCAACGTTCAAATAATTGTTCAGTTATGCACTCAATACTTGGTCGGGAATCCTTTTGCAGAAATGACTGCTTCAATGCGGCGTGGCATGGAGGCGATCAGCCTGTGGCACTGCTGAGGTGTTATGGAGGCCCAGGATGCTTCGATGGCGGCCTTAAGCTCATCCAGAGTGTTGGGTCTTGCATCTCTCAACTTTCTCTTCACAATATCCCACAGATTCTCCATGGGGTTCAGGTCAGGAGAGTTGGCAGGCCAAATGAGCACAGTAATACCATGGTCAGAAAACCATTTACTAGTGGTTTTGGCACTGTGAGCACCTGTAGCCCATTTCCTGCACACGCCTGTGCACGGTGGCTCTGGGTGTCTCTACTCCAGACTCAGTCCACTGCTTCCGCAGGTCGGAATTACGCACCGTTTCAAAATAATGGTATTAAATCCATTTTCTGAGAATTTATCAGTCAACTTGTTGATTAAAACGATTGATTAAAATGAAATACAATTTATAAAAACGAAATTCTTTTAAAAAACATAATAAGTCAGAATTACTGTGGGCTATGTCTGACCCATTCCAAATGTTTTCCGATATGGTGACTCTACTGATGGACCGCTCCTCGATCCATCAGTGCTTGAGTCACCATATATCGGAAAATAAAACGTTTTAAACATGAATAAAACATATCCTGTTAAGCAGAGCATTAATTTAGTTCGTTTAAATAAGAGATCTAGCGCTAAAATGTTTTGTTTTTGAAATCAAGAGGAACGCTTGTTGCCGCTGCTGTCAGTTGTAGGCTATGTTCTCTGTGGCGCGCAGTCTTCACTCGGACGCGCACTTTAATCGCCTTTACGTCGGAGACTCTATTCATTCCGGTAAAATCACAAAATAAATGTGTCCTATGCTTGATATTGACTGTAACCACAGATGGACATATTCTGTTTTGATGAGAGAGAAAAAAAACTGTACCTAGGGTAGATTAGAACCCGTAACCTCTGGCACTCTGGGCAAAAGAGCTACCACTAGACCATTAAAACGGTCAAATGAAGTTTGGCGGATCGACGTATTTATTTATGGGTTGAATAGAAAGGCTGCACAGTTTGACAAGTTTGTACCCAGCACTTCCGAATGTGTCTCTGTGCCCAGCAAATTTCAAACTGACGCCCGTGCTTAGGTGAATTTAGGGGGCGGCCGGGGGAGGGGGGCGGCCGTAGGAGGGGGGGGGGGGGGCGCCGCCCCCCCGTTCCAACGTCTATGCATACCGTTCATTTGAAAAACACAGTTAATAGAATCCAGTTATTTTGCTAGATTAATCTAACTTTAAAGGGAGGAATTAACCACTTTGGTTATTGCCTTGAATTATATGCATGGCAAACTTTTAGTTATGACTTGTTAAACTATACTTTGTCACGAAATGGAGTTTTTAAAAGTAAAATGGTCAGAGATACTTATTTAGTAACACAATACTTATCTCTTAAATAATTTTGAAAAGCTCTCATATTAACAACTATCCCAACTAGACCTAGCTTTTGTAGCCCAAGTCACTCGTAAAATGTCAGGGAAAAGGACAGAATCAGAGATTATTTAGAAAATAGAAAACTGTACTTGGCATGCTACTGTAAAAACACATAAAGTTGATCATTATGTAAATTATTTTCATTTCATGAATATAGTGACCAACATGATCACACAGCCTACACAGAATCTTGTTCAAAAAGCCTAATACACAATGAAATCAATTCACCAAGTTAATAACATTAAAGATTTGTTTTAAAGGAGTGTCTTTTATTTTACCTAGGCTACTAAACTTAAAAAAGGTTAACACAAAAAAAGATTTTAAACCTCATACAGCATTCAATCATCTCTAGGCTATAAAAAGATTGAGTTAATAAAGATACATTCCTGACATTTATAAAACACAGTAGCTTATCTTTTATTATTAATAGTAAAATTCGGTCCGATTTGCCCATGGCTGTCGTTGCTATACAACCATGCACTGCGCTCTCCACAACGACTAGGAAGTTTTAGTAGCTAATGTATTTCCACCACAGAAAAACGCTTGCTGAAGCTCTGCTAAAAGATTTATTTACGGACAAGAGAAAAAACACCCAAGTGTTTGGGTGCACGTGCACTCCCATACTGAAAAGTTATGAGCGCGCCTCCCGCAAGCGCATAATGAGCGCGCTTCCCGTGCGCCTAATCGCCTATTTGAAATAACGACCTCGAGCGCGCAAAAGACGCGATACGTGAACTAATCAAGAGACCCCCTTGATATCGCTTCTGTGCACGGCACCTTCTCAGCAAGCAGGGGCGCCATTGCCAATAATTGAATCGAAATGATAAAAAATAGAAAACCTTCGCGGCACAGAGGATGCTCGTGCCGCCCCCCATGTGACATGAGGAGATGCCGCCCCGGGCGACTGCCCGGTTCGCCCGTGCCTAGAACCGCTACTGGTCAGGTCGGCAGTCTTACCCATGACTGCGCTTTTGAGTAATGAAACAGACTGGAACAGAGATTTTAAAAGCCTCAGGAATCTTTTGCAGGTGTTTAGAGTTAATTAGTTGATTCAGATGATTAGGTTAATAGCTCGTTTAGAGAACCTTTTCATGATATGCAAATTTTTTGAGATAGGAATTGGGGTTTTCATGAGCTGTATGCCAAAATCATCAGTACTAAAACAATAAAAGACCTGAAATATATCAATGAATCTAAAATATATGAAAGTTTAATTTTTATCATTAGGCCTACATTATGGAAAATAATGAACTTTATCACAATATGCTAATTGTTTGAGAAGGACCTGTATATGTATATGTTCAGATGCAAAAGCCTCTAAGTGCCATTTGAAATTTTCTTCTTTAATGATGATTTTTGTCAAGCTTGTATATTTAACTTCAGTGATTTCACTTAAATGGCAATGATAATTACCTATTAATTGTTATTTGCCATTTAAGTGAAATCACTGAACTTAAATTTACAAGTTTGACAAAAATCATCATTAAAGAAGAAAATTTCAAATCTAGAAATAAAAGTCAATTAATTAAATTTTTATCATGATAAAAATTTAATTAATTGGCTTTTCTTACTAGATTACGTAATTTTAAGTCAAAATAATTTGTTTTTGCTATGATTTCAATTTGGACCGTACCATGTGGTAATTAGTACTTACCTTATCCCATTGAATTTCAATGACTCTTAAATGTCAGGGCAAATATTCTGTGTAATTAAAACGTTTTTTGTTTTGTTTTGTTTTTTTAGTTTTTTGATAACAGTACCTTTCTCTGTAATTACAGTGCAAATAGTGATGTTTCGTATTGCTACATAGTCAGTAGTGTTTGTTACCCTCTTGTTCTGTGTAGTTACAGGGTAAGGGCTATTTCTTGCTATATTTGATGCATAATCATTACTTTTGCCGGTTCTTTTTGACAGCTTTTTAGGTTTGTTTGTTAGTCAGGTGACTGTAAATCAAATGTTTCCATTGCAGTTTTGCGAAATATTCCCTTTTCGAACGGGCCATATGCACGCATAAGTTCCGCATTTGACGCAAGGATGCTCGTCCATTTCCGGTTGTGGAGATTTAAGCGGGAAAAAAACGAGGACAACGGGATTATGGCAGAGTACACACGTTTAGATGTAATTTTATATATAGTTATGTTTATTTAATATAATTTTAAAAAGAAGCATAAACACAACGAGGGGTGTCTGTTTTATCTGTTTTTGTGACTAACGTTTCTTTAGTATAACCATGGAGTATAAAATTCAATATAAATTCTCTGTATTGAGTCGACGGCTCTACAGGATAGCAGAGATAAGCGGATAAGCAGAGATATCGTCTTTTAAAAATCAGGAAGTATATTGCCTACAAAAACGACTCGATTGGGACTACAGCTGGGTTTTAGACGTCACTAACCCATACATTTGCATCAACCCTCCATCCGGAAAATGCAAAAAATGGCATGCGCATATTTCTGCGGCTCGTCGAGTGTGTTGTGTTCACCAGCTGTCAGGTCTTCCGTGTTCGAGCTTCTCAAGGATGCTGTACTTCGTCAACAATGGATACAATTTATGTTTGATTATGCTCCTGAAAATGACGATCGTAATATAGCCAATAGCTCTCTGTGCTACGCATTTTACAGAAGACAGCTTCCAGAATCTCCATGAATTCAATGCCGGATTCAATAAGAAACTGTTACTAAAACATGAAGCAGTTCCCGACTTTAAAACCAGAGGCAGCAGTTGTTGGGCAACAACCTCTAAGTAGGCTAACACTTAATAATTTTAAATTTATTTGAATGTATAATTCCAGACGTAGCTTTGTGTTTTATTTTTTTCAAATTCCAGCGCTGGCCACTTCCAGCTTATAGCCACTAGGCTACTAGTTATGCTATTTTGTGTCTACGAACAAGCATTATGGACCTGAATTTTGTATAAGTACTAATGTTTTAAACCAGGGGTTCTCAACTTCAGTCCTCGCGACCCACTGCTCTGCATATTGTGTATGTCTCCCTTATTTAACACACCTGATTCAGATCCTCAGCTCGTAATAGACATACGCAATAAGCAGAGCAGTGGGTCGCGAGGACGAGGTCGCGAGGACCCCTGTTTTAAACGTATTTTTCATGTATATATGCTTTATGACGTTATTTTCGATTTGATCAAGAACGTAAACTAATGCCAATGCTGTTTGAGTATAATATTAGTAGCCAGTCAGTTGCTATTGTTGCCAGTCAGATGCTAGTGTGATAAACAAACAAGTTAAAAAATGGAGCAAATTATCATTCAGAAACGTTTAGTAAGAGCCGTGTGTGGTGAGGTTCTGTTTGCCTCTCTTCATCGCTGCTTTCTCGGTCTGATTCTGCCTCAAACTGATACTGCAGTTTGACACCATTATTTACATTTGGACTGGAGCAGAGCCATTGAGAGGCTCTGGACCGGAGCGCAGGCACGTTCTGTTTCTGAGGGAGTGGTTTCATAGACTCAGGCAGTCAGCCGGTCGTTCAGGGGACAGAGGAGAGCGTGGCTTACAATTAAGGTGAAGTTATGAAAAATAAGACTTTTTAAAAAAGAAAAACCACGAATACATGTTAAATTGCACCCCATAAACAGAATCATGCAAAGAAAAAAAGCAGTAACCCCCCCCCCCCCCCCCCAAATATATCAGTAAATTGCGGTTCCAGCAATTTACCAGTAAGCGAAGTTGTAATATTACCAGTAAATCACAGGTATATGCGCTGTGTAAATGCATAATGAAGATTACCAGTATTTTACATGTACAAGGTCAGATGAAAAAAGTGTACATGGCTTGTCATTTGTTTAAAGAACTTTTTTATACTTGATCTGACTCAATAAATTCACTTTCCTGGCTTGTTATTGGTCTAATGTAATTGAGTTTAGTTGTCTTGAAGTAAAAAAAAATACAATTGGGTGCAATGTAAACTAATTGCTTTAACCCTCAGGTGCTCTTCGGTCATTTCTGACCGAAAAAATTGATGTTTTGAAATGTTAAAAATCACAGCTTCATCGGAATGTTACGAAACTTGGTGACTTTTATTCCATTGGGTATGTGAACACACAAAAAAATTGAGGTCATGATCCGAGAAGGCTAAGTGGTCGTAAAAAAAATAGTCACACTTGTGCTCTTCGGTCAAAAATGACCGACCATAGGAAATGAATGGGAAATTGACAAAAACACAAAAACGTTGAGAATTTTTGTGTGTACAATCTACAAATCGGCCACGATGCAGAAAAAAAGTGCTCAGCATTGAAGGGGTGACACTCTAAAACATCAAGAATGCAAAACAGACATACCCACCCACCCACACACACACACACACACACACACACACACACACACACACACACACACTTTTATACACAAAAACACCAATAAATTGTGATTAAAAAATCTGTTTTGAATTTCTAAAAAATCACTGCTTCATCAGAAAATTACGAAACTTCGTGACTTTTATGGCAACATGTATGTGAACACACAAAAAAATTGAGGTCATGATTCGAGCACTTTAAGTGGTCGTAAAAAAATGAGATACACTTCTGCTCTTCTGTCAAACATGACCGACCTTAGGAAATGAATGGGAAATTGACAAAAACAACAATCTACAACTTCAAACTACAATTTGCAATCTACAAATTGGCCGTGATGCAGAAAAAAGTGCTCAACAATGAAGGGGTGACGCTCTAAAACATCAAGATTGTGATATTGACACTCACCCACACTCACAAACAGACGCACACACGCACGTATAAAATTTGCTTCCTAGCATTCTCTTTCTAACACAATGTTTAGGTTTGACTGTAATCATAATGCAAAAACTAACACTTTAAATCACTATTAAATCTAAAACTTTAAATCACTAAAAATCTAAAACTTGATAAGAAATAGTCTTTGAGATTGTTTAAATATATGTTGAAATCCACCTATAACAAAAAAAAAAAAAAAAGTAAACGTGTCCATGAACAGCTGGGGAATTCACATGCCTCTCCATAGAGAACTGTATATTTCATCTATAGTCGGGGAGCCAAAGTCTCAAAAGCTCTATAAAATGGGTTGAACCTGACATGGTCTGCCATACTTTTTATTTGTGTTTTTTCTGTTAACTTTGACCCTAAGAACAAATAATTAGAGGGTCTGCTCTGCCGGAAATATCGCGAAAAAAAATTGTGGCCATTTTAGTGTAAGCACCCTTTATTTTTTATCAGAAAAATGTGAAAAATTATTTTTTTCATCAAATCCTCAGTGGGTTGGGTAGGTTCTCAATAAATGCATTCCAGATACACAGAACACATGTGCGGACAACATCCACTGAAAAAATAATTCATAAAACACATTTCTACATGATTTCGCATCAATTTAATGCAAAAAAACAGGCGTTTTTTCACTTATTTTCCACTATTTTCATCTTTACTTCATTGGCAATCAACTATTCCCTTAAGTTATGACATCAGGCAATATGCCATTCTTTTCACCAAACACTATACTCATTACACAGAAAAAATTATAAAAATCCAAACAAAATCAATGGATCTGTGATGATTTCACTACTAGTTGGCGATCAACAGGCTCAGAATTTCAATAGAATTTTAGACTACTCTCAAAATTCTTAAAAACATGCTGGATATTTAGCATCATGGCTCACTTACAAACACACACACACACGCACACACATGATCTTAGTAATTTTTATGAGTTTGGAACAACCAACCAATGGTTACCAACGGTTACCAACAGACTTCGAAGCTGCTCATCATTGTCTGTGGTAAGTGATAGTGACTAATATACCGGTAGGTCTGCCCCAGAGTTTTGGGAAAAGAATGGTAATATGGATACTGTAATTGTAATTAACTGAAATGACCACACCAGTCTTCAAACAATAATATTTCTGATGATTCCTCATCCCAAACATATCCCTGTAGCAGCAGCATTCATTTTCTACTAGTTTACTTAGCTAGCTTTAGCCGTTTTAGCTAATGTCGGTGGTTTCTTTAAACGGCATTACTCCTCACAGGTATGGGGTAGAGAGTAGAGACTTACTTTTTTTTAAATGCTTAGGATATTATTCTCTAATAGAGGTATGTGTCCTATATGTTCAATAAGCTTCAACCGGAAGTTGAGAAATTGCCAAAATTTCAACTGGACTTGTTAGGTAAAGAAATAGATATGAGAATAAATGCTGCTACAGGGATACGTTTGGAGCAAGGAATCATTGGAAATAAACTTGTATGAAGCCTGGTGTGGTCCTTGAAGTGTTTTTCTTGTCAGACAGATAGTAGGCTAGTAAGGATAACTAAAGGCTACATTAAACGTTAGTTGCCATTAGCAATTAGCTACATGGCTAGTTGTTACATTCAGATTTAGAAAGTTTAGCTAGTTAGCTTGTGCACGAATGGCCACACAGACACAAAAAAACAATATATAGCTATATTGGATATCAGATTGTACACAATACTGAACAATACAAATGTTCAGTAAAATGTAAACATACTATATAGTATGCATAGTTTGTTTTTTGTATATAAATACTGTACAGTATATAGAGTGAGTGATTTGTCAAAAGCTAGTTACCTAGTAGTGTCAAACATCTAGATTTCTTTCACCCGAATGCACAATATTTTCCATTGGCAGATTTGGTTCTGATCTTATTGGGTTTGCTGTGGAGGAAAAGGTAACGAGAAGAGAAGTCAGCAGACGATTGGAAAGGACTGTAAAGAGGAGTGGAGGATTGAACAGAAGGGAAGAGTAGAATGAGGAGATTAGAGTGAAGAGGACAGGAGTGGACTGAACAAGAGAGAAGAATAGTAGATGAAAAAGAAGAGTGAATTGATCATTTACATTTATTCATTTAGCTGATGCTTTTTATCCAAAGTGACTTACAATTGCTATATATGTCAGAGGTCACACACCTCTGGAGAAACTAAGGGTTAAGTGTCTTGCTCAAGGACACATTGGTGTCTCACAGTGGATTCGAACCCCGGTCTCTCACACCAAAGGCATGTGTCTTATCCACTGCGCCATAACCACCCCGCTCAGTGATGATCAGATGTGGTTTGTTGGTGCCTTGGGGAAGAAGGGACCACAGTTGATCACAGTTGCAGGGATGGTATCTGGGATGAGAAATGTTGGAATGATTTCCATGTAGGAGCAGTGCAATTTGGTTCCAGGTCCTCCAATAGTTTGTTGGTGACTTGGGGAAGATGGGACCATAGCTTATCACAGTTGCGGGGATGGTATCTGGGATGGTAAATGCTTGGAATGAACTGCCATGCAGTGTTCGTCCATCCTTTGTGTACTCTGGGAAGTCAAGTTTATCAAACTGTGTGAATCGTCAAACCTTCAGGTTCGTTGGTATGAAGGCACCATCCCTAGTTGTCTGCTCTTCAACTGCCATTGTTGTAAAATATATGTACTTCTTTGTAGCTGATGCTGTTCCTAAATCTATTTAGGAGTGACACGGTTGACTTCTGGTTTCCTTAACGGCTATCCCAACGTGTTTCGGTGTTGGGATCTTGGCAACTGCTTGGCAGACATCCTGGGCGAGGTTGAGAACTTGTTCTTGCTGCTTAAGACTAACTTTCACCCGGTCGTCTTCACCTAACTCTGGAGATGCATCTGTTATCATCCATGCCAGGTGGTATAACAGCTCAATCTTTGGGATGCCTCCAGGTATGATATCTTGCTGCAGTGTTGGGTCTTCAGTCATACTGCCAGCGATCTGGTGACTTCCTCTGGCTTGAGCTGTTCTGGCTTGTCTTGCTTCCTTCAGGGCCTGCTTAGGTTGGTCCTGGAGTTCCTTCTGTATTCTAGTTGCAGTGTTGTAGGAAGAGACTATGGTGTCAACTCACATTCTTCTTCATATTCTGCAAGAAGTATGCAGAGTATTAGGGTGGTGATGGTGCAGTGGATAAGGCACATGCCTTTGGGTTGAGAAACCCTGGTTTGAATCCACTGCGAGACACCAATGTGTCCCTGAGCAAGACACTTAACCCCTAGTTGCTCCAGAGGCGTGCGACCTCTGACATATATATCACTTGTAAGTCGCTTTGGATAAAAGCATCAGATAACTGTAAATGAGTATTTCTTCTTCATACTCTGCCTCTTCCGTTTTCTCCTTAAGTTCCTTCAACTTTGAGAGCATGTGGCCAACATTCATTTATGCTGAGCAAATAGAACATACTTTCTGTGGCACAACCATTATTTTAAAAATACCACCTACTTCAAAGTGCCTTCTAAGGGCAATAAAGGACTGATATGTATGAGGTAACATTGTGAACTCCATGGCTTTCCAAGTATTTATGGAATTCATCCCTCAAAGCTGTAACGAAGAATATGGCATTCAGGTCTGGATGCTGGTGCCATAGGGTGGCCCGTCTCTGAGAGAGCAGATCCTGGGCCAGGGAGGGGCTGTTGCGAGGAGCACCAGTTCCAGGAACCAGATCCGGTTGGACCAATACAGCGCAACTAACAAGACCTGCTACTCGTCCTTCCTGACCTTGCACAATGTCTGTGCAAGAAGGCTCACTGGGGGAAACGCATACTTGCGTAGGTCCGGGGACCAGCTGTGTGCCAGAGCATCCATGCCGAGGGTCCCCTCGGTCAGAGAATAGAACGACTGGTAGTGAGAATTGTCCGGGGCGGCAAACAGATAAACCTGTGGGGTCCACACTGAGGCCTGGATGGTGGCTGCTGCTGGGGCTTCACAGGAGCGGAGGATGCCCCAGGAGGTCGACCTCAGTGACGAGCGGATGGAGGGTCTGCGACCAGTGAACGGGTGGGGCAAAGCTGTCAACCACGTCGCCGAATAACCAAACCTGGGACAGAGGGGCATCCAGGAACCGATTCTTAATGGTGTCCCTCATATCGGCCAGGTTGAGCCAAAGGTGGTGCTCCTGGACCACCAAGGTGGACATCGCCTGACCAATGGAACGTGCGGTTTCCTTCGAAGGGAGCAACACAGCCGAATCCTCATCTCCAGAGGACTGAAGCTCCCCCTACAATGCTGTGATCGACATCTGATCATCAAGCAGAGCCCCAAAGGACATGGCTGGTAGTTGCAGCGCTTGTAAGGTGTGAGGGACCCAAGGAGATTGCCTCAGCGGGGAAGTCCTCACATTAATCCTCAGATCACCCTCAGATCACCCTGACCATGCACAAAAGTAGGTTTATTTTGAGGTCCAAAATAAAAGCTAGATCGGGACATAGGCGAGGGGACTGCACCTCCCTTGAGGTAAGCAAGTCTCAATCTCAGCACAGTCATAGTCATATTCCCGCAATGAAAACATGAACTATTCACAAAAGTTGCCTCAGCGTGCTGAATGCCCAACACAAAAAAGGAAATATCTTGACCATCTGCTGGCGCCAGGGAATGACCGCATCCATAAACGCACGAGCGGAAAGACATCCTGAAACATCCTGTTGCTCTTTTAGTGAAAACACAAAAATTCAGTGTCAAAGTACCCAAGGATAGCCGTAGTGTAATCGGGGTACACTCTCAAAGAGGAACGACCACCAAGACTGACACACACACACACAAGCAATGCTGTGAAAATCCTTGAGGCCACCACTGATCGCACAGTCACACCAGCAGTGGATACAGAGTCTTGCTTTTCTAGAATCTTAAACATTGTACCAGTCTGCAGAACTCAGTCAGACGAAAGCTCGGCTCCTAAGTGAAAGACAATGTGTGCGTGCGCCCGCTTCCTGTTTATACCCACGCAATGGATCTGTGATGATTTCACTACTAGTTGGCGATCAACAGGCTCAGAATTTCAATAGAATTTTAGACTACTCTTAAAATTCTTAAAAACAAGCTGGATATTTAGCATCATGGCTCACTTACAAACACACACACACACACACACACATGATCTTAGTAATTTTTATGAGTTTGGAACAACCAACCAACGGTTACCAACGGATTTCGAAGCTGCTATACCCACGCTGCGGAGTGGGGCACGTGATGCGATCCCTGAAGTGGTCCCGATTACATTGTCACGTCGATGTTACGCCGCACGTGATCGACTGAAAGGGAACTAAAATTTTAATAGTAGGTACTCAATCAAAACTGCGGAATTGTGGAAGTTTTACACTTACTATCGCCGACTCTGTTATCTTTCTTTCTTCTCAGGTTAAGAGTCTGAGTGTCATCCTGTATTGATAAACTTCAGATGGTTCAGAATTCAGCAGCTCGGATCATTACACAAACACTGTTGAATGAGCATATTACTCCAGTTTTAGGGAACATTCATTGGTTTCCAATCAGATTTCATATCAATTCAAAATTTTACTTTTTACTTTTTGTAAGGTGTCCTTGAGTGTCTTGAAAGACGCCCAACAAATAAAATGAATTATTATTATTACTACTAGCTAACTAGCTTTTGACAAATCACTCACTCTATATACTGTAAAAACAAAAACAAACTATGCATACTATATAGTATGTTTACATTTTACAGAACATTTGTATTGTTCATTATTGTGTACAGTCTGATATCCAATATAGCTATATATTGTTTTTTTTTGTCTGTGTGGCCATTCATGCCACAAGCTAACTAGCTAAACTTTCTAAACCGCAATGTAACAACTAGCCATAAAGCTAAATGCTAATGGCAGCTAACGTTTAATGTAGCCTTTAGTTATCCTTACTAGCCTACTATCTGTCTGACATGAAAAACACTTCAAGGACCACACCAGGCTTCATACAAGTTTATTTCCAATGATTCCTCGCTCCAAACGTATCAGCATTTATTCTCATATCTATTTCTTTACCTAACAAGTCCAGTTGAAATTTTGGCAATTTCTCAACTTCCGGTTGAAGCTTATTGAACATATAGGACACATACCTCTATTAGAGAATAATATCCTAAGCATTTTAAAAAAGTAAGTCTCTACTCTCTACCCCATACCTGTGAGGAGTAATGCCGTTTAAAGAAACCACCGACATTAGCTAAAACGGCTAAAGCTAGCTAAGTAAACTAGTAGAAAATGAATGCTGCTGCTACAGGGATATGTTTGGGATGAGGAATCATCAGAAATATTATTGTTTGAAGACTGGTGTGGTCATTTCAGTTAATTACAATTACAGTATCCATATTACCATTCTTTTCCCAAAACTCTGGGGCAGACCTACCGGTATATTAGTCACTATCACTTACCACAGACAATGATGAGCAGCTTCGAAGTCTGTTGGTAACCGTTGGCAACCATTGGTTGGTTGTTCCAAACTCATAAAAATTACTAAGATCATGTGTGTGTGTGTGTGTGTTTGTAAGTGAGCCATGATGCTAAATATCCAGCATGTTTTTAAGAATTTTGAGAGTAGTCTAAAATTCTATTGAAATTCTGAGCCTGTTGATCGCCAACTAGTAGTGAAATCATCACAGATCCATTGATTTTGTTTGGATTTTTATAATTTTTTCTGTGTAATGAGTATAGTGTTTGGTGAAAAGAATGGCATATTGCCTGATGTCATAACTTAAGGGAATAGTTGATTGCCAATGAAGTAAAGATGAAAATAGTGGAAAATAAGTGAAAAAACGCCTGTTTTTTTGCATTAAATTGATGCGAAATCATGTAGAAATGTGTTTTATGAATTATTTTTTCAGTGGATGTTGTCCGCACATGTGTTCTGTGTATCTGGAATGCATTTATTGAGAACCTACCCAACCCACTGAGGATTTGATGAAAAAAATAATTTTTCACATTTTTCTGATAAAAAATAAAGGGTGCTTACACTAAAATGCCCACAATTTTTTTTCGCGATATTTCCGGCAGAGCAGACCCTCCAATTATTTGTTCTTAGGATCAAAGTTAACAGAAAAAACACAAATAAAAAGTATGGCAGACCATGTCAGGTTCAACCCATTTTTGAGACTTTGGCTCCCTGACTACTAGTGGTTACACCATGGTTCTAGGCTTTCTCTCCATACTCTTACCAGATTCAAATTTTTTTTTTGGAAGACCTAGTCTCTATTTTAACCTAAAATACTGCTAAAATAAAAAAAAAAATAAAAAAATGTATATATATATAAAAAAAGTTTGTATTATTTTCAATAGCAAAAATGGACCATAAATATTGCATAAATATTAATAAGTAACATCAAATTGGCTCAAAATACAAAATTAAAAAGAAAAAATATAACCGAACAAAAATAAATTGCATTGGTTTTACTGGGATGGAGAAAGTTTCATTTTTAGGTGTCCGGTCACTTTTGACCGGGAAGATAACAAGTGTGACTCCGAAACGAAGGCTAGTGATTACACCATGATTCTACGCTTTTTCTCTATACTGTAACTAGATGGTGCTAATTTTCTTCAAAAAATATATTTTTTCTGAAGGCCAAGACTCTATAGTATACTAAAATACTGCATTCATAATTAAAAAAAAAAAATTATATATATTTAGAAAAATATATATACATTTCCATGGCAAAAATAAACCATAAATATTGCATAAATATTAATAAATTCAATCAAACTGTCTCAAAATACTAAATTAAAAAGAATAAATATTATAGAACAAAAATAAATTGCATTGGTTTTACTGGGATGGAGAAAATTTAATTTTTAGGTGTCCGGTCACTTTTGACCGGGAAGATAACAAGTGTGACTCCGAAACGAAGAGCACCTGAGGGTTAAATCAAATTGCAATTTTACGTCCACGTCCAAATGAAGATAATGTTGCGGATACCCAATTTCCACAGTATTGGTGAGTAATCCTAAGTTTTCATCAAGTTTTATCTCCATTAACATACACTTGTATAATATTAAAGTAGAATTAAATGCATTTATGCGTGTTTTGTTGAATATTTATTTTATTTTGGTCAGAGTTATCTGATATTTCAAGAGTAGCAATAATCTTAGGCCTATATAAGTAAACGGTGGATAGCTATTAATAAATACTTAAGTAATAGATCATCTGTGGACCTTTAATTACATTATTTATTTGGGTTTTGCTGAATTGAGAATTATGAGGCGGCCGCCTCGTCAAATGTCGTGCCCTACCCGGCTGTCCTCAAAACTCAGACACGCACTGCTCAGATTAGGCCTGTCACGATAATTACATAGTCAGAAATATGTCTGTGTTACTCAATCCTTCACAAATTCTAATATAATGATTTTAAGTGGTGTAAAGCCATTTTATGTCCGGTTGTGAAGGACAGAAGATATTTTACATCGTTAAATTAAAGTTTACGCAAACTCGTCTTCCCTCCGCTGCAACTGTCAATCATTCTCCATTCATCATTCAAACAGCCGTCAGGACGGCAAAACTCCTCGTCTACCAAACTTAATAATCAGCCCTAGTTCAGATAACCATTTTCAAATAAGAATTTGAAAACCCTAAAATAGTATATAAATGATACTATTGGTAGAGAGGTATAACCAACGTAACGCGGCATTCTTCAAAGCTAAATGAAAATCGAAAATTGGTTTGCTTTCATAACGTTGAAACAACGTTGATTTCAAGTTGATTTTCCGTTAGTTTTGAAAGTCTGACGTTGGTTCAACGTTAATTCGATGAGCAAAACAATGTCAGATCAATGTTGTTTCGATCTCATGTTTCCACGTTGATTCAATGTCAGTTTGCTATCTGGGTGTAGATGCACAGCACTGAAATTAGTTATTTTTAGTGTTATATGGCATACTTTGAATGGTCATAGATATTTAATTTGAAAATGTCTGCCTTGCCAAGTAGGCTATTCAATTCAAAGCATTTGGCTGTGTCTTAAACCTTTGGCAATAAATCGAATTTGTCCTTGTTGGTAGGCGTGTTAATTCTAAAAGTTACAGTAGCCTCATATACATGACTGCATAACCTAAAAAGAATAAATATATGGTAAATACTTGATTAATCAATTACGTTTTTGACATCTTAACACACTGCAGTAGGTTCCGATTACGATTATTAAAAATGCATGCTCACAATGACCTATTACATAATGTTACACAAAGTACATTATTTTTTGAAATCTTTATGACATGACATCTTCGCAACTTTGAAAATAAGAAAACGTTCAAATAACACCAATGTATTTAATTGATGTGTTAAAATATCTAGGCTAAACTTGCAAAAATTTTAGCTCTAAAGGCCCGTACACACCGGGACGAATATCGGCGCGCGTTATTCGCCAGCGTTTTTTGTGTTCACACCCAAGCGATTTTCACTGACGATGAGCCAAGTGAACATGCAAGTTTTGTGATTGAGCGCCCCCAAGTTGTTTTACTGTCTCTTCAGAAGCTCCAAACACGTGAGCAAAAGCGCCAATCTCATTGGTCGGACAGTTTTTGACGCAGCGCGTCAAACTAAAAAAAATGAACCCGAGGCATTTTTTAAAAAATGACGCTTTTATGCGCGGCGTTTTACGCATTGGCATGAACTCTCACATTGGCGCCCTTTGTTTAGTCACAAGGCGTTAAACGTCGGCGAATAACGCGCGCGAAATTCGTCCTGGTGTGAACAGGCCTTTAGTTGCAAAAGCATATAGCCTACATGCATTTTCATTTTTTTTTTTATGAAAGTTGGTGATTGCTGTGTTTCTTTCTTTTTTTTTAAGATAAAGATGATAAAAGACAACAGTTAGGAGTCATTGTAGTCCAGTCAGAAGATAACGGTAAGTAAACGGTAAGTAAGTAAGGTATGAATTGATGTTACACTGGATGATTTATCAATAGGGGTGGTGGAAAAATCGATTCTTAGATGCATCGCGATTGCGGACGTGGACGATTCTGAATCTATTCACAAATGTGAATCTAATTCACAAAAATCGATTTTCTATATTTATAACAACGCAATATTGATGGAATGCGAACGACGGAACTCTGAAGCGCAGAAGTGCAGTGCCTGGACCGTCTGTGGTGTGGCGTACACATGACATCGACGCGATGGCTGAGCGCGAAATCCAAACACCCTCGTTAAAAGCTGACATGTGAAAATATTTTGGCTTCTGAAATCGAAGGGGGAAAGGAGCTGGACAAGTGCCACACTATTTGTAAGCTTTGTAGAATAAACTAAAATATTTCGGATACACGACAAATATGAGAAGCCATATGACATGTTTCCACCCAGAGGAGGAAAAAAAATTGGCTACCGTTCGTTGTTATATTATTAATTTACTACAAGTATGCTGCTATTTCAGGCACACATTTATTTTCTTGTTGGTTCTTTGCAATGTTAAAAAAAGATATTGGTCATTACTTTGTACGTTTAAAGCAAAGTATTTATAGTCACACACACTCTAAAAAATGCTGGGTTGTTTTAACCCAATTTTGGGTAAAATATGAACAAACCCAACTATTGGGTTAAAATTATCATTTAAAAATGTAACCCAATGGCTGGGTTTGTCCATATTTTACCCAAAATTGGGTTAAAACAACCCAGCATTTTTAGAGTGCACACACACACACACACACACACACAAAAGATTCAGATAATCGCTTTAGCATCGAATCACAGCCCTCTGACTCATAATCGAATCGAACCGCGAGGTGCCTAGAGATTCCCACCCCTTTTTATCAATGCCATATTAAAGGAGTAGTTCACTTTTAAAAACACTTTTGCTGACAATTTACTCACCCCCATGTCATCCAAGATATCCATGTCTTTCTTTCTTCCGTCGAAAACAAATTAAGGTTTTTGACGAAAACATACCAGGATTTCTCTCCATATAATGGACTTCAGAATGAAACTCTCATTTGGACCTTGAACCGTTTGGTTACCGGTAAAATCCATTATATTGAGAAAAATCCTGGAATGTTTTCATCAAAAACCTTAATTTCTTTTCGACTGAAAAAAGAAAGACATGGACATCTTGGATGACACGGGGGTGAGTAAATTATCATATATTAGGAGTAATATATAGGAGTAATATATGATAATCATCTTTTCAATGATTTCTGTTACATTCCTACATTTACTGTAATGCAAGATAATCTGAAATGTCATAGTGACAATTTGACTGTAGCAAATGGAATTGATGTATACATTTATTGATGGATGTTTTTTTGACAGTTTTATTATTGTTTTTTTTTTTAAGTTCACTCAAAAAATGATGTGTTGGCTTTACTTAACTTTTTTTTTTGTAAACAGGTTCCACCGGTTCCACATAACTGGGTTTCGTTAAACAAACATAATTTGTTCATGTCAGAGTTTAATTGGATGGCTTAAAATTACTTCCATGATGTTGAAGTTACATGAACAAATTATGTTTGTTTAACGGAACCCAGTTATGTGGAACCGGTGGAACCTGTTTACAAAAAAATGTTAAGTAAAGCCAACACATCATTTTTTTGAGTATTCAGGCAACTTTTCCGGTCAGACAAGTCAAATGATCTTTCACTTAAAAAAAAACAAACAAAAAAACATACAAAATATAAACATGAATATGTTTTTAAACATGTTTTTTAAATAATTATTATTATGAAAAATATTATTTTTACTCAAATTGACTGATAGTATATTTACTAATCACATTTTAACACTCATCTGGAAAACGAGGCATCAGTGTGAATAAACATTTTATTTGTGCTGCTTTTACATTATGTTCTTTGTGCCCCTTTTTGCAGTAAATTTGTTACTGTAGTTTTCTGTTTCTGACGAATGTCTCTTCCTCATTGGCTAGTAAATAAAATGTGGTTAGGGTCTTGGTCTTTTGCAATAATTATTTTACATGTAGAGACTACCTCAAATATGTGTTATGACTCCCTTCCTGCTTAAACCACTCATTTTCTAACAGCGTCTCTTGCGTCGGTGTTTCATCTCGATCATCTGTCATGCACAGGCACTCTGTTCAGGTTTTGAAAGCACTGTCATGTAAGTATAATGTTCTTAATGACCATGTGACACACTAATGTCATCATGACATAACTAATGTTTTTTCACTTTTTCCTTTACAGTTTGACTAGTAAGTATTTATATTAGCCATTGAGAACTATAGAAGCAATAATGTTGAGCTGTGTCTGTCTTTCGATTTTCATGTTTATATTTAGGAATTTACATTTAATAAACATGATATGACACACTGTGTGTGTGTGTGTGTGTGTGTGTGTGTGTGTGTGTGTGTGTGTGTGTGTGCGTGCGTGTGTTCAACAGTATCATTAGCCCCTTTCACAAGCAATCCTGATAAATTACCGTAAAATTTACAGAAATTTACCAGTGAATTAAAAAAATGTGCTGTTCACACAAGCAACAGCGTTCTGGATTTTTACAGGTAACAGGCCATTCACACATCATCAGCTCCAAAGGAAAACTCTGTGAGGATGTCATTAACCAAAAGTGACCTCTAAAGTTGTTGACAAATCTCTTCATCCCCCGGACGAGGAGATACGCTTTAGTTCACTTTAGTATCACTCAGATTTGAAGTCATTTGTAAACAGAAATTTTGCCGAGTAAAGACTCTGCATCATAGTTTTATGAATGGTTCAGAGCCTTTGCTCTTTCAAAGGCTTCTGATTGAATGTGATTTGGGCCAATCAGAAGCCATTGAAAGAGCAAAGGGCATACATGCTACAAGGGAAATGTATGCTTTTCTGTAAAGCAACATTTTTATTTTATTTTATTTTTTTTAATAAAATTAGAACTCTCTTCCAGAAAGAGATTATGACAATTCCTTAAAAGTACCATACTGGAATAATATTGTAGAGAATTTACTGTGGGAAAAATGATGGTCTTTGTCTTATGAGTATCTGCTTACCAATAAAGTAAAATAAATAATATAAAAATTAATTCACAAATGTTACATAACCAAAGCCTTTCTTGTGAAATATAAGTCAGACATTGAAGTGAACTGTGTTTTTGTCGCTCTCCAGAGGACGATGTCATTCACTTGTTTTGGCAATGTGAGAACATAGAGTAACTATGGTTATATTTGTTCATGTGTATCCTATTGGATACATCTTTACAGATGCTATCTACTCAGTCACTGACTGTAGTGCATGACTGTAGCTTGCGGCCAGGAGAAGATGTCATCAGGTAGCATCCAACCTTCACCGGGTGTTTCGACCCTGAACCACAACACCCTCCAGTTGGCGGGTCGGCAGTGGTGGCCAGTCACTGCCCACCTCCTCCTGGCCCCCAGCTCAACTCCTCCCTTCTATTCCAGAGCCAGCAAGACGCTCTCTCTGCTGCCTCACCCAACCTACGGACAGCTGCCTTTCTCTCCCTTCCTACTATACCCAGAGCTGTGAGTGTCTTCCACACCGACTGCGCAGGGAAGCCCCTGCACCCGACCTCCACCGGGAATAGCCAGGTCTGCCACCCTTTGGCCCTGCACTGCTCAACGAGGTCCTGATATTTAGTGGCTTTCCGCTCATAGGCCTCCTCGCACCCGTCTTCCCAAGGGACCGTCAGTTCGATCAAGATTATCTTCCTACCCTCCTCGGACCATAAGACCATGTCCGGCCTTAGTGATGTCTGCACAACCTGGGGGAAGACTAGTTTCCTTGCCAGGTCCACCCTCATCTCCCAGGACTGTGCTACTTGCAAGAGGCTCTTTTCCCTCCTCTTGGGGGCTGGTGGTTTCTCCCCTTCTCTGATGAACTGAATGGCTGATACTGGCCTTGCACTGGACTGGCGCTTTTTCTGCCTCTCCCGCTCCAGGATGTCAGCCAGTTCACAGAGAACCTTGTCATGGCGCCACCTGTATCTTCCTTGGCTAAGGGCTGTTTTGCATCCTGCCAGTATGTGCGCCATTGTTCCCCTCTCTCCGCATAGCCTACACAGTGGGTCGTCCCTCATTCCCCACCTGTGGAGGTTTGTTGGTGATGGAAGGGTGTCGTACACAGAGCGCAGCAAGAAAGAGATGCGAAAGGGCTCCAGTCTCCAGATCTCAGGCCACGTGATCTTCCGCTTCGGCAGGTCCCACTTTGTCCAGGCACCCTGTACTCCAAGTTCGACAGCCTTGGACATGCGCCTTTCTTCCTCCAGGTGTCGGACCTCGGCTTGGATCATGTCCCTCCTTTGCCTTGGGTCTGCTTTGCCCCACTGCTGGAAGTGGGCAGACCCGAGTCCTTGCCTCCCTATGCATGGGTTCCCGATGATGTCCTTCAGCTTCAATGCGCTTACCGCTTGCGCCACTGATGTGTCAGCCGCCCATTTGCGTCCTGATCTCGTAGTCACGCCTGCTTTTCTGACTTTTTCATCAGCGGAGTCTTGGTACATCATCGCAACCCGGCACTTTGCCACCTTGAACTCTTCCACCACTGATGATAGGGGTAGCTGTACCTGACCAGACCTGGTATATAGCCCAACTGACGTAAAGCTTGGTGGGATTCCGAGCCACTTGCGAAGATGTTTATTCACTCGCCTCTCGACTCCTTCCACTGCTGTCATAGGTACTTCATAAAGTGTCAGTAGCCACATGAGTCGTGGTAACAGACCGTGTTGGAAGAGCCAGGTCTTGAACTTCCCTTGCAGACCTGACCTCTCGATCTTGCTCAGCCATTCATCTGCCTGTTTTTCTGTCCTAGAAACGTTGCATCTGTCGGTCAAGGACGCATCGTACCATTTCCCTAGACACTTAATTGGGTTTTCCTCAATTGATGGGATCATCTCCCCCTGTACTCGCAACTGGAACTTGCTGGTCACTTTCCCGCTTCTGATCACCATACTTCTTGATTTCCTTGGTTTAAACTTCATCCTAGCCCAGGTTACCACATCATCAAGTGCCTTCAGGATCCATCTTGCTTGCACATGGGTTGAAGTTGTTATGGTAAGGTCATCCATAAAGCCTCTTATCGGAGGTTGTTGGATGCCGGACTCCATTGTTGGCCCTCTTGATTCCTTTTCTGCAGCTGATATAAGCAGGTTCATTCCCATGACAAACAGGATGGGGGAGATGGTACAACCTGTCACAATTCCCTTTTCAAGGTCCAGCCAGTGAGTTGTAAACTGGGCGGTTTTAAACCGAAGTTTAAATCCTCCGAAGTAGCTGGTAATTATACCCCTGATGTGGTGGGGGATATGGTAGTGTTCCATAGCCATATTAATGAGGCCATGCGGGATTGACCCATATGCATTAGCCAAGTCGAGCCAGATAACCGTTAGGTTTCCTTTATTCCCCTTGGCCTCCCGGATCAGCTGGTTGAGGATGCCCGTATGTTCCAAGCACCCAGAGAAACCTGGAATGCCGCCCTTCTGGATTGATGTGTCAACATATTTGTTCTTCACCATGTAGGTAGTCATCCTTTTTGCCAGGACCGAAAAGAATACCTTGCATTCAACACTTAAGAGAGAAATGGCTCGGAACTGACTGATATCGGAGGAGTCCATTTCCTTAGGTGCAAAACACCCCTCGGCTCTTTTCCAGGATGCTGGAATGATACCTTTTGACCATATCCTTCGCAACAGTTTCCATAACCTGCGGAGGAGCATCGGGCATCTCTTGTATACTTTATAAGGTAAACCGCTAGGACCTGGGGCAGATGCTGAACGGGCTTTCTGCACAATGTCCTGGACTTCTCTCCATGTTGGTTCACTAGTATCAAGCTCTTCCTCCGGTGTTTCAGCAGTTCTGCTGATCTTTGGGTGTGCGCTGAAGGCTTGGTTTCTGAGGGTGTCACTGTGGCTCTCCTTCAAGAACTCCTCTATGACTACCTTAGGGCTAGTCAGTCTTCCTGATCTTGCTTCCCCCAGCAGGGTTTTGGTAAACCTGTATGGGTCCTTAATGAACTGAGCCCGCTTAGCCTCCTTCTCCTTCCTCTGTTTCCGAGACCTTTCTGCCCTTCTCAGTCTGCAGAGTTTCCCTCGAAGTCCACTTGTTAGCTCTTTTATACCCTTCCTTTCTTCAGCACTTGCTCTTCTGAACTGCTTATTGAGGGTCTTGATCTCCCTCCTCAGTTGCAAGATCTCTCTGACCCTCCTATTTGGCTGATTTACTTGAGTTCCGCTACCACCCTTTCTCTCTTCTATGCCAAAGCGTTCTCTGGCCATAGTGATGATTATTGTTGTCATGCTGTTGATTTTTTCTTCGGCTGATCCTGCTAATGTGGCCTCAAGAACTCTATCTAGGTCCCCATCTAGTTGGTTCCATGCAGTATTGTTCTTTGCTTGGGGCCATCTCACTTTCTCTGTCGTAGGTTGAGTGCCTAAGGTAGTGTTAGGAGAGTCCCTCCTGTGGCTTTGGGATGGAGTAGGTGCTGAGAGGTCTCCTGTACTGTGGGGTGCTTCCTGACTGGAGTCCTCCTGCGTCTCACTTAGTGTCTCCACTATGCGCTGCATCTGCTTCTTCCCTTGTCCACATTGAGTCTTGGATTGATGTATCTTAAGTCCCCTTTCGCTCTTGCAAAGCTTCCCACAGTGGCACTTTACTTCCAACACTTCCCCAGTAAGTGTGGTTTGGATGAGCCGTCTCGTTATCCATGTGTTTTCCTTAGCCATAACCGTTGTGTCCGTCCTGTTGGGTCTCTCATCCTCCCCCCTCTCGGGAGACCCTGGGGGTATTGCTCATTGTTCAATCTTATCTTCCTAGTGACTTTTCTTTCTGTTTTAAATGTTTTCTTTGGTTTGTTTGACTACACAAAGGAGAAAACAGTATATTACATAAATAAATAACATCATTTTACATACCTACTAGCTATTTCACATACATACATACGCAAACATGTAGTGTCTTTTCGGTTTTAAAAAATGATCTAGACAAATACACGTAAACTGAAGTTCTGTTAATCCCAAAGCAATGAAAACAGTATCTCTATTCATCCTTTTTTTTGTCCCCTTAAAGGATTAGTTCACTTTTGAAAAAACTTTTGCTGATAATTTACTCACCCCCATGTCATCCAAGATGTCCATGTCTTTCTTTCCTCAGTCGAAAAGAAATTTAGGTTTTTGATGAAAACATTCCAGGATTTTTCTCCATATAATGGACTTCAATGGGAACCGGATGGTTCAAGGTCCAAAAGATAGTGTTAATAACAGTTTCAGATGCAGCTTCAAATGTCTTTAAACGACACCAAACGATGAATAAGGGTCTTATCATGCGAAACAATCGGTTATTTCAAAACTTATTCCAAAAATGTAACTTTTCTAAGGACAAATGCTAGCCTTGCTATATTCTCTGAGGCGCGTTTGTAATGTCACGTAATGCGTAATTACGTTCAAAAGGTCACGGGCGACGTAGCCGGAAGTACAGAATCAAAATCGTCCGACATCGTTGTTTTTCCTTTTAATTCCTTTTTTTGTAAACGGTGTTTGCACGTTCAACCTATGCGTTCAACTTGTAAACACTGACTCTGTACTTTCGGCTACGTCGCCCGTGACCTTTTGAACGTAATTACGTAATACGTGACGTTGCAAACGCGCCTCACAGAATATAGCAAGGCTAGCATTTGTCCTTAGAAAAGTTACATTTTTGGAATAAGTTTTGAAATAACCGATCGTTTCGCATGATAAGACCCTTATTCATCGTCTGATGTCGTTTAAAGACATTTGAAGCTGCATCTGAAACAGTTATTAACTGTCTTTTGGACCTTGAACCATCCGGTTCCCATTGAAGCCCATTATATGGAGAAAAATCCTGGAATGTTTTCATCAAAAACCTAAATTTCTTTTCGACTGAGGTAAGAAAGACATGGACATCTTGGATGACATGGGGGTGAGTAAATTATCAGCAAAAGTTTTTTCAAAAATGAACTAATCCTTTAAGGTATAAATGTATTGCATTGTTCTTGTTTTTTTGTTTTGTTTTTTTGTTACTCTGGCAACTCATTTGATTAGGCATGATGATGTCACTGACGCCGCTGGGAAGATTCTCTCATAGAACGCCAGTTTTGCACTGTGACGTCACCAACCACTGTTCAGTGAAAATCCGAGCGTAAGCGAAGAGCAGTCCAAAAGAGAGTTGAAAAGTTCTTCATCATGAGAACAACGAGCGTTCCCTATCAGGGAACTTCGAGCTGCGTGTAACCGCAATGGGGACGCCCCCTGCGTTGTGCATCCTGAAGCACGTATGGAATCAGTCCAATGGAGAGACGGAACATCCTAGGCAGGTGACGTCATCGACCGGGAAACTATAAAGCACCCCGAAAACATCAGCACAACAGCTTCTTTGCCTTCAGAAGCACTATGTGTGAATCTGTGTGAGTGTAATCATTGTGTCATTCTTCACATGCTCGTCCCTGGGCGATGGAAACAAGTGGCTGAACTGTCTTTGCAATGTAGAACACAGCGTCTTCTTGACATGATGCGATTCAGCTGAAGTATTTGAATGTGTTCTAGACGTCACTTCAAGTCTGCGCGCGCAGTTGTTGGGAGCGGCCAATGACCTATCTACGTCACGATGTAACAGCTAATGACTCGTTTCAAAAACAATTCATTTCATAGACTCAGAGTCGACTCTCACTTTTGAAAGACAATGGCCCTCATTTATCATTCTTGCATTGAAACGCAAGATTTTGCTTACACTCCTCTCACCGCCTGATTTATGAAGCTTTGAAATCCAGGTGTACGCAATACCTGCCCTTGATAAATCCAGCGGCTGAAAACGATCGTCATTAGAATAACACGCCCCTAATATATTCAAGTCTCCGCTTCCCCCACACCCCCATTTTACGCCATGGACACACGAAAGACTGCAAAAAAGAGAAACTTCTCCGAAGTGGAGTTCGAGACCATCACCAGGGGAGTGGAAAGAAATAAAATAATTTTATTTGGGAGTTTAAAGAGCGGGGTTAAAGGCGCCCACAAAAACAAAATGGACCCAAGTTATGAGCTCTGTTAATAGTTTGGGGGTTGAGAAGCGCACTCCAGAAGAGGTAAGAATGTTTTATTGCTTATTATAGACCAATAGTGATCAAGTTAACCATGAGTTTTCTTGTTTATTGTAGGTAAAAAAAAAAAGAAGTAGTCAGATATGAAGATGGCCACAAAGAGGCGCATCTCAGCTCTGAAGAGGAGCCAGAGACAGACCGGGGGAGGCCCACCGGATCCAAGCCTCCAGCTGACACCGAACGAGGAGCAAGTGGGAGCCCTCATCGGAACGTTGTCTTTAGAAGGCATCACTGGTGGTGGAGATACTGACGACATTCGTGGTAAGTAAGCTTAAATTTGATAGACCAATAAATAAATAAAAATATACACAAGACCATAGTTAATTCGTTTTATTTAAATTTTGCTCTATTTTGCAGATGATGGCACTGCAGGCCCCAGTACCCTCGAGGGATCTCCCCCTCAGCCCATCCAGGAGCCTGAGTCTATTCTTGCGCCCCACCCAGAGCCTGAGCAGGTGCAAGCGGGGGAAGCCGAGGCCCGTCCACTAGCCTCCCATGCGCCACGACAGACAGACAGAAATGTGTCGACTACAGGTCGAAATTAACCATTCATTGCTATCAATAAATATGACATTAAAGCAAATAAATGAAAATTTTAAAAAATAAATACATCAATAAATAAACCAGTGAAAACAAAGTCTGTGTTATTTTTAACTTACCCTTAAAACCACCAAACAAGTTCCCGTCTGAGCTGAACAGCTCCTAAAGCCGGTGGTGCTGCCGCCACTGGCACTTCCGGGTCTGGGGCCAGCGCGTCAAATGGCACACGGTTTGTTTCAGCCATGTTGTGCAAGACGGCACATGCCAAAATTATGTCACACACCTTCTTTGGCGAATAGAGCAACGTGCCCCCCACGTGTGCCAGACAGAGCCATCTCCCTTTTAGGAGCCCCACGCAGCGCTCCACAGTGGCTCGTGTCCATGTGCGCGTGATTAAAGTTGCGCTCCTGATGCGTCATGGGGTTTGGCACAGGGGTGATCAAAATATCCAATTTATATTAACAATTAAGTTAAAGCTACCCTAAACAAATACGTTTTAAGTAATGATTTAAAAACACTAAGAGATTCTGCTTGCCTAATCTCAATAGGCAGGGAATTCCAGAGTTTTGGAGCATTAGACGAAAAGGCCCTATCACCCATGGTTTTTAGTCGGTTATGCGGTACAATTAAAAGGCAAGCTTCCAAAGAACGGAGTTCTCGTGCTGGTGTGTAGGGTGTTAAAAGTTCAGTTAAATAATGAGGTGTCAGTTCATGCAAGGCCTTATAAGTACCCAGATAGCAAACTGACATTGAATCAACGTGGAAATATGACATCGAAACAACGTTGATCTGACATTGTTTTGCTGATCGAATTAACGTTGAACCAACGTCAGACGCGTCATTCTTTCAAAACTAACGGAAAATCAACTTGAAATCAACACGTTGTTTCAACGTTATGAAAGCAAACGAATTTTCGATTTTCATTTAGCTTTGAAGAATGCCGCATCTGACGTTGGTTCAACGTTAATTCGATCAGCAAAATCAACGTTGTTTCAATGTCATGAGAGACGTCGTTTCCACGTTGATTCAATGTCAGTTTGCTGTCTGGGTAAGCATTAAGATTTTAAAATCAACACGGAATCTGACAGTGAGCGAGTGTAAAGATTCCAATACTGGAGTAATATGATCCCTTGTCCTGTTTTCAGACAGAATTCGAGCGGCAGAATTTTGTACCAACTGTAGTTTGTTAAGGGTAGCTTTTGAAACTCCGTAATCGATACGAGAAAAAATCGATACGATACGAGTAATCGTAATTAATACGAGAAAAAACAAAAAATTTAATTAGCTTTTCAGCCACTGGAAGGGACAACAATGATTATCAAATATCACCCCCAGATTTTTTAATTTTGTCTGAAATTGAAGTGTAGAACCTTCTACATTAAAAGTGGGGGAACCAGCCTTCCGTAGCTGGTGAGGTGAACCAATGAGCATTACCTCTGTCTTGTCACTGTTAAGGTATAACAAATTTCTAGACATCCATTCTTTTATCTCAGAAATACCAGAGGAAAGATGAGACACAGCCACATTTACATAAGGTTTTGAATATATATAAACTTGGGTGTCATCTGCATAAAAGTGAAAACTGAGTCCAAGTGATTTTAAAAGTTGGCCAAGGGGATATAAATATATGTTAAAAAGTATAGGGCCCAGAATAGAACCTTGAGGGACACCGGAATGCACTACACCAATAGCAGACCTGAAATCACCCATAGCAACAAACTGCTTTCTCTCAGAAAGATAGGACTTAAACCTGCTTAGTGCAGTATCAGTAACACCAAAAACAGATTCTAACCGAGCAAGTAAAATATTAAGATCAACAGTGTCGAAAGCGGCACTAAGATCAAGAAGAATTAAAATGGAGAGACTGCTGGAGTCAGAAGCGATTAACAGGTCATTAGTAACCTTAACTAATGCTGTCTCAGTGCTGTGTAGTTTACGGAAACCTGATTGAAGGGGCTCATAGAGATTATTAGCAGCTAGATGGGAGTGCAATTGAGTAGCAACGATTCGCTCTAAAATTTTGTCAAGAAAGGGAAGATTGGAAATGGGACGGAAATTATTTAAATTGTCAACGTTTGTGTCTTTTTTTTTGCTACTGGAGTCAAAGCAGCAGTTTTAAATGTTGCTGGTACCACACCAGTGCACAGAGAATCATTTATAATGTTGAGTACAGTAGGATATAAAATAGCAAAACATGATTTGAACAGACACGTTGGTACAGGGTCCACTTGTCACGGTGCGGGGGAAGTGTAGGCAGAAGAAGGAGACCGAATAGACAAATGCTCCAATTCAAACACTTAACTTAAATTCAAAATAGCAAACAGGAACGGGTACAGGCAGGAAAACTCTCACAAGGGTAACATTAACATTGACATCGACCGACCAGGACTGAATGAACTGAGGGAACTAAATACACAGGGGAATCAAACAGGTAAACAGGTGAAAATGATGAAACAAGACGAGGAACAGGTGGCTAATGAGGGAGTGAGTTCAGGAGAGGAGACAAGAGGATCCTGGGGAGTGAAATGCTGATGACAAGAGAGACTGGTGCAGACGATGGGTGGGCGCCCTGGAGGCTGTGGAGGGCGTGGTCTGGAGGACGAAGCCCCCAGGGCGGAGCAGGATGAGGGTGTGGCCAGGGCGGAGCAGGACATGGTGGAGCAGGCTGAAGGCATGGCCAGGGCGGAGCAGGCTGGGGGCGAGGTGTAGCAGGCTGAAGGCGTGGCCAGGGCAGAGCAGGCTGAAGGCGTGGCCAGGGCGGAGCAGGCTCGGGGCGAGGTGTAGCAGGCTGAAGGCATGGCCAGGGCGGAGCAGGCTGAAGGCGTGGCCAGGGCAGAGCAGGCTGTGAGGACCCTTCGGGCGGCCATGGCGGTGAGGACCCTTCGGGCGGCCCAGGCGGTGAGGACCCTTCGGGCGGCCCAGGCGGTGAGGACCCTTCGGGCGGCCGTGGCTGGGACACTGGGCCCCCCCCCAAAAAAATATTTGGGTTGAGTCCCCAGATTACCGTCTCGGGCTGGGCGGTCTCGGGCTGGGCGGTCTCCGGCGCTGGCTGGACGGTCTCGGGCTGGACGGTCTCCGGTGCTGGCTGGACGATCTCCGGCGCTGGCTGGACGGTCTCCGGCGCTGGCTGGACGGTCTGGACAGAATCTGGACGGGGCTGGACAGAATCAGCGGAGAAGAGAGTTCAGGCTCGGGAGGGCTGGACGGAACCAGCGATGAGGAGAGTTCAGGCTCGGGAGGGCTGGACAGAACCAGCGATGAGGAGAGTTCAGGCTCGGGAGGGCTGGACAGAACCAGCGATGAGGAGAGTTCAGGCTCGGGAGGGCTGGACGGAACCAGCGATGAGGAGAGTTCAGGCTCGGGAGGGCTGGACAGTGAATTACACAGTGAATCACACAGTGACTCATTAGTGAATTACACCTCATTTGCATTTATTTCTGTTTGGTGAAATACTGCATGTTACCTGGATGTTTAGTCAGGCGAAACTATCACAACACAAACGTCCGCGTGCTCGTCTGATTCAGAGATTTCCTCCAGGAGAAATTGCCATCGTTGAAATTCTCTGCAGCAAACGGGATGTGTCCGTAGGCCGTAGCATGCAGCGAGAGTACAGGCAACAGCAATCCGCCCAGCGCCAGAGTCAGTGCGGGGTCCTCGACCGCGACAGGCCGCCGCCTCGGCGTCTCCTGCTCCTCCATCAGCCTCAGCTGCTCTAAACTATACTGCGACTCGTAAAGATAGTCACGAACATCGGATTCGAGCAGCAGAATTTCAAAATCCTCTTCTTCCATATCATGTTTAGTTTCTTCCGTCATAACTTACGATCTCCACAACGCTTGTTAGCTTAGCTTCCAAACAAGATGGCGGATATTGATTTCAGTTTCTGCAAGTGAAGTCCCACCCACTGATCTGTAATAGGCTTGTAGGGTGAGTGGGTCCCACACCCTGGAATAATAATGAACTACATATGTAGTTCTAAAGATTTTAATGAAATATGACTACCTGCTTATCGTGACGCAAAATGACGATTTTTACGTCACGATAAGCAGGAAGTTAAACACTTAAATCCTTATTTCTCCCATCTCAGGGGAAAATAAGGGAATAAACCATGACCATTCAAAAATATGACTGGGTTTCTAAAGATACAAAGCTTAATGCAAATGGGTGAAGTGACCCTTTAAAGAGAACATCTGACTCTTTGTGCCAGGTTTCAGTTAAACACACAAGATCCAGTTTACGTTCTGTAATAATGTCAGATACTGTAGTATCACAGCCTTGCTATTGACAGATCGTGTATTGAAAAGCGCCGAGTTTACTAGACGGGGAGCAGTTGAAACTGGAGAAGCAACCTCGCGCTTGGGAAACGACAAGTTGTTAAAATTGACCGCCCAGGCCTACCCAACAGCGTTTGAGATTTACACTGAAATGCAGGACAAGCAACGGTGGATGCTGCAGATGAGAAGGAAAAGCTGCGTCTTGAAGAGCGATGTATATAACGCGTCGGTCGTAATATTCCATCGGTGTATGTGTCATTCGCCAGATAAAAGTTACTCTTAAGGTTCAGCAGTTGGCGAACAGTGTACCTTTAGGGCCATGTTGGAGAAGTCCACAGCAGCCGGGACATCACGGTGGTGCAAATCCTGGGAGGAACAGCAGAAAAGGCGATTCCAGCGAAGAACAGTCGGTGATAAAAGCAGTAATCCAAAGAGTGAGACGTAATTCCACATCACAGAAGCAGTAATCCAACGGGTGAAGGCGTAATTCCTCCTCACGATAAAATTCTTCACATACTCCAAAACTCGTAATGAATAATCTTAATAATAATAATAAAAACGAACAAACGGATGAAAGGAGCGGCAGTCAAAACGCGCCAGCGTACACTTCCAAACGCAGCATAATGACCTCACCAACGATACTTAGTAGAATTTAAAAGAAGAAGAATGTGATTTGTATTATTTTGTCAATCTGAATTATTTTTTGGTCATTGAAAGCCTTTCATTACCGAACCCAGTTCGTGTGCACCTGCCAGCAATGTTGTAGTCGAGATGTAGTCACTCGAGTCCGAGTCGAGACCGAGACCAAAGACAGTCGTGTCCAAGTCGAGACCGAGACCAGAGAGGTTAGATAACCTAAGGTTGGGTCTCAAACCAGACTTGATATCTTCAAGAATATGTAAAATATTTGGTGGTAACAATAAAACTGGCACCATACTCAAACAGTAAACCAAATATTCCATGGGATCATGTACACTGTAATGCAGAGGTCTCAAACTCGCGCCCCGCGGGCCATTTGCGGCCCACGGGATGATATTTTGTGGCCCCCTGCTTGATATTAAAGTTTAATGTTAATGCGGCCCGTCGTTGCGTTTGCCGCGTTTTTTATTATTATTATTTCTATCCCTTATGGGCTACCAGTCTCGTGACAGCTTACGGTGGGTTTGTTGTCAATAGTTGTCATAGACAACCACGAAGTACAAATATACTGCGCCTGGAAAAAATGAGCGCGTTGCTTCAATTATGAGCGCGCTGGGCACTTGATGCGCGCCTACATTTGAAACGTACTTGAGCGTGCAAAATATGTGAGCGCGATATGTGAACAGGCCCAAGGCGAGCTACCACCACCAAATCAGGCCACAGCTACTGTTAGCTCGCGAGCGACGTGTTGGATACCCCTGCTCTAAAACGATGTGAGAATAATCATTTTGAGCTTGTAATATGTGTTGTGTCTGAACGCGTTCAATGAACAATAGTTCATGAACTCGTTCATATTTTGGGCGAACGTGAACTGAACGTAACCTACTGTATTACTGCCTGATGAACGTTACAGTGAACTCATTCATTCTAGTGTCTGTGAACCGAGGAGCGAGGAGGCGTCGTAAGATCATTTAAAAGGGTTTTATGAGGTCGGTGAGCATGGGAAAATCTTACATGTCTGTGCAAACTTTGCCTGTCGATAAAATGATTGTTATCTGTGGTTGTATATGGGCTGTGGCAATAATAATAGCCTAATAATAAAAAAAGAAGCTCGCAGCAACATATGAAAAAAAAAAGAACTATGAACTAGTTCATTTTTGAAATATGAACTGAACTAGTTCATTTTAATATTTGTGAAATGAACTTTGAACTAGTTCATGTAATGAACTTGGTCCAACAGTTTGATAAGAAGGTTTGCTTTGATATGTGCAAAGTCAGTAATGTACGGAGCCCCTCTAGTCCCACTTTGGTAAAAAAAAATAATTATAATTATCTTGTGGCCTCAAGATAGTAACTCGTGGCCTCAAGATAGTAACTCGTGGCCACAAGATAGTAACTCGTGGCCACAAGATAGTAACTCGTGGCCTCAAGATAGTAACTCGTGGCCACAAGATAGTAACTCGTGGCCTCAAGATAGTAACTTGTGGCCTCAAGATAGTAACTTGTGGCCTCAAGACAGTAACTCGTGGCCACAAGATAGTAACTCGTGGTCTCAAGATAGTAACTCGTGGCCTCAAGATACTAACTCGTGGCCTCAAGATAGTAACTCGTGGCCTCAAGATAGTAACTCGTGGCCACAAGATACTAACTCGTGGTCTCAAGATAGTAACTCGTGGCCTCAAGATACTAACTCGTGGCCTCAAGATAGTAACTCGTGGCCTCAAGATAGTAACTCGTGGCCACAAGATACTAACTCATGGCCTCAAGATAGTAACTCGTGGCCTCAAGATACTAACTCGTGGCCTCAAGATACTAACTCGTGGCCACAAGATACTAACTCGTGGCCTCAAGATAGTAACTCGTGCCCAAAAGATAGTAACTCATGGCCTCAAGATAGTAACTGGTGGCCTCAAGATAGTAACTCATGGCCTCAAGATACTAACTCGTGGCCTCAAGATACTAACTCGTGGCCACGAGATACTAACTCGTGGCCTCAAGATACTAACTCGTGGCCACAAGATACTAACTCATAGCCTCAAGATAGTAAAGTGTCTGACTCATGGACTCTTTGTTATTAAACTTGTACGCTGTAGTGCAATAATTCACTTTCTGTGCAATATTGTCTGTTTGTTTTTAATATTCAATGTGCAATATAGTTTGCTGCTGGTCTGGTTCTATTTATTTACTAGTACTGTAAATCTTGTAGGCTACATATCCATAGGTCTTTATTATTCTTCTTCATATTTTATAGCCTATATTTATACTTTTTACATACATCCTTGTGTATTTAACAACTTCTATTATTATTTATATTCCTTTAAATGTCTTGATGTGCACAACAAATGTGACACAAGAATTGTCCCCTGGGTTATCAATAGCATCAATAAAGATAAAGTATTTCTGATTCTGATTAAGTTAGCCATTTGAATGTTAGATATATTTTTGAATTTTTATATTTTTGTATATATTTTATTATATTATATATATATATATATTTATATATTTTATATATTATATATTTTATATATTTTTATATTTTTAAAAAATAGTCTCGATAAGTCAATCCCCGAACGCCGTTCATACAGTTCAGAAGTTCGTTGAACTTCATAGAGTTCAGATCACTCAGCACGACGTTCGGGGATCGACTTATCGAGACTATTTTTTAAGATGGCTCCTGTCTGTATACGCGAAGTGAACTGTCTTCATAAAGTATCTTCTTATTAAACGGTCTGTACACTTACAAAGTTCTCAATGCTTCGTTTTGTATGTATGGAGCCTCATTATGTTACTGTGTGAGTGCGGGGCTATTTTGAGCCTTGTTAGTGGTATAAACTAGCGATTTCTTTTTACTTACTCAATGCCCCCATTACTAGCATTATACGCGAAACAGTTTTTAGAGATACAACTCTTTACATTCGATTATCATGAAAACAAATCTCAGAGAACGGTTGACTATGTACCGATGTTTTATTTGACCAAAGGTTCATTGTTCGCCGGAGTTCTCCTTTAATTTAAGTGACAAGAATGTCACCTATCACTTGGACTCTTTGAAAGCCAAGACAAGCTGGTTGCCTGTTCATGGCTTCGATTCTGCTAATGGTGCATCTGCAGTTCTTTTTGTACCAGCCACCTGTACTTGACATAACAGTAAAATAAGATTTTTTTTCGTCTTACGTGAAACAGATGAAATAAAATAAGCAAGTGATTCATCCCATCTCCTTCTCTGGGTTTGTATAAGTGTTTACTAATTCTGGTGTGGTGTTGAAAAGGCATTATTGGTGAGTGGTCTTTTGGCAAAAACAAAAGGTGACATTCATGCAGTTGGCTATTGAAACACATTTAGGCGGATGATATTTCTAAGTGATACATACAAGTCAAGTGCTTGTGACATACTCTTTGGAAAGCTGAAGCCTGATTCTTCCATGATTATTGTGCACATGTCGAACATGTCCTCATCACATGGAACTGCACTAAGAAACTTGCAGCGCTCTTTGCAACTGGCTAAGTCATCAGTGAGTGGAAGAAGAAGGTCCTCTGTCCCCCACAGGTGAGGTGCCAGATACATGAGATTAGGTATTCCTGATGGGACATTGATGTTTTTGGAGGGCCGGATGCGATGTGCGTTCCAAACGTCTCTTATTTCATTCAAGTCCTGTAAAATAAAGGGAAAAGGGGGGTGTACACCATGTGTTTGCCTAGTAGCGCTTTATTAGAAACGTGGAATCATGGGGATGCATCATGGCATTATTTGCTGAAATCAAACAACAGGGCTAAACAGACCCGATCTCACGACCAAGTCGTACGAATTCGACGAATGATTAAAAAGTGGCTAATTCGTAACAATTCATACGACCTCACTCGTACGAATTAATACGATTTTGCTAAATCGTACATATTTTACGAATTGGCCAATTCGTATGAATTCGTACGAATGACCTACCCCTTACCCCGCCCCTAAACCTAACCATCACGTGGGTTTAGACAAATCGTACGAATTAGTACGAGTGAGGTCGTACGAATTAGTACGAATTAGCCACTTTTTAATCATGCGTCGAATTCGTACGAATTGGTCGTGAGATAGTGTTGGGCTAAACATGCAGACATCTTTTGCGCACCCACATATTCTTAAGCAGTCCCTCCAGAAAAACGCGATTATGCGATCGCTGAATTCAATGCAAAATCAGCCAAAGTCCGCATATTTATGCGGGGGCCGCATTTTTTCCAATACGCCGCACTTTCGCTGCATAAATTGCCGATTTCCGTGCAAAATATGTGGGGTTTGCATAATTTCATAATCCTCGCATTTTCGTTGCAAAAAAAGTCACATGTATCTTAGCAGAAAGTTGAAAAATGTGCGTTTGCTTCACACAAGAGCAGCCATTTCCCCCTGTTTCCATGGGGACGTTATGAAGTGACGCAATTACGCGACGCCAGACAGACTCACGGAGGGGATTGACATCTCACAAATCGAACTCGTATAACTGTCTGTCACACGTTCTACCGCCACGTCGTTCCTTAATAAACAACAATATAAAAGAAGTAGCATCAAACAGAAATTACCCGCACACATGGGGTGTTCGAGGCGCACATATAACACTGCAGAGAGTTCAACAGGGAGCGCGCAGCTCTTAAAGGGGCCACACCTTATTTACACTCGTTACAGTCTGAAATAAAACAAGATGAGAAATTAAATATTCCCAGCACTTTCTATGATGTAGTATGCTTGCTTATCAAAGGAAGTAATAAGAAATGACTCTTACAATAGCCTAGTGAGAACAGGATGTTGGGGGAATCACTTTTTTTCTCTTTTTTATCAAACCGCAATTTTTGCAAGTTCCCTCAATTTTTGCAAATTCCTGCAATTTCATCCCATAAAATTGCATAAATATCCCGCATATTCTTTCCATCGCATTTTTAAAGAAAACGGGCCACGTAATCAAGGATTTTTGCCCGCAACAATCACAAAAAAACTCCGCGTTTTTCTGGAAGGACTGAATACTATTATGGTAAATGTTATATGTAAATCGCAAATTTTTTCCACAAATTTTTGGAAATTACCACCACAAAATCAGTCATTTTGATCGCAAAAATCACAAAAAAAAATCGTGAAATCCTGGAGGGACTGCTTAAGGTGACGATACACAGGGCAACTTTTTGAACTTTTTGAGCCCAGCAACATTGCTCAAAAAGTTGCCCTGTGTATCATCACCTTTACAGTGGATTCAATGAGCAACCAAGCACACCAACCGGACACTGACAATTATTATACTATACTATAACATAATCTATACTATAATTATTATACTACAATTACTATAAATATAAAAACAAGGTTAAGTTGTTATCATTTTTTTTTTCACCAGCAAAGCCTAGCAACTACAATACAACCAGAGGTGGAAGAAACGAAGTCTACTCACATTACTGTAATTAAGTCTTTTTTTTTTTTTTTGGGGTAGGGGAGAGCGTAAAAACGTGTTAAAAGTAGCTATTTTCTACATAAATCTATGATTTGGTTGAATATTTATTGTTAATACATTAACTATCGCCAGCTAAAAAGTAACTAGTAACTAGTACTCTGGGTAGTTTTTGAGAAGAGTAATTTGTACTTTTACTTAAGTACTTTTTTTAAAATTTTGACACCAGTACTTTTACTTGTAATTGAGTATTATTTCAGCAATGCACGGTACTTGTACTTGAGTACAAATTTTCAGTACTCTTTCTTAATCCAAGTAGGCCCACCATGTTTAAAGACGCACGCAACTCATTCAATAAAACAGGTAGCCATCCCCTCAATAAAATATATGAGCCAGCTGTTTATAGCCCATGGAAATTTTAGGAACTCTGCATTGTTTATGGGTTTGCTAGGTTATATCAATGTGTAAAATGATGATGACACAACATGGTTTATTCATAGTTACTGTGTCAGGGTTCAAGTTCGAGCTTCGTGGGGGTCTCTGGTGTCAGGTTATGGAACTCTCTGTTTAACTTCAGCTACTAGTTGTCAGATCATCGTCATTTAATATTACCTGAATGATTGCCATGAAGCAAAACTGGACAAGTGCTTTGTCCAGGAAGTCGCCAGAGAAGAGCCCTTCATCCTTAAGTTGTCCAAGTTGATGGATCCAGTGTTCAATCCCTTCCTTTCGCATTTGTCCCCACCAGCTCTCTATCCGCTGGTTTGCCGTGCTTGCTCCTATTATATAGCTCCTCTCTCCTGCTCTATCATCTTCATCATTTTGACGCAAATACAGTTGGATGTCTCTTACCAAAGCATTCTCTGTACCCATGTCTGTGCCTAAAAGCCTTGGGCAACCGCCAGCCTGCTCTATTGCTTCAACAAAGTAGCTTCCAATAACTTTTGGATCGCTGCTTGTGTAGGCTGCTCTTAGCCATATATTCCTACGGGAATATCCATCTATGCATCCATTAATGCATATAACATACGGCTTGAGTTTGTCGTAGGAATCTACATGCCATATGAAATTAGGCCCCCGTGAAAAATACTGCCTGCGTCTGAGACGTCGTCTTTGGCGAGCTTGAGAATTGACTGGGTCCAGCTGAGACAGAAGGATCCTTACGTCTTCTTTCCTGACACGGATGCCTCGCTCCAAACACTTCACATACATCCACCGATACCCATGAAGTTTTCCAGGGCCTCCCAGTTGACTACATATAAAGTCGACAGCATCCTCTAAATTATCATATTGCCGACGATGTAATCCATACACTTTCAATGTTTGTTTATTTTGTTTATTTGTTTCAAGGATAGCCCCTTGAGATGAACCATCTCATTTTCGAGGGGGTCCAAGATAGTAACTTCATGTCTTCATTAACTGCCTTTTACTGACAATAATCCCTTGCAAAGCAAGTGTGTTCATTATATCCTGGTAACGCATCCCTAAATTAAAATACAACTTAATCAAATTATCTCTATCCATGGCTATTAGTTATAGTTATGGAGGCAGCTGTCGAGAAAAGCTGCTCCCCATTGTGCATTCTCCTTTTATATAAAGTTATCTTGAGGCCACGAGTTAGTCTCTTGTGGCCACGCGTTACTATCTTGAGGCCACGAGTTACTATCTTGTGGCCACGAGTTACTATATTGAGGCCACGAGTTACTATCTTGAGGCCACGAGTTACTATCTTGAGGCTACGAGTTAGTATCTTGTGGCCACGAGTTAGTATCTTGAGGCCACGAGTTAGTATCTTGTGGCCACGAGTTAGTATCTTGTGGCCACGAGTTACTATCTTGAGGCCACGAGTTACTATCTTGAGGCCACGAGTTAGTATTTTGTGGCCACGAGTTACAATCTTGAGGCCACGAGTTACTATCTTGAGGCCACGAGTTAGTATTTTGTGGCCACGAGTTAATATCTTGAGGCCACAAGTTACTATCTTGAGGCCTTGAGTTAGTATCTTGTGGCCACGAGTTACTATATTGAGGCCACGAGTTACTATCTTGAGGCCACGAGTTACTATCTTGAGGCCACGAGTTAGTATCTTGAGGCCACGAGTTACTATCTTGAGGCCACGAGTTACTATCTTGAGGCCATGAGTTAGTATCTTGAGGCCACGAGTTACTATCTTGAGGCCACAAGTTACTATCTTGAGGCCACGAGTTACTATCTTGAGGCCACGAGTTACTATCTTGTGGCCACGAGTTACTATATTGAGGCCACGAGTTACTATCTTGAGGCCACGAGTTACTATCTTGAGGCCACGAGTTACTATCTTGTGGCCACGAGTTACTATATTGAGGCCACGAGTTACTATCTTGAGGCCACGAGTTACTATCTTGAGGCCACGAGTTAGTATCTTGAGGCCACGAGTTACTATCTTGAGGCCATGAGTTAGTATCTTGAGGCCACGAGTTACTATCTTGAGGCCACAAGTTACTATCTTGAGGCCACGAGTTACTATCTTGAGGCCACGAGTTACTATCTTGAGGCCACGAGTTAGTATCTTGAGGCCACGAGTTACTATATTGAGGCCACGAGTTACTATATTGAGGCCACGAGTTACTATATTGAGGCCACGAGTTACTATCTTGAGGCCATGAGTTAGTATCTTGAGGCCACGAGTTACTATCTTGAGGCCACGAGTTACTATCTTGAGGCCATGAGTTACTATCTTGAGGCCACAAGTTACTATCTTGAGGCCACGAGTTACTATCTTGAGGCCACGAGTTACTATCTTGAGGCCACGAGTTACTATCTTGAGGCCACAAGTTACTATCTTGAGGCCACGAGTTACTATCTTGAGGCCACGAGTTACTATCTTGAGATTTTTTTTTTACCAAAGTGGGACTAGAGGGGCTCCGTAGTAATTTGCCTGAGACACTATACATGTGTAGAAATAATTATTTGTATTTCAAAAGCAGTAATTGTTTTTCTAAGTATAATAAAAGGAAATGTGCCTTTCGGAGAAAAAAAACAAAAACAAAAAAACATTCAATATAATAGTGTTGTATAAAGAAAATAAAAAGCAAATATGACTATCATCACAAAGATGTTGTATATAAGAAAAAGACAAAGAAAGTTTGTAAAATTTACTAAAAGAACCAATCATGTACAGTAAGAGAATGTTCAAATTCAGAGGAACAGTTCAGAAGAAACGTTAAAGATTGAGAAGATTGGATCAGTTGTGCTCCGTTTTTGGAATACTTAAATACATTTTTTTTGAATACTTGATGCAGCCCGGCCTGAACATTTTTTATTTATTTTTATTTTTTTTATGTTAAATAGTTTCAATATTAAAATATTTGTTTGTAACGGGTCTCACATATTATCACTAGTTAATGTATAATTTAACATGAACTAACAATGAGCAATGCATTTGTTACAGTATGTATTCATATTTGTTAACATTATGCTAATAAAAATACAAATGTTCATTTTTTGTTTGTGTTAATTTGCTGTGCATTATATTTAAACATGTTCTAGTAAATGTTTAAATTAACATTAACTGAGATTCATTAATGCTGTAGAAGTATTGCCATTTCTTAGTTTGTTAAATTATGTAAACTAATGTAGTTAACTAATGCCCTAATGGAAATTTGACATTGTTTACCAACGAGCTTGAATAGAATTCAGAATCTAACTGTAGGAGCTTGATGACGTGTATGCTGCCTTACTAGGGACACAGAATACAGACAATACGTGGCACCATTCCATAATGTTCACATGGTCCCCTAAAGCAAAATATGTTCACTAACCTCATAAAACCAGTTTAATGTACATAAGTAAAATAATGCAGTCTAAAATGCAAAGTGTGGAATGTAGCTTGTTGCAGGCTAATATGACAAGATAATTGGTAAACAGAAATTTCTGATCTTTAGCCAACCTTTGAAACTATGTCCTCTAAGTATATATTTTTTTTGAGTGTTGAGTCAAGGCGAGTATGAACCAACATTTCAAGCATACCGGTAACTCTTAAAAATATAAGGTTCAAAAGGTTAATTACCCCCTAAGTGAAATGTTTTCTTTGAAATATATATATATATATATATATATATATATATATATATATATATATATATGTAATTAACCTTTCTTTAAGAGTTACCGGTGTATATATATATGCTTTAAAAACTGTTTAAACCTCAAGATGCTTTAAACGTTTTTTTTAATATATATAAAATAATTTTTTTAATATATATACAAATATATATATAAAAACAGTTTAAAGCATCTTGAGGTCAACAATGAGATAATCCAGCTTCAAATCCGTGATGCAATTCTAAACGTGAAATATATCAAAAATTGTATATTTCAGGCTAGCTTTTGAACCTTTCAAACAAATATTTAAAATGTAGTTTTTGATATTAAACATTTTAAAAGCCATTCATATTCAGTTTTGGTATAAACCATATTAAGTTATTCATCCATCCATCCATCCATCCATCCAACCAACTTCTCATTCATATTAGATCACATGGAGGACACCAGACACTTTCTACATGTACTACATGATTGGGGGGGAAATAGCTGGTCCAACAAAGTATTCAATTAAGGATCTTGTTACTAATGTCAAAGAAACACCTAAATCATTTTCATAATTAAAAAAAAACAACCAAGAAAGTGAAATGACTCCATTCAAAACTCAAATTCAAAACTCAAAACTCCATTCAAACACAATTGCTTTCAGATTGTATTTCCCATCAATACTCTGAAAAAAGGTTAATGACTATTTGTTTCTTTGTTATATAGCATAATAGCTGAGTGAAAATAAAATATTCAGTCCTGTGTGTGGAAATTTGAACGTGGTCGCATACGGTCAACTGGCACTTTACAATTTGGGTGAAATGTTTGGAAAAAAAAAACATTGGTGTATTATTTTCTTTTGGCATTTTCTTGTTTGTTTTATTTGAAAGTATGAACCTGCCATCATAAACAATGCAGTCATACCATCAAAAAACAAAAACAAAAAAACAAACAATTTAATCATACCATCAAAAACATAAGATCAGCCAGCAGTGACATCTCATTGCAAAATCTTTTTGCAAAATTCCTCATAGACATGATAATTTATGAAGGCCTTTTGGAAGATCAAAGCAATAGTTCAAAGCTAAAGGTCAAAACACACATCATACAAACAAACCCCACCCAAAACATTTAGGTATAAATACAGACAGACAACATAGATGTTTTGTTGAAAAATAAAATAAAACGCAGTACCTTCTATTTGTTCTTCAGAAATTTCCTTAGGACATTTTGGTAAGATTCACTGTCTCAATACCAAAAAAACATATTTAGTAGTATTAATAGTTGTTTTTACTGTTATTTGTTTGTATGTTTTTTGCTATTTTATATATCACATATATATATATTTTGTCTTTAACAGACAACACTGTGACAGACCAACGAAAGGATGGGGATATCTGGCCCATTATATATTATAGCACTGTTGTCTTTTCTTCCCAGTAAGCCAGGAAGTTGTTTTTTTTCCTAAATATGGCACTAATTGTAACTCACTGGTATATTATGAAATTAATTAACCCATTTAATGACTCAGAATTGGCTGTTAAGTAATATATTTTTTGTCAAGCATAACATATATTCTATATATTTTTTGATACAAAAGCTTAAGATTAACCCTGAAACTAACTGTTCTGTTCTCACTCCACCAGGCAAAATCCCTGGAGCGAAAGGTAATGCCAATTATAACATACATGTGACTGTTTTTGTTCAGAATGTGCTGAAGTAAGATAAAATCATGCTTTCTTTCAAATATAATAGGCATACAAAAACTCTAATATCAATACATGATCGTAAAAATAGCAGAACTGTAAGGTATGTTGTGCAACATTCAGGCCTGGTTTCAAAGAAAAGGCTTAGATAAGACCTTACTTCAAGGGATCTGAGTAGGCTTTATAAACGTGCCTTATAGGAAAAAAATAATAATAATAAAAATCATCTTGATACAAAACAATGACACTGACATATTTTAAGATAGATCTTAAGATAGAGCTTAAGCCTTGTCTGTTAAGTTTAAGAAAGTAATATTTTTCTAAGTTAGGAGCTGAGCCCCTGGTCCATTAAATGTTAACAAAATACTGAGATTTAATTAACTTCCTGTCAGTAACTGTCAAATAAAGGTGACTATCCTGTTAAAAATAGTCATAACCACCTATCACAGTCCTCAAGTATCTCTTGTTATTTTAACATGTCTATTTTTAATCAGTAATTATTGTCAGGTTAGATTAGAGTAGCAAAATTAAACTGTTCTTAACTTTTCCTATGTATCAGGCCCTGTTTACTCGAGAACGCTCGCGGGTGAAAACGTAAAAATATTTTATCGGATGTGCCTTTCGTTTACACGGCGACGGCGTTTTTGAGGCTTAAAGACGCAAAAAAGTGAAACCCCCTCCAGAGTGGAAATCTTAAAAACGCTCCGCCGCCGCGTTCCCGTGTAAACGGTAAAAACGCAAAAGTCTGCTTGACAGTGAAGTTTGTACACAGGCGCGTGGACTTGGTGTTGTTGTAGTATGCACTCCTGGCCGCTGTTCTGTCGATTTTTGCTGCCTTGTCGAAAAATGCTACCGTAGCGCAAATTGATCACAGAATGCCGATTAAAGTCGTGTGAAATACAATTTCAAAGTATTAAAGTATTATAAGTACAAAGTTATGAGTAGCTACTGTATACTGTAGACTATTGTTTTTATTTTTAAAACGGTGTGAAAAGTAAAAATTATCATAAAATATTCATCTTTGACTTGTCAAAGTACACCTTTCCTCATAGTAACTGAAAATTTCAGTTATTCTTTTCAGCTGGTTGACCGTACAAATATTCATATGGTAGTAAGCATTTTTTAAAGGGAAATTATACATTATAACAGGAAAATGTACCTTTTGTAAAAAAAAAAAAAAAAAAAAAAAAACTGCGATTCTGCACATGCGCATAACCGGTAAGTAGCAAATCTCGATGGGTAGCATGAATCGTCAGAACATACTACATTGAATTTCACACACTTTTGCGTCTCCATTTGCACACGGATTTCCCACACAATACGCTCGTCTAAACGCAGAATAAAAAGTGATGACGCAACACCACTTTTGCGTTTTCTCTTCAGAATAGTTTCCGTGTAAACATAGCCTCAGGCATCAGCTCATCATCTGTGTCACCTGTATTGTTACCTTGCTTTACTAATTGAGGCACCATCTTGTGGTTACACGAAAACACAGAAATCCAACAGGACAAACCAAAATGCTTACGGATAGGACCTTATTAAAAAGCGTGTCAGTAAAAGAAAAAGAAAAACTAAGCTTTTTATGGAAAAAACAGAAATATTTGTTGTTCTTTACATGCTTAGTTTATGTTATCATTTAGCTTAGATATAATTTGTTAGAGATACTGGAATTTGAATTTCCTAGTTTGTTCTTTGCCAGGTGTGTTTTTATTTAACCACACGACTTAAATTAGTAAAGCAAACATGGGTAACAATAGAGGTAACACAGATGATGGCCTGATGATGAATAATGTCATTAGGATGCCTTGTGATGAACATGTGCAAAAAGTGGTTTTCAACCCAGACAGTATTCATGTCCAAGGCCCTGGTGAAGGTATAAATTGAAACGTTGGCTTTGATACAGATTTAATCCCACCTGTCACAATAGTGACCGTAAAAAAAATGTTTCATTTCTAAGGCTATAAAAATGTAACTGAATAATCTATCAATGCATTTCCAGCAAATATTGAAGTAATAAAGGGTCTCAATGAAATATGTGCAGTTTCGCATGTTTACTGTAAATAGTCACATGACCAGAGCTGTTTATTTCCTGTTTGTGCTAAGAGAAGACGATGACAGCAAGAAAGCTCCCTAAGAAAAGATTATTAAAGTATGTTAACATAAAGATAGGACATAGATTTTTGGTACACGTTATGTTTAGGGTGTCTAGTATTGATGCATTTGCAATTACTCAACTTTGTTTAATGTGTTCATAAAACATGTCAACGGCAACAATAGTGACCGGTGGGATGACACACTGTGTCTACATGCTAATACACAAACGCTAACTGTTCTACCTTACTTTCTGCTGCTACCTAACTCACTAGCCTACCTAATTTTAAATACAGACATAGACAGAAACACACACACTCGCACATCACACACACACCACGCATGTCGCACACACACACACACCCCACACATACGCACACCACACACCCGCACACCACATAACACACCCCACATGCATACACCACACACACCACTCACGCTCCACACACTCACATCACACACCACACACACCCCACAAAACACACCCCCCTCACGGACACCGCAACACACCCCACAAAACACACCCCACAAAACACCCCACATGCACACCCACACGCACACCCCACACACACACTGCAACACACCCCACACGCACGCATGCACACCCCACACAACACACCCCACAAAACACACCCCACCCCACACACACACCCCACACACTCACATCACACACCCCACATGCACACCCACACGCACCCCCCCCCCACACACACACTGCAACACACCCCACACGCACGCACACCCCACACAACACACTCACATCACATAACACACACCCCACACGCACGCACACCACACACCCCACACACACGCACACCACACACCCCGCACGCACACCACACACCCCACACACACACACTGCAACACACCCCACACGCACGCACACCCCACACAACACACCCCACAAAAAACACCCCACCCCACACACACACCCCACACACTCACATCACACACCCCACATGCACACCCCCCTCACAGACACCGCAACACACCCCACAAAACACACCCCACATGCACACCCACACGCACACCGCAACACACCCCACACGCACGCACGCACACACTCACTGCAACACACCCCACACGCACACCCCACACAACACACCCCACAAACTCACATCACACACCCCACATGCACACCCACACACCCCCCCCCACACACACACACTGCAACACACCCCACACGCACGCACACCCCACACAACACACCCCACCCCACACACTCACATCACACACCTCACATGTACACGCACACACACCCCACACACTCACATCACACACCTCACATGCACACCCAGACGCACCCCCCCCCACACACACACACACACTGCAACACACCCCACACGCACGCACACCCCACACAACACACTCACATCACATAACACACACCCCACATACACACCTAACAACACACACACACACACACGCGCGCCCACACGCACGCACATCCAACACCCCCCACACACCCCACATGCGCACATCACACACCCCACACCACACACACCCCACCCCCTACATTCCACTCCGCTCACGGACACCGCAACACACCCCACACGCACACACACCAAACACACCCCACACAACACACCCCACACCCTCACATCACACACCCCACACACTCACATCACACAACCCGCATGCACACCCACATGTTTAGTCTTTTGACTAAAATGCCATTTAGTTTTAGTCATATTTTAGTCATCTGAATTGTTTTAGTTTTAGTCAACGAAATTCAATATGATTTTAGTCGACTAAATCTAGTAGTCGACTAACATATAATCTGTTTAGTTAAATTGCAATGCATTCATTTAGAATTTAGAAGAGAATAAAATGTACAAACCCATATACTCCCGAAGAAAACATCTATTAACATGTATATGAATGATTTAAAAGTTTGTAATGCAATACAGATACTGAGTTAAAGGGCACCTATTATGGAAAATTAACTTTTAGTGATTTTTTTCAGACTCTTTTTTTCAGACTTTCAGATTCAGACGTCATCTGAATCTGATCAGAGACTGTTTATATATTCCGATTCAAACATGAACAGCTGAATGACATTCAAAACAGCAGGTCTCTCACTCTCTCAGTCCTTCTGCTTACCGACTGCCATAGGTATCAAGTGACGCCCTAAATCCAAAGGCAGGGCGGGGATATGCAGCTCATTTACATTTAAGGTCGTATACACCGAAACTGCTCATTTTAAAACAGGCCCCAAAAATGACATACTCTAATGGTTATAATAAATTAACTGTAAGGTACTTTGAGCTGAAACTTCACAAATAAATTCTGGGGACACCCGAGAGCAATATTACATCTTGTAAAAAGGGGCATAATAGGTGCCCTTTAACTACTGTGATTTAAAAAATACCTTAAAATTGAATTAAACCACTTTTCCTGAAGTACAACACAGTCTTTTCAATGAATGATAAATACATTCTTTATAACTACTTGCATAAATCATTCTTTATTCTTTCAAGCAGAAATATTTATTTGTATAAATTAAATATAATTAATCCTTATTATACTAAAGCTATTAACAAACAGTGAATGCTTTTCTCTTTTTCTTTTGCTGCTTGATCAATATTAAGGACACAGACCACATAATGTTTATTGGCGCTATCACTTTAAGACATCGGATTATTTCCAATGACATGCGGATCCACTGATTGCACTGATGCACATCTGATACACTCACAACTGTTTAAGACATAACCGACATAGTTTACATGAATACTGTCCAAAACGGTCATTTAGATAATTTACATTTATATAATGTCGTGTGTATTTGTACATTCAAACACAAAAGAGAGCTCAGTTCAGTCCTCACGCACTTTATGTGTGTGTGTGCATGCATAGCTGCGTGCTTTGGGTCAGGTGTGTGCGCATGGAGAATCGTACCGAATAAAGCTCTTTTTTTGCATTGTCACTCTTTTTTGCATTGTCTGCTCCACTCATTCTCCCAGACGTTCACATTTTTTAACGTTTTATGAGACCGCGGGGTAGATCAGCATGTTACAGTACAAATATGCGCATCTACCACACACGCAGAACATCAGTTCTGACTATATAGCTTCCCAAATCATCACTATCTAACATTTTCGTGTAGTTTTTATTAGTTGACGAAAATGTCAATAGATTTTCGTCATAGTTTTTGTCATTCAAAATTAGCTTTTATTCAGTTATCGTCTCGTTTTCGTCAACGAAATTCACACTGCGCTAAATGAAGCTGCAAGCGCTCGCACAGAGCGTGCGCGCTCTGGTGTGAGCCATGCTTTCATCCCCACAGAGTCTAGAACTATGCCCAGAAAGATTGCACTCTGGCTGGGGAACAGTTTGCTCTTTGAAACATTGATTGTGAAACCCAGACATGTTAAATGGCCGAGAATCAAATCTCTGTGAGCTTGAAGCTCAACTCTTGACTGCGCCAGCACGAGCCAGTCGTCGAGATAATTCAGCACACGCACCCCTCTCTGTCTCAGAGGAGAGAGCGCTGCATTTACACACTTTGTGAACTTCAGAACTGTGTATTGAAAAGACTGCCCCTCGAAGGCGAATCTCAAAAAGGGTCTGTGACGAGGGTGTATCTGAATGTGAAAGTAAGCATCTTTCAGATCCATTGTGATAAACCAATCCCCTGGGCGAATTTGCACGAGGATATGTTTTATAGCCAGCATTTTGAAGGGCCCAGTGGCGGTTCTACTCTGAATTACACCCAGGGCGAGACCCCCTTCGAGCGCCCCCCCCCCCCCCCAAAAAAAAAACAAAAAACAAAAACAACGACAACAACAACAACAACCCAACAATAAAATCACATACCGTTCATTTGAAAAACACAGTTAATAGAATCCAGTTATTTTGCTAGATTAATCTAACATTAAAGAGACCATTAGCGAATTGGTTATTGCCTTAAATTATATGCATGGCACACTTTTAGTTATGGCTTTTTAAACAATATTTGTCACGAAATGGAGTTTTTAAAAGTAAGGGTCTGAGAGATACTTATTTAGTAACACAATACTTATCTCTTATCTCTTAAATAATTTTGAACAGCTCTCATATTAAACACTATCCAAACTGTTATAGACCTAAAATAGCTTTTGTAGCCCTATGTCACTCTTAAAATGTTAGAATGTTAGAAAATAGAAAATTGTACTTTGCATATAGGCTACTGTAAAAACACAAAGTTGATCATTATGTAAATTATTTTCATTTCATGAATATAGTGACCAACATGATCACATACACAAAAAGCCTAATACACAATCAATTCACCAAGTTAATAACATTAAAGATTTGTTTTAAAGGAGTGTCTTTCTCTTACCTACTAAACTTAAAAAAAAGGTTAACACAAAAAAGAGATTTTATAAAAATATATACCTCATATTTCAGCATTCAATCATCTCTATAAAAAGAATGAGTCAATAAAGATACATTCCTGACATTTCTAATGCACAGTAGCTTATCTTTTATTATTAATAGTAAAATTCGGACCGATTTGCCCATGGCTGTCGTTGCTATACAACCATGCATAAGCTCTCCACAATGACAAATAAGTTTTAGTAGCTAATGTATTTCCACCACAGAAAAATGCTTGCTGAAGCTCTGCTAAAAGATTTTTTTATGGAGAAGAGAAAAAACACCCAAGTGTTTGGGTGCACGAGCACTCCCATACTGAAAAGTTTATGAGCGCGCCTCCCGCGAGCGCATAATGAGCGCGCTTCCCGTGCGCCTAATCGCCTATTTGAAATAACTACCTCGAGCGCGCAAAAGACGCGATACGTGAACTAATCAAGAGACCCCCTTGACATCGCTTCTGTGCAAGGCACCTTCTCAGCAATTAGGGGCGCCATTGCCAATAATTGAATCGAAATGGTAAAAAAATAGAAAACCTTCGAGGCACAAAGGATTTTTTTTAACTGCTCGTGCCGCCCCCCATGTGACATGAAGAAATGCCGCCCCTGGCGACTGCCCGGTTCGCCCGTGCCTAGAACTGCTACTGGAAGGGCCTACGCATGAGAGCCTTGTTCAAATGTCTTAAATCTAGTATGGGTCTGAGACTGCCATCTTTTTTCAGAACCAGAAAATAACGGCTGTAAAAAAAACCCATTTTATAGTGTTTATGACCCAACTCGACACCCCGAGGATAGCTTGCCAAGCTAGAACCTGAGTGGCTAGGGACTGACACACTGATTTGGAAAGGCCACCTAACATAGGGGGACCTTACAACCTTATAATGTGATTTGTGCATACATTGAGTGTTTGACTGCCTGAACGGGCATTTGCGTGTGGGGGACTCAGTGTTACAACAGGGGGGAGCCACCTAATGGAGGGGGACGTGTGATGTGCTTGTGAAACATGCTCTTTTTGTGTTTTATTTGGGTCGATGCAGGCATCGAGTAACCTCGTTTTGTGTCGCGACATTATATACACGACAATAAAAATTCGCGACAATAAAATAAAATAAATAAAGTAAAAAGAGATAAAAACAAGTAGCAAAACCTTTGGTGTATCGACATATACAACCTGTAGAACACAGACTAAATTTAAAAATAAATACATGACCTTATTCCAACGCAAGAGAGTAAAAATAGGTTTTTAAACTGGATTTAAAAGCAGCCAAGGATAGAGAGATCCTGATGGTTAAAGGTAAACTGTTCCAGAGCTTTGGCGCAACAACAGAGAAAGCTCTATCACCTCTTGATTTACACCAAGAGAAAGGGACAGATAAAAGTGACAGATCACAAGATCTTAGTGACCTAGAAGCTGTATATGGTCTAATAAGATCACAAATATAATCTGGGGCCGAGTTATGTAGAGCCTTATATGCAAAAAGGAGGATCCTAAAGTCTACTCTAAATTTTATTGGTAGCCAATGCAATGAGGCAAGAACAGGCGAGATATGATCCCTTTTCTTAGTTCCTGTTAACAATCTGGCTACTGAGTTTAGAACCATCTGTAACCTAGACAGTATAGTCTGAGGTAGGCCAACGTACAGAGAATTACAATAGTCCAATCGAGACGAAATTTGTTACGAGGCTGGAGACGAGATACGATCCAAGTGCAGCTTTAATAGAGAGTAGTTGAACAGGCAAGGGTCAGAGAGCAGCAAAACAGGGTATCCAGAGAGTGAGCACAGAGAATCGTCAGTTAACAGGCAGAAGATCGGGGTAGGCAGCAAACAGGCAGAAGTCAGGAAACAAACCAGGATCAAAACCAGAGAAACAAGAAACAGAATAAACGCTCAGAAATTACAAGCCGTGGCAATGCAATACTTCGCAAAGAGTCCTTGTATGAGTGTGGCTTATATAGGCAGTCTGAAATGAGGTGCAGGTGTGTGTGTAATCAGTCACAGGGATGAGGCATTATGGGAAACGGAGTTCTGGTGAAGTGATCAGTTCTGATGTGGAGTGCCCTCTGGTGATTCTCTGGGGCACTCCAACTGGTGATCGTCACAAAATTAGTGCATGAATCACAATTCCAAGGTCTTTACTAGAGAGAAAGTTTTTCACTTTTGCTATTGAACGGAGTTGAAAGTAGCTACTCTTTACAACTGCATTTACATGTTTATCGAATTGGAGAAGGGGATCAAAACGGACTCCAAGGTTTTTTGCATAATTGTGCAGGTTGTTACTTAAAGGGCCAAGCTGTGTTTTTATGGAGTTGTTGTTAGCAGCAGGACCCAGTAGAAGCACTTCGGTTTTATTTTCATTCAGTTGCAGTGAGTTTTTTGTCATCCAGGTCTTGACTTCCTTGAGGCATGCGAACAGGTTATCTAATGGAAAGTCATCGTCTGGTTTGATTGGGAGATATAGTTGGAGGTCATCAGCATAACAGTGATAATTTATGTTATATTTCTTGAATATTGAGCCTAAAGGTAGCAGGTAGAGAGAGAACAAAAGAGGGCCAAGAATGGATCCCTGTGGAACGCCACAATGGATCGGCACAGATGGAGAAGTGAATGACCCGATATTTACAGACAAGGTCCTTCCTTTTAAGTATGAGGCGAACCACTGCAGAGCAAGGCCCCCGACTCCAACAACATCCTGCAGTCGTCTTAGAAGAATATCATGGTCAATGGTGTCAAATGCGGCACTCAAATCCAAAAGTATCAGGACAACAGAACACCCGGAATCAGTGGACATTAGAATGTCATTTGTGACCTTTAGCAATGCTGACTCAGTGCTATGCAGCACTCTAAAACCAGATTGAAATGTGAGCGGCCAAAGCCTCTTTGAGGGGCGGCAATGACTCATAGCCCTTCTCCACGGTGCCATCCACCGAGGAGAGTGTTGCAGAAACTGCAGAACTTTGTGTGGAATAAGAGGTGCACCTGGCATTGGTTAGCTCCTCATGCACGTCAGGAAAAAATTGCGCTGGTTTGTGATGAGGGGCCTGCTGGTGCCCCGGCAGAAACCAACCATCCGGCCGACTTCGAGGAGGCTCTTGGGGCACGGCCCACTCAATCTGGAGGTCCGCCACAAACAATCACAAAACCCATGCTCTCAGGAAACTGTTGGCAGCGGCGCTTCTTCTTTCTCGGCTGAAGTAGGCCCAAGAATGGGGCGCATTGATGCAGCGGCACTGTCCCTGGAGACAGTTAGCCGAGTTCACAGCATGGAGGTGGGCAAGTTTTCGCAGGTCTCACATCCGCCGGTAGAGAGTGCATTCTCAGTGTGGTCGAGTACCAGGCATGAGATGCAGTTTGCGTGTAGATCGGCCGCGTGCAGCTTGCCTCTGCATGTGGCACAGGTTTTTACACAAGACATTCGCTTAAAGTAGTAAAAGGATACAAGGATATCGCCAGATAGCCCCAGGTGAGACGGCGTCAGGAGACACACACAGCTGAAGCGTAGTCTGCTGAACTTGAAGCTGCTAAAGCTGAAAAAGGCTTGTTCAAAGGCGAAAGGATCAGCAATAGTCAGAGATATGTAGGTTGTCGCTGAACAATAACCACTCTGCATTGGTACTTTTTTGTTTTAAACAGCAGACTTAATATTTATCTTTATAGTTCCCAAAACAAATCACACACGGATTGTGAGTGTTGTCCCTCAATATGAAAGGCAACAAACAACTCCTATACTGCTTGCTTGCCATACTAGACTAATCCACAAAATGAGATGATCAAAACGACAAATGATCTGACAAACAATCATATGAATACATACCGACATGCGGCTTTCTGACGACTAAGAAATTGATGACGTTTCAAGCTGGTGCTATTTAATGACATTCCACACTACATCATCTAACTTCTTCAATAGAATTGACGTAATTTCACATGTGCTTCAGTCAGAAGCACATGTGAATAATGCATGAATCTGTATAATGTGTTGCATAACTTAAAAAAAATCAAATAGAACAATGTACAAATGACTGTTCATTTGGATGTTTCTTTGAAAATTCATAATAGTGTGTTATTGTTTACCCTGTCTTTAACACCAGCTAATTTCCTGCCTTTTGGGGATGGAGACACTCGAAACCCCATGTCAGATGATGGAAGCTCTCAAGCCATTTCCTTGCAGCAGCCTTTCACATACTTCCAAAGGACATACACTCAGATCTATGTACCCATTTCAGTTTTTTTTTTTGTTTGTTTTTAATTTTAACATTTTAAGAATATTAAATAAATACTAATATTGATTTAAAAAAACTTGCCTTGGTTCTTAATTTTAGGTGAACAACAATGGCCAGATAACATTTACTGAGCCACTGTATGCCTACAGCCCCCTTTTGAAGTCTGAAATTGACATCATTGCTCCTCTTTGGACGGACCTTGACAATAGACATGAAGGAACGATCTCCTATAGAGTGGATACAAGCAGTGCTGTACTGGCACAAGTCACTGCAGCTGTTAAGGAATACTCCCCTAACATAACATTTGCTGCTACATGTGCTTTTATTGCTACCTGGGACAGGGTGCCATACTATAGAGGTGGAGGGGTAAGACCAACAGTATTAAATGATTACCAATAAATTATCTATGGTTTTTCTTTTGATGGTTTTGAATGTTTTTTTTACTTATTTTGTGAAGGTGGTGACTTTCCAAGTGGTTTTAGCCTACAATGTTCATCGTTCTTTCATCCTATTCAATTATGGTGATATTGCTACAACAACACAAAGTTGGACGGTATGTGAAGTACAGGTCTTCATTTGATAAATTTGAACAGGTCTTCAAATCTAAATTCAATAGAGTTTGAAATCATTCATGTGATCAATCCTTCATGTGCTATCAAAATAAAGCTTTGTTTTGAAAAGGTTGGGAAGTCTAAAAATTCAGTTCACTTCTACAGGCCGGTTATCGTACAATGGACTCTGTCAATTCATTCATAATTCCATTAACGAAGGCCAGAGAACTCTCAACCAAAAGCAATATCAATGTGCCTGGGAAATGGTCTTTCCGTACTGATGGCTCACCTAACTGTAAGGCAATGTTTCAAAAGTAACATTTTTGAGCTTATGTTTTGATAACAGAACTAAAAAAATTCCTTGTCACTTGTACATTTTTAGTGCCAACCAGATTCATCGCTTTGGAGAATGAACAGATATTGAACCCCTTTGCTGGAAATGGAAGCTCTGGAGCAATTTTCTTGCAGCAGCCTTTCAAATACTTTGGATACACATACAGTCAAATCTTTGTGAGCACAACTTATTTTGATACCTCTAATTTATTCAAAATTCTCTTTAAAATCCCTTTGAAAAATGTGGTCATAAATTTTAGGTGAATAACAATGGCCATCTAACGTTTACCGAGCCGCTGCCTGCCTACAACTCCTCTCTGGATTCCGGAAAAGACATCATTGCTCCTCTTTGGACTCGCCTGGACAATAGACGTGGAGGAACTATCTCCTACAAAGAGGATACAAGCAGTCCTGTACTGACCCAAGTCACAGCAGCTGTTAAGCGATTCTTCCCTAACATACCCTTTGCTGCTACTTCAGCTTTTGTCGCTACATGGGACAGTGTGCCATACTCTAATGGTGGAGGGGTAAGACCTACAGTAATCTTTGATTTTCAATGAATGGTCCGTCTGGTTTATTTGGAAGATTTTGAATGCTGTCTGTTGGTCTTCTGAAGGTGGCCTCTTTCCAAGTGGTTTTAGCCTACAATGTCCATCGCTCTTTCATCGTGATCTATTATGGAGATGTTGCAGAAACAGGACAAACTTGGAGGGTAAATGGAGTACTGCTTCTTGTGCACTGTACAAATGACAAAAACAAATGCAAACATATAATTTAAAAGAAATAGCTCATGAATTGAAAATGAGGGTTCTTTCATTTTTTACATATATAATGAGAACATAAAATATTTTTTTTTACTCCACTAGGCTGGCTATTACACTGTGGACTCTGTCAGTTCATTCACAATTCCAGCATCCAGTGTCCGAGAACTCTCAACAAGCAGTAATGTCAATGTGACTGCTTGCTGGTCTTTCCATGTTGATGGTTCACCAAACTGTAAGCCAACCAGTTGTATTATTATTTATGACAAGATACTCAGGGGTGAATTCACTAAACTTTTGTGTCACAGTTGCATGTTGTGTTTGAACAGAAATACCTGAAACTTAATTACAGTTTAGCTTTACCAGGTAGAGTTTAGTTGAGTGCACTTTTAGCCTTTTAAAAAAATAATTCAGATGCTTGATTACATTGGGGAGAAATCTGTCAGATTGCAGTAGTACTCTCCACAACCTTGCACTCAGAAGGGGCCTGCTGTGGTTGCCAGTAAAAAAAAAAAATATGGTGGCAACCTTTTATGTTTTACAGGGCAAAAAAAAAACCACAATGTAGAGAAAACCTGTGAAATACGGTAAGAAAACGTCAGATTTGATGGCAGTATTTTACCGTAATAAATATTGTAGCAACCTTACTTTGGACTTAAAAAATACATAAATATTAAATAAATAAACAAAACATCAGCTGTGGTTCCCAGTAATTTACCATAACAATACAGTAGCAATCTTTTAGTTTTTACGGGACAACCCATATGTTTCATTAGGTGACAAATATTAAATATTAAAATCTGCTTTATATATTTGTAATATACAGATAACCACCATAATAATACAGGTGGTAAAAAATAAATAAAAAAAATAAAAAAAAACACATTATGATTCATAGTTCACCATTAGTTTTCTACAATCTGAGGTATCAGCCCCTTCTCATCCCAAGATGTCATATAGAGGGAATGCATTGTCGTCACTTTCCCGCCGGAACAACCCCCCTATAGTTCCCACATGACGTCACAACATACGGGCATTTGCCGACCCGGCGCCATTGCTTAGGGCAAAACATAAGAAGAAGCAATACGAGTTGAACGAAGTGAAATGAGTTTCGTGCTATAAAGTGAAAATGGTCATCTCCTGCTGGGTCAATGGATGATAAAATCGTGCCGGAGGTTCAGTTAAATCGGGATTTTACACTATACCCGTCATTAGACTCCATATGGATGTGAGAAGACTAAGCTTTTGTCCGAACAACGACGGAGATTATGGCTGGCGAGCATAAACAGGAAAGAAACTCACTCAAAACACGCAAGAATTTGTTTGACAAAAGCACAATGTTCTGTTTTTTATTGCGAGTGTAAACGAATATAAGTTAACACATTGCAGTTTGAATAATGTCCTGTATGAACAAAATGACGAGGTATTAAAAACATACAAAATAACATTGTTTCCACTGTTTGATCTCACATTCCAGCATTGCAATCTCAGATTATGTCCCTAAAGATCCCGCGTATAATGTAGTTCCTCATTACATTAATTAAATTGCACGCGAGTTATTTATTTTAATATTCATGCACCGAACCATGACGCCCGCAAGTACATGCATATTACAGAAATCACCGGTGACTGGGGAACATAAGAATTAAGTTGTGCAGGCTATGGCTTTTTAATAGACAGATTAGCATCATGCTACTTCGCTATGATGACTTAAGTTACTTTTCCATTGATTGCACTTGAGCAAACGTCACCAAACCAACCCCACGTCAATCTGATCGTACACCTCCAGTGATTTCCAGGCTTGGAATTGCTCACATGTGTAAAAACTCCTCACCAATACCAGATAATTGTACACATGAAAATACTGTATCTGAGGCAAAGTTGCATAATCGGTGCTCAGTGCTTCTTTTGTTGCATAAGGATACACACCATTTATGAATGAAATTTTCGCATTGTACCTCTCTCTGTCTTGTTTTAATAGTCTCTTTATAATCTATTACACTTTGTCTTTTCATGATTTGCATAACAATATAAACAGATATAAATATTTGTTTGTAAAACGACATTCTCTGATAAAACGTTGTAAACGCCTATGGTAAACACAGCAGTTCTGCCCTCAAAGATGGCGTCTCCGGGGAGGTCACGTGACAATTTTTTTGCCTGTGGGAACTATGTATAGCCCCTCAGCCTTACTGAGTGACAAAAGATATTTAATAGGGGAAACTGCGAAAATGCAACTAAAACTAACAATTTTATCAATTTAAACTAAATGTTGGACTCAATATTGCTAAAGATCCAGTGATCCATGGATATTGACAGGAATCGCGTTGCCTGACATTTATGTTTGCCTGATTTAGACACTGAGGAAATAAAAGCAATATAGACGTATGCTTTAACATAGGCTAAAGCAAATTTGCCTGTGAACGCTTTAAATAAATACAATATAGGTAGGTCTAAATCTGGGTGATCACTTATATCAGTGTTATATATAGTCTATATATATCATCATATCGTCCAACCCTATTCAGTTTACAGAAACATCTTCCGATGCACAACCTTGGACACATCATCATTGTTGTTTCCAGGAGTCACTGGGTGTTTCGGGTCTTGCAACAGACACCCTCGTCCTGGCGACCCGACCGAGGCTGATCTGTGTCCAAGTGACATTTTACTGCCCCCACTGCTCTCCCCTCGTTAACCAGAGCCATCTGGATGCCTTTTCTGCTACCTCCACGTTGTTGCCTATGGCTCTTCTTTGATTAGCACCTTTAATACCCAGCGTACCATAGGCCTTGCTCAGGGAGTAACTAGCAAATCCCCTACTGCCCACCTCCACTGGCATACACCTGGTCCTCCATCTGTTCCTCCGACAATCCTCCACCAGTTCTTGGTATTTCTCCCTTTTTCTCTCTTGAGCTTCCTCCATCCTCTCCTCCCAGGGCACAGTCAGCTCTAAGAATATCAGCTGTTTGGTGGCCTCAGAGACCAAGAGGATGTCAGGTCTCAATTTGGACTGGGTGATGTGTGATGGAATTTTCAGCTGCCTGTCCAGGTCTACTGTCATCACCCAGTCTCGGGCCGTGGAGAACAAACCTACAGAGCATCCTTCTTTGATGAAGTGAATTGTCTTGGCTGAAGCTTGTATCGGCTGTCCTCGATCCCCTTGCTGATTGCCTCAGTGATGGATTTGAGGACCTGGTAGTGCCTCCATCTATACCGGCCCTCACCCAGCGCCTTGGAGCAGCTGCTCAGGATGTATTCTAAAGTTCCTACTTTGGAACACAGAGGGCATGCAACTGTTTCTATTTTGCCCTATGTGCACAGGTTGGATGGACTTGGGAGGACGTCATAGACCCCCTGAATCAAAAACTTGATTCTCTGGGGGTTTCACTTCCAGATATTCTTCCAGTAGACGCTCCGCTCCATCGCCTGCTCCCACTTCATCCAGGCACCTTGGTGCCGCATGGCCACTGCTCTGCTGGTTCGCTCTTCCTCGACTGAAGCTTGCACCTCCTCCTGTACCAGTCTCTGCCTCTCCTTTCCACTAGCAGAGTCATATCGGGTTGCTGTTAGACTCCCGAGTCCGGCTCTGCCCTGCGCCACTGTTTCAAGGATGGCCTTGTGCTTCAGCCGCGCCTCCACCTGCTGGACTGCCTTGGCTACCCTCCACTTCCTCCCTGTCTTCACAACGATCCCTGCGCCAGACACTTTGGTGTCTCTGGATCCAGAGAACTGCAGGTGTTCCCGTGTCCGTGCGCCAATGAATTCATCCCTGACTGAGCTAAAAGGGAGCCTGAGCTTGTTGGTGTTCCCATATAGCCCGATGTTACTCAGGCTACGTGGCATCCCCAGCTATCTGCGTAGATAGCTGCTCACCTTCTGCTCAAAACCTTCCACCACTGCCATGGGGACCTCATTGATAAGCAGAGGCCAGAGGATTCTTGGGAGGATTCCATGCTGGTAGACCCAGGCCTTGAATTTTCCAGGGAGCCCAGACTTATCCACTGTTCTCAGCCATCCCTCTAGGTCAGCACTAGTTGCCTTGATGGAGTCTCTGTCATTCAGGCTGCTGTTGAAGACCTTCCCAAGGCTCTTCACTGGTCTCTCAGTAACCGACGGGATCTGGTGTTCTCCCAGACTAAAACGGGATTTGTCTCTAACCTTCCCCTTCCTTAGGACCAGAGACCAGGGCCCTCGTTTATCAATGGTGCGTAGAAAAGGTTCTATATTTTGTCCAACGAATGAAATTTAGAATGTGCCCAAGTACAAGAAAATCCGCATTTATTAAACATGCGCACGCAGTTCTTACGCACATGAGTATCATCATTGATAAATACCACAAGGGCGTAAGTACCATGCTTGTTCACATTCATGATCATTAGCATTCGGAAACGCCTCCAATTAACCATATATGGTGACAACACTTCCCTTTAAAAATTATGTGATTGTGTTTTTTCCTCACTGCAATAATGGCAAAGAGAGCAAAGAAGAGGAACTTCACAAACACAGAATTAGAGATACTTGTAAATGAAGTTGAATACAACCAACAGATATTGTTTAGTTCATTTACAGCAGGAGCAATTACAAATAAAAGAAAAAATGCTGCATGGGAGAATGTCACCAATGTAGTTAATTCCGTTGGCTCTGAGGAGAGAACTGTCCCAGAAATAAAAAAACTGGTTTGATATTAAAGTATTGGCTAAAAAACGTGTCACAGCACACAGACGAGAAAAGTCGAGAAAAGCAACTGGAGGAGGACAGACAACAACGGAACTTTCCCCATTGGACAACCGCATAGCCTGCATCATCGGAGACACGGCTCTGTCCGGGATTACTAAGGACGGTGACACTGATGCTCTTGAGACAGAACAAACCGGGCCATCTAACACCCAAAGTGAAGGAATATATTTCACATCTGTCTTTTATAGGGTTTGACACCAATTAAGCATCGTGTTTAAAACTAGACAAATTATAAATCGAGTGTTTTAAAGGAAACAAAGGACATATGTGGATTGCTTAATGCTTACTGTGGCACTCTTAAATGCTTTTTATGTGTAGTGTCGCTATTCTACCACTAGATGATCTGCGTAAGCATGCTCAGAGGTGTGCTTATATTTACACCAGTGATGCGCGGGTCAATGTATAAACAACCCGCAACCGACCGACGTTTTCAACTACCCGCTCGCAACTCGGACCGCAAAAAAAAGTATAAAAAATATTGTATCCGACCCGCTTCCTGACCGCATTTTTTAAATGCTCATCGTAGCGTCATTTGGCCATAGACGTGTAACAACACAGCATCGCAAGAAGACGTAGGCCTACACATAACAAAGCCAGCACTTTGGTCATCATCTTTCATTATTTCAGCAAATGTCTCCCACACTTTTACTCTTTCTATTTGTGTATTTGCGGAGCTTCCACTCCCCAGTCTTCACCTTTTCTCTTGCCGCCTCCATCTCTCTGCAGACTGTAGTGATCATAGACATGGCCGGTTCGTGAACGAATCGTTCTTTTGAACCGGTTCTTTTTAGTGAACCGGTCGAACCAGTACACTAAATAGAACTGAATCGTTCGAAACAGTTCGCGTCTTGCGTCAGTGCTGATGATCCACAAGTTACAAGTTACTCACTTTCAGACATGCCTGACAGTCCCTCCGAATCTAAATAAATCAATATCCTGAATTATATTTTACTCCAGTAACTCCAACAGTTCACTGAACCGAGACATGTTGGTGCCACTGCTGAGAGAAGTGATGAGCAGGAGCAGCTGATACTGTGCATATACATACTACCGAACGCACAGGGACAGTGGTTCTTGAATCACCAGTACAGAACCGAGAACTGTTTTAGACTGAGCTTGTGTGTTATCTTCTTGCCAGTTATTCAGCCAATAATGTGTAGGCCTGTATATTTCATCGAAAATTGTGTCTACAAAGACACAATTTAAATACAAAGGTTTAATTGGCATCTTTTTTTAAACGACCCGACCGACTGCGACCCGAATATCATTAAAAACATTTTTGGATGACCCGCAACTGCGGGTAACCGCGGGTGACCGCAGGCACCCGCTCATTTCGGATCAACCCGCGCATCACTGATTTACACACATTTCTACATATAAGTACAACTTGGTGAATCCCACACTTTGCGTGAAATTGTTCTTATGCACTCACTACGCACAAATCTGTCCGTACGCACCATTGATAAATGAGGGTCCTGGACTTTGTAGGTTTGAAGCTCATGCGTGCCCATGACATGAGTCTCTCCAACCCCTGGAGGATCCACCTAGCTCCTGGTACCGCCGTTGTTGTCACTGTGAGGTCGTCCATGAATGCTCTTATGGGCGACTTATATATAGTCTATATATATCATCATATCGTCCAGCCCTAAAACTTTATAGTTATTTTTTTTTGGCCAGTGTTTATTAAAAAACATCCAATAATGCAGAATATGCAATGATAAATATTTAATTGATGAGTTATTAATATATATAACAATACAAAAAATCTCTATGGTTTTACACCTAAATTCAGCATATTGACACAAAATGATAACTGAAAATCCACCTTTCGCTGACTGGAGTTCAGTTGTTTCTGTGAATTGCAGCGATCCAATTGCTCCTCTTTCTATAGCAGTCTGTAAAAATTTACCTCCGATTTTTTTTTTTGGCAAATTTTGTTGTACAGTCAATCACAAAGCTCTTTCCCACTTTATATGTGTTGTGATTGTTTTTCGCAGCATTCACGCAGAAAACAAATACAGCCGCTCAGTCCGCTGCATGACGTCACGTGCATACCCTCTAAACAACGCTTTTGCCAAAGCGTAGACATCCAATGCACATGGCAGCCTTTAGCGTCAATATGAGACACAGATATATATGGGGCAGAGGGCACCTCCTAGTGGTCTAACTCTAACCCTACCCCAGACTCAAACCTACTATACTTTGTGCGTGTTATGTTGACGTTAAAGGGTGCCATGTGTGTTGGATGTCTACTCTTTGGCAAAAGCGTCGTTTATGATGCCTTGGGATGAGAATGCGAAGGTACACATTAATAGGTACACATTAATATATATATATGGTTCACAATGTCATTTATAGAAAACGTCTCAGTTTACAACTGTAACCCTCGTTCCCTGAGAGGGGAACGAGACGCTGCATCGAGAATCAACACAATGTGGAATGCCCTTGGCATGAAGTGTGTGAAGTAGGGTTGGGTATCGGTTGGGTTTTATCCGATAGTGGTACCTACTCGGTATTTTTTAAACGGTTCCGGTGCCAAAACGGTTCTTGAAACGGTACTTAAGAAAACGAAACCGCACACACTTTGTCAAAAAAATAATAATACCCCATTTATTTACAGGGCCAAACTGGACACAATATTAACTTACAATATAAATACAAGTAACATATGGTAATAATAAATAAACCAAAATAAAATAAAAGTCCATATTTACATAATATCAAATAAAACAATATCATATTAAACAATGTAATTATACTGGAGATTAATAGAGATTACTACCAGGGTAATATAATATTGACATGGCTACAGGTTTCCATGTTTTGTCTGCTTTAACATGTAGGCTAAGTTATCTTGTCATTTACTAGTTAAGCTCTTAGCCAGTTTGATATTTCATTCCCACTGCATCTTATACGCAGCTTTGAGTATATGAAAGAGAATGTCTCTGTGTAACCCATTTTCTCTGAATAGGGAATGAGACGCTGCGTTCGCTGCCAAATATCTCGCGCTGCCAACAAGCTTCCTTTTTCGGCAGAGAACTCGGAAGAGCAGATGATGCGTGCGCTAATATAATATGACGACGTGGGCATCAACGTGGCGCGAATGGTGATTCTTTTATATCCAACCGTTATTTTGACGCGTAATTTTACACGTGAAATGCAGCCAAACATTTCACGTGTTTTTAATCTCCTCGCTATCAGCAGACGTTCCGGGAGTCACCCGCATATTGATAACGGCTCCCGGATGATCGCAAATTAGTTCAAATCTCCCGGAATCTAGAGCGAGCGAGCAAGAGCGCGCATGCAAGACAGATCAGACAGTGCTTCAATAAACCGTATAGTGCGCGCACGTCGGAGAGGGAGACAGCAAGAGACTGCGTATGTGCGCCTCATGCCACTCAGGCATTGAAATCAGGCACCAAAATGTTCATTCTAATTCGGTCTGGTTACTACCGTTTACGACAGATTGGCACTAGGGACTAGACTTCCTGTTCCAAGAACCGACCCTGCTGAACATGGCCAACATGTGAACCACCCCTAGTAGATAATATTTTTTATATAAGCTCCACCATAAGCAGGTGGACACTGCGATTTGCGTTCGCTGGAAGCCGTTGTTTCCCAAGGCACCAGCAACAGTCATATTCCTGCAATGAGAACATGAACCATCCAAAGAAGCTGCCTCAGCATGCTAAACATGTAAGATTCACCGATTCGCATCAGTGCATTGACATAAAAGCTAACGATGCGATGCATCGATTTAAATAAATGTACATCGGATACAAGTTGGCATTTGTATCGCGATGCATCGTTTCTAACATCTGCATCGGTAAAAAATGATATATTCATATATATATATATATATATATATATATATATATATATACCAAACATGGAAATCATCGTTACAGACGCTCTCTTTGCGTTTATTGTGAATACAGTATATATGATTATTAGTAGATGCGCTACACTTTTACTATTTAGAATACCTTTTACTATTTAGAAAGTGATCATTTGTGACCAATATTTTATTACGTAACTGCTGCGTTCACACCGAACGTAAAGAGAGCGTCTGTAACGAGTGATTTCCATGTTAAAGGTGCTCTAAGCGGTGTCACACGTTTTTTAGGACCAAACATTTTTTGTCACATACAGCAAACATCTCCTCACTATCCGCTAGCTGCCTGTGCCCTAAACACACTGTAAAAAAACGCGGTCTATGCAGACAACTCAGGCTCCACAAATGGCAACAAAAACAAACTGCGCCAACCCGCTCCACGAAACATAACAAACTGTTCCAGCCAATAACTGACAAGAAGGCTCTGGGGCTGGGGTTTGGGGGGTGAGTGCAAATGAGGAGGATGGAGGGTCTATCTAGGCTAATTTTTGTTTGAAAATACTTTAAACGTTAACAAGAAGTCACGTCACCCGACATCGCTTTGAGAACCTTTAAAGGAACACTCCGACTTTTTGGGACTTTAGCCTATTCACCTTATCCCCCAGAGTTAGATAAGTCTATACATACCTTGTTCATCTCCGTGCGTGCTATAAGTCTGTTTGACGCACCCACCGCTAGCCTAGCTTAGCACAAAGACTGGATGTAAATGGTTGCAGCTGGCATACTAATCCAAATGAGTGACAAAATAATGCAAACATTTTCCTATTAACATGTTGTGGTTTGTATAGTCACAGACTGTACAAATATCAAGGCCATATGAGACACAGACATCTTTTAACCGTATAAATACTATATTTTCTGAAGGCGAAGCACTGCTACTTGGGCAGAGTGAACCATCACCTGAGACGCACCGTGACGAGGAGCAGAGAGTTCGCTCAGAGTTGGAGTATAGAGTCAGCAATTACTAGATAGAAAAGCATAGTTTATCATGGGTGTTCGCTTTATTGTATGAGCTGTGACAATAAACAGGGGAGACCAGGTAGTACCATGATGTTTCATTGAATTCCAACCAAAAACGCATCCTGATTTATAAATATCACAGAACATGAATAAAGAATTATTATTACAGGAATCAATATATTTTAAATGCAATTTATTAGCTGAACCAAATGTATTCAAGAGCATATAATATACAGTATAATTGCATTACTATAGGCTAGAATAAGGGGAAAGTAATAGCACAAGGCAAATTGTTTTTGCACAATGAACTCACAGCCTATCGTACCCATACTGGACAAGGTCACTGTTTATCAAAAAAAAACAAAACTTTTTTTTCATTAGCAAGGTGAAGGCTACAGTCCTGAGTTTACAGCTACTAGGCGCGCGCTGCGCGCAGGGTGCAAGTTCAATGCACTCGTTTTTTCTAAGCGCGTCCGAGCCGCATCAAGATAAAAACCGGTATGGGGTATGATTCATACCCTAATCATATAATAGTGTCACTAACGTTACATTAGATCTGCCTAATGGCACTGTTACAGTAGGTCATCTAAAAACATAACGGAACACTTACCTCAGCCGCAGGTGATCCACTTTTTCCTGTCTGTGCTATAGACCATTTCACAAGATGTAAACAACACTGGTCCAGAAGCACTTCCTGTTTCAGTTTGTAACTGTTTTCTTTATTTCACATGAAAAGAAAACATCTTGATGTTGGTTTAACTTTTTGATTCAGTTTTAAATGTTCTGTTGGTTGTATTTCATCCCAGCTTTTATGTAGTGTTAAAAAACTGAAACAGGAAGTGCTTCTGGACCAGTGTTGTTTACATCTTGTGAAATGGTCTATAGATGGGATGGCCGTATCCTTCAGCACACGTTTATGGTCCGTGTGGCAAATTCCATTTTTTCAAAATAGTCGTCCGCATTGAAATGTACCGAGCAAACATAATGTCCCTTGATAATCTATTTAGATGTGTTTGGATCAATTTCCAGAGCAAGTAAGTTAGCCATTTCTTCATCCAGTCAGCGTTTTTAGTTGGAATTCTGTGAAACATAGTATTACCTCCCCTGTTTACTATCACAGCTATTTACAATAGTGCAAAACCCCATGACTGTAAACTACACTTTTACTATTTATAAATTGCTGACTCTGTTACCCAAACTCTCGGCTCCTCACCACGGCGTGCCTCAGGTGATGCGGTTATCACTCCGTCAAAGTAGTACAGTAGCAGTGCTTCGCCTTCAGAGAATAGTTCCCAGTTTTCATACCGTTAAAAGATGTCTGTGTTTCATTTGACTTTGTTATTTGTACACTCTCTGACTATACAAATCACAACATAAATAGAAAATCGTTTGCGTTATTTTGTCACTCATTTGGATTATTATGAAAGCTGCAACCATTTACATCCAGTCTTTGTGCTAAGCTAGGCTAGCGGTGGGTGCGTCAAACAGACTTATAGCACGCACAGAGATGAAAAAGGTATGTATAGACTTATCTAACTCTGGGGGATAAGGTGAATAGGCTAAAGTCCCAAAAAGTCGGAGTGTTCCTTTAAGTCAATGTAAAGACACATTGACACGGGTCTGGAGGTTGCACGCGGTGCACTGGACATGATTTCACCTCATTCACCTGTCCAGACTGACTAGATTGATTTCTCCTTTCTGAACTGTTGCTCAAGCGCGTTCTGTCATTACCACTGCTGCAGCTCACTACATGAATATGATGGATCATAAGGCAACAACGGAGTGTGAGGCGTCTCCTGAGAGTCACCTACCTTTAAATCTTAAAGCGGGATATTTAAGTTAATCTGGTTTACAGCAGCCTGTGACTGCCAATAATAGTTTTTCATATATATATATATATATATATATATATATATATATATATATATATATATATTCAATGCAGTTATGATAAATTAGCTAATGTTCTTTTTCCATTAGCTAGTAGAGATGATCGGTTCATGTGCACTAGGGATCTGTGGTGTAACATTTACAAGGGCCAAAACGGTATTTATTGTTTGAATTGCGTAATAAAATTGGCATAATCTGAGAGCTTAACTAACCTGCTTGCTAAGTGTCAATTGCATGTGTCTCACGGTGAATTTGTGAGAGTTGGCAGCTCTGAATGGCGCTAGCCTGATCAACATCAGCGAATGCTGTCTGTCAAATTAATTCAAACTAACAATAAAAGTGTAATATGAACAAAACGAATAGCATAAACTTAAAATAATAGCCCAGGCTTTTATTTTCCCATATTGTCGAAATGCACCAGCTTGTTTTTGAGACAGGCGTCTATGAGTCGGTCTTCATCATTTAGTGTTGAGATGTTGTTCATTGAGTCGCTGATCTCTAAAAATCTCCAAATGCTCCACGTGAAACTGCGATCTTCCAACCTTTTACTATCGTGTCAAATGATTTGAATAATATGCGCGAGGGAGAGAGAGCAAAACAGCGCTCGCTTGTGTTGTTTGAAGACGTGAGAGTCTGGATCTTGCTTTCTCTGACGTGAACGCTGTTAAAATTGCATAAAGCACATTAATTGAAGATCAGATTTTTATTCGTTTTGTGGAGACACAGTTGTAAATGGAACAGTTTTAACAATGGATAGCTATCTGATCATTTAAAGGGATACTCCACTTTTTTGGAAATTGGCTCATTTTACCACTCCCCCAGAGTTAAACAGTTGAGTTTTACCATTTTCAAATCCATTCAGCTGATTTTCTTATATTTAGAAGAATATCAGTAACTAGACAGTTTCTGGTCTCATTGACTTCCATAGAAGGAAAAAATATACTATGGTAGTCAATGAGACCAGAAGCTGTCTGGTTACTGATATTCTTCTAAATATATATATATATATATAAAAACAACAACTCCTGAATACATTCGAAAACAGTAAAACTCAACTGTTTAACTCTGGGGGAGTGGTAAAATGAGCCTTTTTCCAAAAAAAGTGAAGTATCCCTTTAAATCGCATGAATGACAAGGTGTAAAAAGTCCAATTGGAAATCTGTTATTAAACACTGAAAACAAACTAAAGGATTTTGACAAAAGTAAAAGGCATTTTCTGAAAAATGGCTTCAGAAATAGGCCTATTTAAGGTTCTGCACTATTTCTATGTTAGCCATTATGAATATTTAAAATGTGTATGTGTATTTATATTGGGGTGGGGTTATTGCAAAGTGATAAACTATGCAACTTAAAATGTTGACTAAAAGGTTGCCGACCCCTGCTCTAGCTCCACTAATTTAATTACTTCATACATGTTGTGAATCAGGTGCTAAACTCAAATGGCACAAATAAAAATAAATAAAATGTATATATAAAATGTATATCAAATAAAATGTACTGTTAATTCTTGGTGATATACCCTCTAAATACTTCAAACATGTGGAGAGTTTGTAAGCTCATGTTTCTAGGAAGATATAAAGGAATCTTTATAATTTACATTTTTCCTAGTGCCAGCTAATTTCCTACCTTTTGGGAATGGAGAACTAGTAACCCCCCGTTTGGATAATGGAAGCTCCGAAGCCATTATATTGCAGCAGCCTTTGAAATATTTTGGACGCACACACAATCAGACCTTTGTAAGCATTATTTTGTTGTCATTTTAAATATTTAGAGACAAGTTTCATCTACTTGCATCTAAAATCACAAGTCTATTTAAATAAGTGTAAATGCTTGCTTTACTTTGTTCAGACTTTGATATCTCAATGTACTGGTTGTTGTAATTGTGAAATTCAGAAGACATTTGATTTCTTGAATCAACTAGTAGATATTGTGGCAAATTCTACTTCTTAATTCTGTCAGTATATTCCCTCTTACAAAACACAAAAATATGTTTGTGCTAAATTGTAGGTGAACAACAATGGCCTTTTAACATTTACTGAGCAACTGTCCGACAACATCCCACTTCTGAATTGTGGAAGAGACTTCATTGCTCCTCTTTGGACTCACCTTGACAATAGACGCGGAGGAACTATCTCCTATAGAGAGGACACAAGCAGTGCTGTACTGGCACAAGTCACTGCAGCTGTTAAGCAATACTTCCCTAACATAACGTTTAGTGCTTCATCAGCTTTTGTTGCTACCTGGGACAATGTGCCATACTCTAATGGTGGAGGGGTAAGATCCAATCATTGTTTAATGATAAATTAGTGTTGTCCTGTGAAGAGTGAAGGTTTTTAATGACATCTGTTGGTATTTTGAAGGTGGTTTCTTTCCAAACGGTTTTAGTCTCCAGTGTTCATCGCACTTTTATCCTGATCAGCTATGGAAACATTTCAGAAACCAAACAAATTTGGCTGGTGAGTGGAGACAGGTCCTTGTTGTTTTGCAAAAAATAGAAAAGACAAGGAACTGCCCTTGCCTCATTTCATTCCTTACATTCTTGCAAAAGACAGTTATATCTGTAACAGGTTCAGGGCCTAAAAACTATTCATTTACTCTACATCTACAGGCTGGTTACAACACGGCAGACTCGGTCAATTCTTTCACAATTCCAGTAACGAATGCCTCAGAACTCTCATCCAGCAGTAATGTCAAAGTGAATGGTCGCAGCTCTTTCCATGTTGATGGCTCCCCGAAATGTAAGCCAATGCAACCAAAAGCTCAGACTAAAAATCTGTGCCTTTTATGGGCTTTTTTTTCTTCAACAGAGCTAAATAATTTATTCTCACCTAATTTTTCCTTAGTGCCAACTAGTTTCCTTCCTTCTGGGGTTGGAGAAATAGTGATCCCCACTGCCGTTGATGGAAGCTCTGATGTCATTTTCTTGCAGACACCTTTCAAATACTTTGGTCGCACATACAATCAGATCTTTGTAAGCGTCACATTCCACCCCCAAACACACAAACATGAAGATAAAAGTTCTTTATATGCCCATAATTTCTTCAATCTTCTCTTTAAAATCCCTTTGAAATTGTGGGACTAAAATTTAGGTGAACAACAATGGCCATCTAACGTTTACCGAGCCGCTGCCTGCCTACAACTCCTCTCTGGATTCCGGAAGAGACATCATTGCTCCTCTTTGGACTCGCCTGGACAATAGACGTGGAGGAACTATCTCCTATAGGCAGGAGACAAGCAGTGCTGCACTGACACAAGTCACAGCAGCTGTTAAGCGATACTTCCCTAACATACCCTTTGCTGCTACTTCAGCTTTTGTCGCTACATGGGACAGTGTGCCATACTCTAATGGTGGAGGGGTAAGACCTACAGTAATCTTTGATTTTCAATGAATGGTCCGTCTGGTTTATTTGGAAGATTTTGAATGGTGTCTGTTGGTGTTTTGAAGGTGGCCTCTTTCCAAGTGGTTTTAGCCTACAATGTCCATCGCTCTTTCATCCTGATCTATTATGGAAATGTTGCAGAAACAGGACAACCATGGCAGGTAAGTGAAGTTGCTGACTGCTTCTTGTGCACTGTACAAATGAGAAAAACAAATACAGATATACATTTCAAAAGGAGTTGTTTATAATAAGAAGTAAACAATGTTCTCTCTTTTTTTAGAATGAGATATATATAAAAAAAATGTTTACCCCAACAGGCTGGCTATTACACTGTGGACTCTATCAGTTCTTTCACAATTCCAGCTTCCAGTGTCCCAGAACTCTCGTCGAGCAGTAATGTCAATGTTACTGCTTGCTGGTCTTTCCATGTTGATGGTTCACCAAACTGTAAGCCAACGAGTTTATGACAAGGTGTTCAGGGGTGAATTCACTAAAGTTTTGTGCCACTGTAGCATGCCATGTTTGAACCCAAAACTTGAATCTTATTTGCAGTTGAGCTTGCCCTGGCACTGTGTAGTTGAGTGCACTTTCAGCCTTTTAAAAAGCCAATTCTGGTGCTGGATCGCAGTGAGGGAATCGTACTTCACAATCCCAGATAATCTGCCTGATTGTAGTAGTCTTCTGTACTCTCCACAACTTTGCACATTTAGAAACGGCCCTCGAGCTGGGGGACCGCCCTGGGCAAATTCTGATGGGCAGTAGTTCTGTGGCTGTAATAACCTAACTCCAGTACCGTATTTACATAATTTGTGTGGTGAATCGTGTCTAAAATCTTATGGGATACATAAAAATAAACAACATTATAAACCAGCACAATTCATTCTGACTGAATTCCCCTTTAAACCTTTTAACTAGTGCAGTGTGTGAGAGAGAGCTTGTGTTTCTTGGAAGAACTAAATGATTACTTCTCACTTACATTTCTCCTAGTGCCATCTAATTTCCTACCATTTGGGAATGGAGAACTAGTAACCCCCCGATTGGATAACGGAAGCTCTGAAGCCATTATATTGCAGCAGCCTTTGAAATATTTCGGACGCACACACAATCAGACCTTTGTAAGCATTGTTCATTTGTTATTTTGCATATTTAGAGACATGTTTCATCTACTTGCAGCTAAAATCACAAGTCTCTTTAAATGAGTGTAAGTACTTGCTTTAATTGTTCAGACTTGGATATCTCAATGTACATTTGTTGTTGTAATTGTGAAGTTCAGAGGACATTTGATTCGTTGAATCAACTAGTCGAAATTGTGGCAAATTCTACTTTTTAATTCTGTCAGTATTTTTACCTCTTACAACACACAAACATATGTTTGTGTTAAATTGTAGGTTAACAACAATGGCCTTCTAACATTTACTGAACAACTGTCCGACAACATCCCACTTCTGAATTGTGGAAGAGACTTCATTGCTCCTCTTTGGACTCACCTTGACAATAGACGTGGAGGAACTATCTCCTATAGAGAGGACACAAGCAGTGCTGTACTGGCACAAGTCACTGCAGCTGTTAAGCAATACTTCCCTAACATAACGTTTAGTGCTTCATCAGCTTTTGTTGCTACCTGGGACAATGTGCCATACTCTAATGGTGGAGGGGTAAGATCCAATCGTTGTTTAATGATAAATTAGTGTTGTCCTGTGAAGAGTGAAGGTTTTTAATGACATCTGTTGGTATTTTGAAGGTGGTTTCTTTCCAAACGGTTTTAGTCTCCAGTGTTCATCGCACTTTTATCCAGATCAACTATGGAAACATTGCAGAAACTGAACAAAGTTGGCTGGTGAGTGGAGACAAGTCCTTGTTGTTTTTGCAAATAAAATAGAAATGACAAGGAAATGCCCTTGCCTCATTTCATTCCTTACATTCTTGCAAAATACAGTTATATCTGTAACAGGTTCAGGGCCTAAAAACTATTCATTTACTCTACATCTACAGGCTGGTTACAACACGGCAGACTCCCTCAATTCTTTCACAATTCCAGTAACCAATGCCTCAGAACTCTCATCCAGCAGTAATGTCAATGTGAATGGTCGCAGCTCTTTCCATGTTGATGGCTCACCGAACTGTAAGCCAATGCAACCAGAAGCTCAGACTTAACCTGTGCCTTTTATGGGCTTTTTTTCTTAAACAGAGCTAAATAATTTTTTTCTCACCTGATATTTCCTTAGTGCCAATAAGTTTCCTTCCTTATGGAGTTGGAGAAATAGTGATCCCCACTGCCGATGATGGAAGCTCTGATGTCATTTTCTTGCAGACGCCTTTCAAATACTTTGGGCGCACATACAATCAGATCTTTGTAAGCGTAACATTCCACCCCCAAACACACAAACATGAAGATAAAAGTTGTTTATATACCCCTAATTTCTTCAATCTTCTCTTTAAAATCCCTTTGAAAAATGTGGGACTAAAATTTAGGTGAACAACAATGGCCATCTAACGTTTACCGAGCCGCTGCCTGCCTACAACTCCTCTCTGCATTCCGGAAAAGACATCATTGCTCCTCTTTGGACTCGCCTTGACAATAGACGTGGAGGAACTATCTCCTATAGGCAGGAGACAAGCAGTGCTGCACTGACACAAGTCACTGCAGCTGTTAAGCGATACTTCCCTAACATACCCTTTGCTGCTACTTCAGCTTTTGTCGCTACATGGGACAGTGTGCCATACTCTAATGGTGGAGGGGTAAGACCTACAGTAATCTTTGATTTTCAATATATGGTCCGTCTGGTTTATTTGAAAGATTTTGAATACTGTCTGTTGGTGTTTTGAAGGTGGCCTCTTTCCAAGTGGTTTTAGCCTACAATGTCCATCGCTCTTTCATCCTGATCTATTATGGAGATGTTGCAGAAACAGGACTACCATGGCAGGTAAGTGAAGTTTCCGTCTGCTTTTTGTGCACTGTACAAATGAGAAAAACAAATACAGATATACATTTCAAAAGGAGTTGTTCATAATAAGAAGGAAACAATGTCATCTCTCTCTCTTTTAGAATGAGAGCTTAAAACATGTTGTTTACTCCTACAGGCTGGCTATTACACTGTGGACTCTATCAGTTCTTTCACAATTCCAGCATCCAGTGTCCCAGAACTCTTGTCGAGCAGTAATGTCAATGTGACTGCTTGCTGGTCTTTCCATGTTGATGGTTCACCAAACTGTAAGCCAACGAGTTGTGTTACTGGTTATGACAAGGTGTTCAGGGGTGAATTCACCAAACTTTTGTGCCACTGTAGCATGCCGTGTTTGAACCCAAAACTTGAATCTTATTTGCAGTTGAGCTTGCCCTAGCACCGTGTAGTTGAGTGCACTTTCAGCCTTTTAAAAAGCCAATTCAGGTGCTGGATCGCAGTGAGGGAATCGTACTTCACAATCCCAGATAATCTGCCTGATTGTAGTAGTCTTCTGTACTCTCCACAACTTTGAACATTTAGAAACGGCCCGCGAGCTGGGGGACCGCCCTGGGCAAATTCTGATGGGCAGTAGTTCTGTGTCTGTAATAACCTAACTCCAGTAACATACTTACATAATTTGTGTGGTGAATCGGGTCTAAAATCTTATGGGATACATAAAAATAAACAATATAAACCAGCACAATTCATTCTGAGTCAATTCCCCTTTAAACCTTTTAACTAGTGTAGTGTGTGAGAGAGAGCTTATGTTTCTCGGAAGAACTAAATGATTCCTTCTCTCTTACATTTCTCATAGTGCCATCTAATTTCCTACCATTTGGGAATGGAGAACTAGTAACGCCCCGATTGGATAACGGAAGCTCCGAAGCCATTATATTGCAGCAGCCTTTGAAATATTTCGGACGCACACACAATCAGACCTTCGTAAGCATTGTTTAGTTGTTATTTTGCATATTTAGAGACATGTTTCATCTACTTGCAGCTAAAATCACAAGTCTCTTTAAATGAGTGTAAGTACTTGCTTTACTTTGTTCAAACTTTGATATCTCAATGTACATTTGTTGTTGTAATTGTGAAATTCAGAGGACATTTGATTCGTTGAATCAACTAGTCGAAATTGTGGCAAATTCTACTTGTTCTGTCAATATTTTTACCTCTTACAACACACAAACATATGTTTGTGTTAAATTGTAGGTGAACAACAATGGCCTTCTAACATTTACTGAGCAACTGTCCGACAACATCCCACTTCTGAATTGTGGAAGAGACTTCATTGCTCCTCTTTGGACTCACCTTGACAATAGACGCGGAGGAACTATCTCCTATAGAGAGGACACAAGCAGTGCTGTACTGGCACAAGTCACTGCAGCTGTTAAGCAATACTTCCCTAACATAACGTTTAGTGCTTCATCAGCTTTTGTTGCTACCTGGGACAATGTGCCATACTCTAATGGTGGAGGGGTAAGATCCAATCGTTGTTTAATGATGAATTAGTGTTGTCCTGTGAAGAGTGAAGGTTTTTTAATGACATCTGTTGGTATTTTGAAGGTGGTTTCTTTTCAAACGGTTTTAGTCTCCAGTGTTCATCGCACTTTTATCCTGATCAACTATGGAAACATTGCAGAAACCGAACAAATTTGGCTGGTGAGTGGAGACAGGTCCTTGTTGTTTTTGCAAATAAAATAGAAATGACAAGGAAATGCCCTTGCCTCATTTCATTCCTTACATTCTTGCAAAAGACAGTTATATCTGAAACAGGTTCAGGGCCTAAAAACTATTCATTTACTCTACATCTACAGGCTGGTTACAACACGGCAGACTCGACCAATTCTTTCACAATTCCAGTAACCAATGCCTCAGAACTCTCATCCAGCAGTAATGTCAATGTGAATGGTCGCAGCTCTTTCCATGTTGATGGCTCACCGAAATGTAAGCCAATGCAACCAGAAGCTCAGACTTAACCTGTACCTTTTATGGGCTGTTTTTCTTAAACAGAGCTAAATAATTGTTTTCTCACCTGATATTTCCTTAGTGCCAATTAGTTTCCTTCCTTCTGGGGTTGGAGAAATAGTGATCCCCACTGCCGATGATGGAAGCTCTGATGTCATTTTCTTGCAGACGCCTTTCAAATACTTTGGGCGCACATACAATCAGATTTTTGTAAGCGTAACATTCCACCCCCCAACACACAAACGTGACGATAAAAGTATTTTTATATACCCCTAATTTCTTCAATCTTCTCTTTAAAATCCCTTTGAAAAATGTGGGACTAAAATTTAGGTGAACAACAATGGCCATCTAACGTTTACCGAGCCGCTGCCTGCCTACAACTCCTCTCTGGATTCCGGAAGAGACATCATTGCTCCTCTTTGGACTCGCCTGGACAATAGACGTGGAGGAACTATCTCCTATAGGCAGGAGACAAGCAGTGCTGCACTGACACAAGTCACAGCAGCTGTTAAGCGATATTTCCCTAACATACCCTTTGCTGCTACTTCAGCTTTTGTCGCTACATGGGACAGTGTGCCATACTCTAATGGTGGAGGGGTAAGACCTACAGTAATCTTTCATTTTGAATCAATGGTCCGTCTGGTTTATTTGGAAGATTTTAAATGCTGTCTGTTGGTGTTTTGAAGGTGGCCTCTTTCCAAGTGGTTTTAGCCTACAATGTCCATCGTTCTTTCATCCTGATCTATTATGGAGATGTTTCAGAAACAGGACAACCATGGCAGGTAAGTGAAGTTGCCGACTGCTTCTTATGCACTGCAAAAATGAGAAAAACAAATACAAATATACATTTCAAAAGGAGTTGTTCATAATAAGAAGGAAACAATGTTCTCTCTCTCTTTTTTTATAGAACGAGAGCTTAAAACATGTTGTTTACTCCTACAGGCTGGCTATTACACTGTGGACTCTATCAGTTCTTTCACATTTCCGGCTTCCAGTGTCCCAGAACTCTCGTCGAGCAGTAATGTCAATGTGACTGCTTGCTGGTCTTTCCATGTTGATGGTTCACCAAACTGTAAGCCAATGAGTTGTGTTACTGGTTATGACAAGGTGTTCAGGGGTGAATTCACTAAACTTTTGTGTCACTGTAGCATGCGGTGTTTGAACCCAAAACTTGAATCTTATTTGCAGTTGAGCTTGTCCTGGCATCATGTAGTTGAGTGCACTTTCAGCCTTTTAAAAAGCCAATTCAGGTGCTGGATCACAGTGAGGGAATCGTACTTCACAATCCCAGAAAAATCTGCCTGATTGTAGTAGTCTTCTGTACTCTCCACAACTTTGCACATTTAGAAACGGCCCGCGAGCTGGGGGACCGCCCTGGGAAAATTCTGATGGGCAGTAGTTCTGTGGCTGTAATAACCTAACTCCAGTACCGTATTTACATAATTTGTGTGGTGAATCGGGTCTAAAATCTTATGGGATACGTAAAAATAAACAACATTATAAACCAGCACAATTCATTCTTATTGAATTCCCCTTTAAACCTTTTAACTAGTGTAGTGTGTGAGAGAGAGCTTGTGTTTCTTGGAAGAACTAAATGATTCCTTCTCTCTTACATTTCTCCTAGTGCCATCTAATTTCCTACCATTTGGGAATGGAGAACTAGTAACCCCCCGATTGGATAACGGAAACTCCGAAGCCATTATATTGCAGCAGCCTTTGAAATATTTTGGACGCACACACAATCAGACCTTTGTAAGCATTGTTCAGTTGTTATTTTGCATATTTAGAGACATGTTTCATCTACTTGCAGCTAAAATCACAAGTCTCTTTAAATGAGTGTAAGTACTTGCTTTACTTTGTTCAGACTTTTATATCTCATTGTTGTTGTAATTGTGAAGTTCAGAGGACATTTGATTCGTTGAATCAACTAGTCGAAATTGTGGCAAATTCTACTTCTAAATTCTGTCAGTATATTTCCTCTCACAACACACAAACATATGTTTGTGTTAAATTGTAGGTGAACAACAATGGCCTTCTAACATTTACTGAGCAACTGTCCGACAACATCCCACTTCTGAATCCTGGAAGAGACTTCATTGCTCCTCTTTGGACTCACCTTGACAATAGACGCGGAGGAACTATCTCCTATAGAGAGGACACAAGCAGTGCTGTACTGGCACAAGTCACTGCAGCTGTTAAGCAATACTTCCCTAACATAACGTTTAGTGCTTCATCAGCTTTTGTTGCTACCTGGGACAATGTGCCATACTCTAATGGTGGAGGGGTAAGATCCAATCATTGTTTAAAGATAAATTAGTGTTGTCCTGTGAAGAGTGAAGGTTTTTAAATGACATCTGTTGGTATTTTGAAGGTGGTTTCTTTCCAAACAGTTTTAGTCTCCAGTGTTCATCGCACTTTTATCTTGATCAACTATGGAAACATTGCAGAAACCGAACAAATTTGGCTGGTGAGTGGAGACAGGTCCTTGTTGTTTTTGCAAATAAAATAGAAATGACAAGGAAATGCCCTTGCCTCATTTCATTCCTTACATTCTTGCAAAAGACAGTTATATCTGAAACAGGTTCAGGGCCTAAAAACTATTCATTTACTCTACATCTACAGGCTGGTTACAACACGGCAGACTCGGTCAATTCTTTCACAATTCCAGTAACCAATGCCTCAGAACTCTCCTCCAGCAGTAATGTCAATGTGAATGGTCGCAGCTCTTTCCATGTTGATGGCTCACCGAAATGTAAGCCAATGCAACCAGAAGCTCAGACTTAACCTGTACCTTTTATGGGCTTTTTTTCTTAAACAGAGCTAAATAATTGTTTTCTCACCTGATATTTCCTTAGTGCCAATTAGTTTCCTTCCTTCTGGGGTTGGAGAAATAGTGATCCCCACTGCCGATGATGGAAGCTCTGATGTCATTTTCTTGCAGACGCCTTTCAAATACTTTGGGCGCACATACAATCAGATTTTTGTAAGCGTAACATTCCACCCCCCAACACACAAACATGACGATAAAAGTATTTTTATATACCCCTAATTTCTTCAATCTTCTCTTTAAAATCCCTTTGAAAAATGTGGGACTAAAATGTAGGTGAACAACAATGGCCATCTTACGTTTACCCAGCCGCTGCCTGCCTACAACTCCTCTCTGGATTCCGGAAGAGACATCATTGCTCCTCTTTGGACTCGCCTGGACAATAGACGTGGAGGAACTATCTCCTATAGGCAGGAGACAAGCAGTGCTGCACTGACACAAGTCACAGCAGCTGTTAAGCGATACTTCCCTAACATACCCTTTGCTGCTACTTCAGCGTTTGTCGCTACATGGGATAGTGTGCCATACTCTAATGGTGGAGGGGTACGACCTACAGTAATCTTTCATTTTGAATGAATGGTCCGTCTGGTTTATTTGGAAGATTTTGAATGCTGTCTGTTGGTGTTTTGAAGGTGGCCTCTTTCCAAGTGGTTTTAGCCTACAATGTCCATCGCTCTTTCATCCTGATCTATTATGGAGATGTTTCAGAAACAGGACAACCATGGCAGGTAAGTGAAGTTGCCGACTGCTTCTTGTGCACTCTACAAATGAGAAAAACAAATACAGATATACATTTCAAAAGGCAGTTGTTCATAATAAAAAGGAAAAAATGTGCTCTCTCCCTTTTTATAGAATGAGAGCTTAAAACATGTTGTTTACTCCTACAGGCTGGCTATTACACTGTGGACTCTATCAGTTCTTTCACAATTCCAGCTTCCAGTGTCCCAGAACTCTCGTCGAGCAGTAATGTCAATGTGACTGCTTGCTGGTCTTTCCATGTTGATGGTTCACCAAACTGTAAGCCAACGAGTTGTGTTACTGGTTATGACAAGTTGTTCAGGGGTGAATTCACTAAACTTTTGTGCCATTTTGGTATGCCGTGTTTGAACCCAAAACCTGAAACTTGTTTGTTGTTGAGCTTGCCCCTGCACCGTGTAGTTGAGTGCACTTTCAGCCTTTAAAAAAGCCAATTCAGGTGCTGGATCGCAGTGAGGGAATCATACTTCACAATCCAAGAAAATCTGCCTGATTGTAGTAGTCTTCTGTACTCTCCACAACTTTGCACATTTAGAAACGGCCCGCGAGCTGTGGGACCACCCTGGGCAATTGTGATGGACAGTAGTTCTGTGGCTGTAATAACCTAACTCCAGTACCATATTTACATAATTCGTGTTGTGAATTGAGTCTAAAATCTAATGGGATACATTAAAATAAACAACAATATAAACCATCACAATTCTTAGTGAATTCCCCTTTGAACCTTTTAACTAGTGCAGTGTGTGAGAGAGAGCTTATGTTTCTTGGAAGAACTAAATGATTCCTTCTCTCTTACATTTCTCCTAGTGCCATCTAATTTCCTACCATTTGGGAATGGAGAACTAGTAACCCCCCGATTGGATAACGGAAGCTCTGAAGCCATTATATTGCAGCAGCCTTTGAAATATTTTGGACGCACACACAATCAGACCTTTGTAAGCATTGTTCAGTTGTTATTTTGCATATTTAGAGACATCTATGTACTTGCATCTAAAATCACAAGTCTCTTTAAATGAGTCTAAGTACTTGCTTTACTTTGTTCAGACTTTGATATCTCAATGTACAGGTTGTTGTAATTGTGAAATCCAGAGGACATTTGATTCGTTTAATCAACTAGTCGAAATTGTGGCAATTCTACTTTTTAATTCTGTCAGTATTTTCCCTCTTACAACACACAAACATATGTTTGTGTTAAATTGTAGGTGAACAACAATGGCCTTCTAACATTTACTGAGCAACTGTCCGACAAAATCCCACTTCTGAATTGTGGAAGAGACTTCATTGCTCCTCTTTGGACTCACCTTGACAATAGACGCGGAGGAACTATCTCCTATAGAGAGGACACAAGCAGTGCTGTACTGGCACAAGTCACTGCAGCTGTTAAGCAATACTTCCCTAACATAACGTTTAGTGCTTCATCAGCTTTTGTTGCTACCTGGGACAATGTGCCATACTCTAATGGTGGAGGGGTAAGATCCAATTGTTGTTTAATGATAAATTAGTGTTGTCCTGTGAAGAGTGAAGGTTTTTTAATGACATCTGTTGGTATTTTTAAGGTGGCTTCTTTCCAAACGGTTTTAGTCTCCAGTGTTCATCGCACTTTTATCCTGATCAACTATGGAAACATTGCAGAAACCAAACAAATTTGGCTGGTGAGTGGAGACAGGTCCTTGTTGTTTTTACAAAAAATAGAAATGACAAGGAACTGCCCTTGCCTCATTTCATTCCTTACATTCTTGCAAAAGACAGTTATATCTGTAACAGGTTCAGGGCCTAAAAACTATTCTTTTACTGTACATCTACAGGCTGGTTACAACACGGCAGACTCCCTCAATTCTTTCACAATTCCAGTAACCAATGCCTCAGAACTCTCATCCAGCAGTAATATCAATGTGAATGGTCGCAGCTCTTTCCATGTTGATGGCTCACCGAAATGTAAGCCAATACAACCAGAAGCTCAGACTTTTTTTTTTCTTCAACAGAGCTAAATAATTTATTCTCACCTAATATGTCCTTAGTGCCAACTAGTTTCCTTCCTTCTGAAGTTGGAGAAATAGTGATCCCCACTGCCGATGATGGAAGCTCTGATGTCATTTTCTTGCAGACGCCTTTCAAATACTTTGGGCGCACATACAATCAGATCTTTGTAAGCATCACATTCCACCCCCAAACACACAAACATGAAGATAAAAGTTCTTGATATACCCCTAATTTCTTCAATCTTCTCTTTAAAATCCCTTTGAAATTGTGGGACTAAAATTTAGGTGAACAACAATGGCCATCTAACGTTTACTGAGCCGCTGCCTGCCTACAACTCCTCTCTGGATTCCAGAAGAGACATCATTGCTCCTCTTTGGACTCGCCTGGACAATAGACGTGGAGGAACTATCTCCTATAGGCAGGAGACAAGCAGTGCTGCACTGACACAAGTCACTGCAGCTGTTAAGCGATACTTCCCTAAAATACCCTTTGCTGCTACTTCAGCTTTTGTCGCTACATGGGACAGTGTGCCATACTCTAATGGTGGAGGGGTAAGACCTACAGTAATCTTTGATTTTCAATGAATGTTCCGTCTGGTTTATTTGGAAGATTTTGAATGCTGTCTGTTGGTGTTTTGAAGGTGGCCTCTTTCCAAGTGGTTTTAGCCTACAATGTCCATCGCTCTTTCATCCTGATCTATTATGGAGATGTTGCACAAACAGGACAACCATGGCAGGTAAGTGAAGTTGCCGACTGCTTCTTGTGCACTGTACAAATGAGAAAAAACAAATACAGATATACATTTAAAAAGGAGTTGTTCATAACCCTTATGAAAGAAAAATATATTTACCAATATATTATTTGAAATATATTGTAATATATTTTAATATATTATTTTCCTTTCCATTTTCCAATATATTATATATTGGAAATACATGGAATAATATATTGATGATACATATATTTTATGCAATATATTAAATATATTGTAATATGTTTCAAAATATACAAATGATTGCCGCTTGCAATATATTGAAATATATGGTAAATGAATATATAATATATGTAATTATGTATATATCCGAAATATATGCAATTTTATATTTATTAATATCCACCATAATGTATTACAATTTGTATGGGATAATGTATTGGTTATATATGTAAAGATATAAGGTCCCATGTATGTTCAATATATTGTAGAATACATTTCAATATATGAAGATTTCAGATGCAAAAGCCTCTAAATGCCATTTGAAATTTTCTTCTTTAATGATGACTTTTATCAAACTTGTATATTTAAGTTCAGTAATTTCACTTAAATAACAATTAATAGGTAATTATCAGTGATGCGCGGGTCAATGTATAAACAACCCGCAACCGACCGACGTTTTCAGCTACCCGCCCGCAACTCGGACCGCAAAAAAAAATGAAAATATTGTACCCGACCCGCTTCCTGGCCGCATTTTTTAAAAGTAGTAAATGCTCATCGGAGCGTTATTGGGCCATAGACGTGTAACAACACAGCATGGCAAGAAGACGTAGGCCTACACATAACAAAGCCAGCACTTTGGTCATCATCTTTCATTATTTCAGCAAATGTCTCCCACCCTTTTACTCTTTCTATTTGTGTATTTGCGGAGCTTCCACTCCCCAGTCTTCACCTTTTCTCTTGCCGCCTCCATCTCTCTGCAGACTGTAGTGATCATAGACATGGCCGGTTCTTTTGAACCGGCTCTTTTTAGTGAACCGGTCGAACCAGTACACTAAATCGAACTGAATCGTTCGAAACAGTTCACGTCTTGCGTCAGTGCTGCTGATCCACAAGTTACTAAAGTTACTCACTTTCAGACATGCCTGACGGTCGCCTACGAATCGAAATAAATCAATATCCTGAATTATATTTTACTCCAGTAACCGAGACATGTTGGTGCCACTGTTGAGAGAAGTGATGAGCACGAGCAGCTGATACTGTGGACTACCGAACGCACAGGGACAGCGGTTATTGAATCACCAGTACAGAACCGAGAACTGTTTCGACTGATGTGTTATCTTCGTGCCAGTTATTCAGCCAATAATGTGTAGGGCTGTATATTTCATCAAAAATTGTGTCTAGTACTATATTAATACAAATGTTTTGGCATCTTTTTTCAAACGACCCGACCGACCGCGACCCGAATATCATTAAAAACATTTTTGGATGACCCGTAACTGCGGGTAACCGCGGGTGACCGCAGGCACCCGCTCATTTCGGATCAAGCCGCGCATCACTGGTAATTATCATTGCCATTTAAGTGAAATCACTGAACTTAAATATATAAGCTTGATAAAAATGACCATTCTAGAAGAAACTTTCAATTGGCACTTAGAGGCTTTTGCATCTGAACTCTTCATATATATATATATATGAAATTAAATGGAAATATATAAATAAAATATATGTATAGATATGTGTTCCATATATTGTGGAATATATTTTAAATATATTTAAAATTGTATAGACATATATACATACATATATGTATTGATATGTGTTCAATATATTGTGTAATACATTTTAAATACATGTAAAATTATATTGAAATATATGTACATATATTGTATATCAATATATATTGAGAACATGCACATTCTGTAACGATGCAGGCAGGAATGAAGCAGAGAGTCAATCCAATCACAAGCTCTTTAATAAACAAACAAACAGGTAAACCAGGGTAAATGACAGAACACTCAGAACAGGAACAGGGAACTCAAGACAGGAGCAATGAGACAACAAACATTACAATATCAAGAACTCACAAGGACTGAACTAAAACATAGGGCTTAAATACAAGGGAACACAAGCTAAACAAGATAACAAGGGCTCCCAGACAAAGGCTTGCAAGCCAAAACTTTTCTAAAAAGAGTGCCTTGGATGTTCCTGTTGATTTATAAGATAACAAGGGGGCGTGGTTAAACTGAAACACTTGGAAAGACTAATCAAGATAATTTGGAACTGCTGAACATGGGACAAGACACATGGCAGGATCACATGACAAACAGGGAATCACATGACAGACAAGAACAAGGAACAAGACAAAACCCACACCGTGACATATACAGTGTATACAGTGATATAGTATTCAGTATAAGTACATGTAACATCTAAAATATATGAATACATAATAAATATTCAACCTGCAATATATGTTCAAACCTTTATACCACAACCTTTAACACTCTAATGGGTAATCTATCAAAAGCCACCTTTATTTTTTTGTAAAATCAGGCACAGATACTAAACCCAATTTGAGGTTGAGCTAAAACCACAAAACGCCTTGCATATGGTCAGACAAAGGAAATGTGATTGACTACATTTAATTAACAGTGCAACATTTTTAAAGAGTGCTATTGAACAGAAAATATAGAAATTATGCAATATAAATTAAAGGAATTTCAATGGCCAATGTCTATTTCAAACTTTCAGCACTTCTGTTATGAAATATAAATAAAATATCTGTAAACAAAATGCACAAATAATAAAGAATAAACACATAATATACAAACTTCCAAGGACCTTAGGGAACTGTGGAAAAGCATATATGTTTCAATAAAACGTATTTGTGTAATGCAGTTGCAGTAATTATTTGTAAATTATTAAACATATTTTAATTGAGCTATGCCATGCATGTCCACATGGTTGTTTATTTGGAAAGTATAACATGTAAAATCATATATTGCCCATATATATATATATATATATATATACAAATCTCTGAGATTGTCTGCAATATATTGTCTGCTATATTTTATTTATATATTTCCATATCATTTTAAATATATTTAAAATATATTCCACAACATTTGGAACACATATCTATACATATAAATTGTATTTATATATTTCCATATAATTATACATATATTTAAAATATATTCCACAATATATTGAACACATACAGTATCTATATATTTTTTTATTTATATATTTCCATACAATTTTAAATATATTTAAAATATATTCCACAACATATGGAACACATATCTATGCGTATATTTTATTTATATATTTCCATTTAATTTCATATATACACACTATATATATATATATATATATATATATATATATATACTGTATGTATATATATATATATATTGAAATGTATATGTACACATTCATACATAGCTATATAGGCTACGTATGTATGTATTTGTGTGTGTAAATATATATATATATATACATGTGTGTGTGTGTATGTATGTATGTATAGCACATATTGCAGTATATTAAAGCATATAAAGACAAACTATATGTAAAAAATATAGTGACTATTTTGGTCTTGATTGCAATATATGTATCAATATATATAAATATATGGACTGTGCATATATTGCAATATATTGGACAATATAAATATTATATCTTATATATGGGAATATATTACATAATATATAATATATTGCCTAATATATTACATGGTATATTGCAATATATTTTTGTTTCGTAAGAGAATAAGAAGGAAACAATGTTCTCTCTTTTTTTTTTATAGAATGAGATTTTTTTTAAAATTGTTTACTCCTACAGGCTGGCTTTTACACTGTGGACTCTATCAGTTCTTTCACAATTCCAGCATCCAGTGTCCCAGAACTCTCGTCGAGCAGTAATGTCAATGTGACTGCTTGCTGGTCTTTCCATGTTGATGGTTCACCAAACTGTAAGCCAACGAGTTGTGTTACTGGTTATGACAAGGTGTTCAGGGGTGAATTCACTAAACTTTTGTGCCACTGTAGCATGCCGTGTTTGAACACAAAACCTGAATCTTCTTTGCAGTTGAGCTTGCCCTGGCACCATGTAGTTGAGTGCACTTTCAGCCTTTTAAAAAGCCAATTCAGGTGCTGGATCGCAGTGAGGGAATCATACTTCACAATCCCAGATAATCTGCCTGATTGTAGTAGTCTTCTGTACTCTCCACAACTTTGCACATTTAGAAACGGCCCGCGAGCTGGGGGACCGCCCTGGGCAAATTCTGATGGGCAGTAGTTCTGTGTCTGTAATAACCTAACTCCAGTACCGTATTTACATAGTTCGTGTTGTGAATCGGGTCTAAAATCTTATGGGATACATAAAAATAAACAATATAAACCAGCACAATTCATTCTTAGTGAATTCCCCTTTAAACCTTTTAAGTAGTGCAGTGTGTGAGAGAGAGCTTGTGTTTCTTGGAAGAACTAAATGATTCCTTCTCTCTTACATTTCTCCTAGTGCCATCTAATTTCCTACCATTTGGGAATGGAGAACTAGTAACCCCCCGATTGGATAACGGAAGCTCTGAAGCCATTATATTGCAGCAGCCTTTGAAATATTTTGGACGCACACACAATCAGACCTTTGTAAGCATTGTTTAGTTGTTATTTTGCATATTTAGAGACATGTTTCATCTACTTGCATCTAAAATCACAAGTCTCTTTAAATGAGTGTAAGTACTTGCTTTACTTAGTTCAGACTTTGATATCTCAATGTACAGGTTGTTGTATTTGTGAAATTTAGAGGATATTTGATTAGTTGAATCAACTAGTCAAAATTGTGGCAAATTCTACTTTACTTAATTTTGTCAGTATATTCCCTTTTACGACACACAAATATATGTTTGTGTTAAATTGTAGGTGAACAACAATGGCCTTCTAACATTTACTGAGCAACTGTCCGACAACATCCCACTTCTGAATTGTGGAAGAGACTTCATTGCTCCTCTTTGGACTCACCTTGACAATAGACGCGGAGGAACTATCTCCTATAGAGAGGACACAAGCAGTGCTGTACTGGCACAAGTCACTGCAGCTGTTAAGCAATACTTCCCTAACATAACGTTTAGTGCTTCATCAGCTTTTGTTGCTACCTGGGACAATGTGCCATACTCTAATGGTGGAGGGGTAAGATCCAATTATTGTTTAAAGATAAATTAGTGTTGTCCTGTGAAGAGTGAAGGTTTTTTAATGACATCTGTTGGTATTTTGAAGGTGGTTTCTTTCCAAACGGTTTTAGTCTCCAGTGTTCATCGCACTTTTATCCTGATCAACTATGGAAACATTGCAGAAACCGAACAAATTTGGCTGGTGAGTGGAGACAGGTCCTTGTTGTTTTTGCAAAAACATTGAAATGACAAGGAACTGCCCTTGCCTCATTTCATTCCTTACATTCTTGCAAAAGACAGTTATATCTGTAACAGGTTTAGGGCCTAAAAACAATTCATTTACTGTACATCTACAGGCTGGTTACAACACGGCAGACTCGGTCAATTCTTTCACAATTCCAGTAACCAATGCCTCAGAACTCTCATCCAGCAGTAATGTCAATGTGAATGGTCGCAGCTCTTTCCATGTTGATGGCTCACCGAAATGTAAGCCAATGCAACCAGAAGCTCAGACTTAACCTGTATCTTTTATGGGCTTTTTTTCTTAAACGGAGCTAAATAATTTTTTTCTCACCTGATATTTCCTTAGTGCCAACTAGTTTCCTTCCTTCTGGGGTTGGAGAAATAGTGATCCCCACTGCCGATGATGGAAGCTCTGATGTCATTTTCTTGCAGACGCCTTTCAAATACTTTGGGCGCACATACAATCAGATCTTTGTAAGCGTCAAATTCCACCCCAAATACACAAACATGAAGATAAAAGTTATTTATATACCCCTAATTTCTTCAATCTTCTCTTTAAAATATCTTTGAAAAATGTGGAACTAAAATTTAGGTGAACAACAATGGCCATCTAACGTTTACCGAGCCGCTGCCTGCCTACAACTCCTCTCTGCATTCCGGAAGAGACATCATTGCTCCTCTTTGGACTCGCCTGGACAATAGACGTGGAGGAACTATCTCCTATAGGCAGGAGACAAGCAGTGCTGCACTGACACAAGTCACAGCAGCTGTTAAGCGATACTTCCCTAACATACCCTTTGCTGCTACTTCAGCTTTTGTCGCTACATGGGACAGTGTGCCATACTCTAATGGTGGAGGGGTAAGACCTACAGTAATCTTTGATTTTCAATGAATGGTCCGTCTGGTTTATTTGGAAGATTTTGAATGCTGTCTGTTGGTGTTTTGAAGGTGGCCTCTTTCCAAGTGGTTTTAGCCTACAATGTCCATCGCTCTTTCATCCTGATCTATTATGGAGATGTTGCAGAAACAGGACTACCATGGCAGGTAAGTGAAGTTGCTGACTGCTTCTTGTGCACTGTACAAATGGGAATAACACATACAGATATAGTACATTTTAAAAGGAGTTGTTCATAGTAAGAAGGAAACAATGTTCTCTCTCTCTTTTTATAGAATGAGAGCTTAAAAAATTATGTTTACTCCTACAGGCTGGCTATTACACTGTGGACTCTATCAGTTCTTTCACAATTCCTGCCTCCAGTGTCCCAGAACTCTCGTCGAGCAGTAATGTCAATGTGACTGCTTGCTGGTCTTTCCATGTTGATGGTTCACCAAACTGTAAGCCAACGAGTTGTGTTACTGGTTATGACAAAGTGTTCAGGGGTGAATTCACTAAACTTTTGTGCCACTCTAGCATGCTGTGTTTGAACCCAAAACTTGAAACTTCTTTGCAGTTGAGCTGGCACCGTGTAGTTGAGTGCACTTTCAGCCTTTAAAAAGCCAATTCAGGTGCTGGATCGCAGTGAGGGATTTGTACTTCACAATCCCAGAAAATCTGCCTGATTGTAGTAGTCTTCTGTACTCTCCACAACTTTGCACATTTAGAAACGGCCCGCGAGCTGGGGGACCGCCCTGGGCAATTCTGATGGGCAGCAGTTCTGTGGCTGTAATAACCTTACATAATTTGTGTGGTGAATCGGGTCTAAAATCTTATGGGATACATACAAATAAATAACAGTATAAAACCAGCACAATTCATTTTTAGTGAATTCCCCTTTAAACCTTTTAACTAGTGCAGTGTGTGAGAGAGAGCTTATGTTTCTTGGAGGAACTAAAGGATTCATCCTCACTTACATTTCTCCTAGTGCCATCTAATTTCCTACCATTTGGGAATGGAGAACTAGTAACGCCCCGATTGGATAACGGAAGCTCCGAAGCCATTATATTGCAGCAGCCTTTGAAATATTTTGGACGCACACACAATCAGACCTTTGTAAGCATTGTTTAGTTGTTATTTTGCATATTTAGAGACATGTTTCATCTACTTGCATCTAAAATCACAAGTCTCTTTAAATGAGTGTAACTACTTACTTTACTTTGTTCAGACTTTGATATCTCAATGTACAGATTGTTGTAATTGTGAAATTCAGAGGACATTTAATTTGTTGAATCAACTAGTCGAAATTGTGGCAAACTCTACTACTTAATCCTGTCAGTATATTCCCTCTTACAACACACAAACATATGTTTGTGCTAAATTGTAGGTGAACAACAATGGCCTTCTAACATTTACTGAGCAACTGTCCGACAACATCCCACTTCTGAATTGTGGAAGAGACTTCATTGCTCCTCTTTGGACTCACCTTGACAATAGACGTGGAGGAACTATCTCCTATAGAGAGGACACAAGCAGTGCTGTACTGGCACAAGTCACTGCAGCTGTTAAGCAATACTTCCCTAACATAAAGTTTAGTGCTTCATCTGCTTTTGTTGCTACCTGGGACAATGTGCCATACTCTAATGGTGGAGGGGTAAGATCCAATCGTTGTTTAAAGATAAATTAGTGTTGTCCTGTGAAGAGTGAAGGTTTTTTAATGACATCTGTTGGTATTTTGAAGGTGGCTTCTTTCCAAACGGTTTTAGTCTCCAGTGTTCATCGCACTTTTATCCTGATCAACTATGGAAACATTGCAGAAACCGAACAAATTTGGCTGGTGAGTGGAGACAGGTCCTTGTTGTTTTTGAAAAAAATAGAAATGACTAGGAACTTGCCTCATTTCATTCCTTAAATTCTTGCAAAAGACAGTTATATCTGAAACAGGTTCATGACCTAAAAACTATTAATTTACTCTACATCTACAGGCTGGTTACAACACGGCAGACTCGGTCAATTCTTTCACAATTCCAGTAACCAATGCCTCAGAACTCTCATCCAGCAGTAATGTCAATGTGAATGGTCGCAGCTCTTTCCATGTTGATGGCTCACCGAAATGTAAGCCAATGCAACCAGAAGCTCAGACTTAACCTGTACCATTTATGGGCTTTTGTTTTTGTCCAACAGAGCTAAATAATTTCTTCTCACCCAATATTTCCTTAGTGCCAACTAGTTTCCTTCCTTCTGGGGTTGGAGAAATAGTGATCCCCACTGCCGTTGATGGAAGCTCTGATGTCATTTTCTTGCACACGCCTTTCAAATACTTTGGCCGCACATACAATAGGATCTTTGTAAGCGTCACATTCCACCCACACACAAACATGAAGATAAAAGTTGTTCCCTTTCAAGGGAACGAGACGCTTCGTCCAAGTCTATGGGAACACCCCTGCTTTGTGTGTCATGAAGCATGTATGGAATCAGCCCAATGAAGAGACGGAACGTTGGCGGATGACGTCAATGACCAGGAAACTATGAAGCACCCAAAAATCACAAGCACATCAGCTTCTGTGAATTCAGTCGTGCTATGTGTGAGTGTAAACACTGTGTCTGTCTTTAGTATTTGCGAGGCAGGATTTATCCCATTTACACCACACAAACAATTTTGTATGAGAGACTATGGCGAGCGAACAGCATTTAAGAAGTGTATTCCTCCCTGCTTTCGCTATCTAACGGGTGGGGGTACACACGTTCTTTGTGTTGTTTGTTTGGGATTGCAGCATGCCCAGTCAGCTCTCGAGGGGGCTGGCTGCATGCATTGCAAGCGTCTGCCTTTAGCTCCACTCCCGCCGAGCGCTCTTTGAGGAGAGTGCTCGGTGCATGCTCCCCATGGTTCGAGTCACGCTTTTACCGAGGCTGAGCGGCGACGCTAATCGTTGGGATCACAAATGGATCTTTCAGTGGGGTTAAAGACGGGCTCTGCCTTATCTCTGCCTTTACCTATTAGATCAAGTGTCTCAGCATGGTTTGGAAGCACGCTCTGCGGTTTCTTCTGCCTGGGCTGAGGCACCAGTACTGCAACTATCTAACAATAGTTATTAAAACTGAGGAGATGAAAATAGCAGTATTTATGAGGGAGATGTGGCGGATTCGCCACCTCACACTCCTGAAAGCGAAGAGCTCATGGAGGTTCTCACTCGAGCTGTATCAAAACTAAGCACTGAGTGGCCAGTGGCTAGGCAGGAGTCTGTTATTAAATCTAAGTTAGATGAAAGATTTCTCCCTTGCCGTGTGCAACCTCTATGCCGGTGCTTGCCGTTTTTTCATGATCTCCATACTGAGGTGTCGAGATTATGGAAGAAGCCGGTTTCTGATATAATTTTTAGCCCCCAATCAGTTACATATTTCGATTTAGCGGGGGGCTAGGTTTTTTTGAAAAGAAAAGACGGAGCTTTTCCGCGGGTAGAAGAGACGCTTTCGATGTATCTCTCTTCAGAGGCTGCATTGTCATTTAAAGCACCGGCATTACATTCCAAGCGATTATGAAATATTTCGGCTTTGTAAAGTGTATTTGGCGGCAGGTCAGGCTGCGTCGTGGTTTCGAGAACTGCATCAGGCTGCCGATTTATGGTAAAATTAATTTTTTTCCAACATAAAACAGAAAGAAAAAGCTTTCTTCTAGATGATCCTCTCTCCCCTGCGGGGTTATATAGTGACCTAGTTAATACTGTCATTGATAGTTTCAGGAAGAAAATAAGCAGGCAGCAGCTTTTAAAAGGTTTCTTTCATTAAAAGCTCCCGACCAGCAGCCCCGACCGTCCACGAGCACATCGCATAGGTGCAGCAAAGCAGAGTATCGCGTCTCGCGCTCCCCCTGCTGGACAGTGGGACCAGACGCGGCACTCACAGCCAAAGCTTTTTCGAAAAAAGAGGAAAAAAAAAAATATTTATATATATATATATATATATATATATATATATACAATTTTTAAAAAAGCAATAGAACTGATTTGAGGATGATTATATTGGCTATGCTGAGGGCGGTCCCCACCGAGGGAGAAAGTTGTTAATCTCTTTTTACGGTGCCCATTCTTCCTCTGTGCCCTCAGGGGCCCATTCTGCCAACCCCGCCTTCATGCTGGGGTGCAGACGGTCCCGGTGAGCGCTTTCCCGAGGGACGCTCGCCTCCTCTGACACTGAGGGTGGTCCCCATCGAGGGAGAAAAGTGTTCACCTCTTTTTACAGTGTCCATTCTTCCTCTGTGCCCTCAGGGGGCCCGTTCTGCTATACCCGCCTTCATGCTGGGGCATGGACGGTCAGCCTTCACCTTTGGCTGTACAAACCCATTCTACTTGGACAATGGCTGCTTCTAAAGCTTTTTTGTCAGGAGTTTCCCTGAGTGATGTTTGCGATGTGGCTGGATGGTCTTCACCGCATACTTTCATGAAGTTCTATGACTTAGACTTAAGCTCTATCCCTGGGGCACAGGTGCTCTCGTCCTCTGTGCGCTAGTTCTCACATGACGGTCACTTGGTCCTATGGTGATGTGGGTACTCATGTTCCCACAGCTTTTGATGCAGCTCGAAGTTCTCTCGGTTACGTATGTAACCCTAGTTCCCTGATAGGGAACGAGATGCTGCGTCATTCCGCCATACTCCAGGCATTCCCGTTAGCACGTCCTTTAGGCATATCAGAAGCTGATGCGCTTGTGTTTTTGGGGTGCTTTATAGTTTCCTGGTCGATGACGTCATCCGCCTACGTTCCATCTCTCCATTGGGCTGTTTCCATACGTGCTTCATGACGCACAAAGCAGGGGCGTTCCCACAGTGTTTGACGCAGCGTCTCGTTCCCTATCAGGGAAATGGGGTTACATATGTAACTGAGACATTAATATACCCCTAATTTCTTCAATCTTCTATTTAAAATCCCTTTGAAAAATGTGGGACTAAAATTTAGGTGAACAACAATGGCCATCTAACGTTTACCGAGCCGCTGCCTGCTTACAACTTCTCTCTGCATTCTGGAAGAGACATCATTGCTCCTCTTTGGACTCGCCTGGACAATAGACGTGGAGGAACTATCTCCTATAGGCAGGACACAAGCAGTGCTGTACTGACACAAGTCACAGCAGCTGTTAAGCGATACTTCCCTAACATACCCTTTGCTGCTACTTCAGCTTTTGTCGCTACATGGGACAGTGTGCCATACTCTAATGGTGGAGGGGTAAGACCTACAGTAATCTTTGATTTTCAATGAATGGTCCGTCTGGTTTATTTGGAAGATTTTGAATGCTGTCGGTGTTTTGAAGGTGGCCTCTTTCCAAGTGGTTTTAGCCTACAATGTCCATCGCTCTTTCATCCTGATCTATTATGGAGATGTTGCAGAAACAGGACAACCATGGCAGGCAAGTGAAGTTGCTGACTGCTTCTTGCGCACTGTACAAATGAGAAAAACAAATGCAGATATACATTTCAAAAGGAGTTGTTCATAAAAAGAAGGAAACAATGTCATCTCTTTTTTTTATAGAATGAGATCTTAAAACATGTTGTTTACTCCTACAGGCTGGCTATTACACTGTGGACTCTATCAGTTCTTTCACAGTTCCAGCTTCCAGTGTCCCAGAACTCTCGTCGAGCAGTAATGTCAATGTGACTGCTTGCTGGTCTTTCCATGTTGATGGTTCACCAAACTGTAAGCCAACGAGTTGTGTTACTGGTTATGACAAAGTGTTCAGGGGTGAATTCACTAAACTTTTGTGCCACTGTAGCATGCCGTGTTTGAACCCAAACTTGAAACTTCTTTGCAGTTGAGCTTGCCCCTGCACCGTGTAGTTGAGTGCACTTTCAGCCTTTAAAAAAGCCAATTGATGTGCTGGATCGCAGTGAGGGAATCGTACTTCACAATCCCAGATAATCTGCCTGATTGTAGTAGTCTTCTGTACTCTCCACAACTTTGCACATTTAGAAACTGCCCGCGAGCTGGGGGACCGTCCTGGGAAAAATTCTGATGGGAAGTAGTTCTGTGGCTGTAATAACCCAACTCCAGTACCGTATTTACATAATTTGTTTTGTGAATCGGGTCTAAAATCTTATGGGATACATAAAAATAAACAACAGTATAAACCAGCACAATTCATTCTTATTGAATTCCCCTTTAAACCTTTTAACTAGTGCAGTGTGTGAAAGAGAGCTGATGTTTCTTGGAAGAACTAAAGGATTCCTTTTTTCTTACATTTCTCCCAGTGCCATCTAATTTCCTACCATTTGGGAATGGAGAACTAGTAACCCCCCGAATGGATAACGGAAGCTCCGAAGCCATTATATTGCAGCAGCCTTTGAAATATTTTGGACGCACACACAATCAGACCTTTGTAAGCATTGTTTAGTTGTTATTTTGCATATTTAGAGACATGTTTTATCTACTTGCAGCTAAAATCACAAGTATTAAGTCTCTTTAAATGAGTGTAACTACTTACTTTACTTTGTTCACATTTTGATATCTCAATGTACAGGTTGTTGTAATTGTGAAATTCAGAGGACATTGGATTTGTTGAATCAACTAGTCGAAATTGTGGCAACTCTATTTCTTAATTCTGTCAGTATATTCCCTCTTACAACACACAAACACATGTTTGTGCTAAATTGTAGGTGAACAACAATGGCCTTCTAACATTTACTGAGCAACTGTCCGACAAAATCCCACTTCTGAATTGTGGAAGAGACTTCATCGCTCCTCTTTGGACTCACCTTGACAATAGACGCGGAGGAACTATCTCCTATAGAGAGGACACAAGCAGTGCTGTACTGGCACAAGTCACTGCCGCTGTTAAGCAATACTTCCCTAACATAACGTTTAGTGCTTCATCAGCTTTTGTTGCTACCTGGGACAATGTGCCATACTCTAATGGTGGAGGGGTAAGATCCAATCGTTGTTTAAAGATAAATTAGTGTTGTCCTGTGAAGAGTGAAGGTTTTTTTAATGACATCTGTTGGTATTTTGAAGGTGGTTTCTTTCCAAACGGTTTTAGTCTCCAGTGTTCATCGCACTTTTATCCTGATCAACTATGGAAACATTTCAGAAACCGAACAAATTTGGCTGGTGAGTGGAGACAGGTCCTTGTTGTTTTTGCAAAAACATTGAAATGAGAAGGAAATGCCCTTGCCTCATTTCATTCCTTACATTCTTGCAAAAGACAGTTATATCTGAAACAGGTTCAGGGCCTAAAAACTATTAACTTACTGTACATCTACAGGCTGGTTACAACACGGCAGACTCTGCCAATTCTTTCACAATTCCAGTAACCAATGCCTCAGAACTCTCATCCAGCAGTAATATCAATGTGAATGGTCGCAGCTCTTTCCATGTTGATGGCTCACCGAAATGTAAGCCAATGCAACCAGAAGCTCAGACTTAACCTGTACCTTTTTTGGACTTTTTTTTTTCTTATACAGAGCTAAATAATTTCCTCTCACCTAATTTTTCCTTAGTGCCAACTAGTTTCCTACCTTCTGGGGTTGGAGAAATAGTGATCCCCACTGCCGATGATGGAAGCTCTGAAGTCATTTTCTTGCAGACGCCTTTCAAATACTTTGGGCGCACATACAATCAGATCTTTGTAAGCGTCACATTCCAGCCCCACACAAACATGAATATAAAAGTTGTTTATATACCCCTAATTTCTTCAATCTTCTCTTTAAAATCCATTTGAAAAATGTGGAACTAAAATTTAGGTGAACAACAATGGCCATCTAACATTTACCGAGCCGCTGCCTGCCTACAACTCCTCTCTGGATTCCGGAAGAGACATCATTGCTCCTCTTTGGACTCGCCTGGACAATAGACGTGGAGGAACTATCTCATATAGGCAGGAGACAAGCAGTGCTGCACTGACACAAGTCACTGCAGCTGTTAAGCGATACTTCCCTAAAATACCCTTTGCTGCTTATTCAGCTTTTGTCGCTACATGGGACAGTGTGCCATACTCTAATGGTGGAGGGGTAAGACCTACATTAATCTTTGATTTTTAATGAATGTTCCGTCTGGTTTATTTGGAAGATTTTGAATGGTGTCTGTTGGTGTTTTGAAGGTGGCCTCTTTCCAAGTGGTTTTAGCCTACAATGTCCATCGCTCTTTCATTCTGATCTATTATGGAGATGTTGCAGAAACAGGACAACCATGGCAGGTAAGTGAAGTTGCCGACTGCTTCTTGTGCACTGTACAAATGAGAAAAACACATACAGATATACATTTCAAAAGGAGCTGTTCATAACGAGAAGGAAACAACGTTCTCTCTCTTTTTATTAGAATGAGAGCTTAAAACATTTTGTTTACTCCTACAGGCTGGCTATTACACTGTGGACTCTATCAGTTCTTTCACAATTTCAGCATCCAGTGTCCCAGAACTCTCGTCGAGCAGTAATGTCAATGTGACTGCTTGCTGGTCTTTCCATGTTGATGGTTCACCAAACTGTAAGCCAACGAGTTGTGTTACTGGTTATGACAAGGTGTTCGGGGTGAATTCACTAAACTTTTGTGTCGCTGTAGCATGCCGTGTTTGAAACCAAAACCTGAAACTTCTTTGCAGTTGAGCTTGCCCTGGCATGATGTAGTTGAGTGCACTTTCAGCCTTTTATAAAGCCAATTCATGTGCTGGATCGCAGTGAGGAAATCGTACTTGACAATCACAGAAAATCTGCCTGATTGTTGTAGTCTTCTGTACTCTCCAAAACTTTGCACATTTAGAAACTGCCCGCGAGCTGGGGGACCGCCCTGGGCAATTCTGATGGGCAGTAGTTCTGTGAATGTAATAACCTAACTCCAGTACCGTACTTACATAATTTGTGTGGTGAATCTGGTCTAAAATCTTATGGGATACATAAAAATAAACAACAGTATAAACGTCTTGGGTTATGACTATAACCCTTGTTCCCTGAGAAGGGAACGAGACACTGTGTCGAGAATCGACACTTTGGGGACGCTCCCTAAGCGTGTGCCTCTGAAGTATGAATGAAACTAATCCTATCCTGATTGTGTTGTGTCGTGACGTGACGTAACGTACCCGGAAGTATAAAAGTGATGCTGTCACAACACACACCAGCCTCGTGGCAGAACGACGCAGTGTCTCATTCTCTTCTCAGGGAACAAGGGTTATAGTTATAACCCGAGACGTTCCCTTTCGATGGAACTCTACACTACTTCAAGAATCGACACTTTGGGGAACGAGTGCCCACTAGGCCACACACTGAAAAGGCCTGTCCCTTAGTGAAACTGTTTAGGCACTCAGCAAGGACTGAGCAGTGTGCGCAAGGTGTACTAGGAAGGTGGAGAGTGTAAAACCTAATAAAAGTATGTGGAGTGGCCCAGCCGGCTGCCTCACAGATCTCCTGTAGAGGTACTCCCGAAAGAAGGGCCCTAGAGGAAGCCATGCCTCTAGTTGAATGAGCCCTCATGGCTAAAGGTGAAGGCAAGTTGCGCACCTTGTAAGCCTCAGTAATTGCCTGAAAAATCCAATTACTAATACTTTGCTTGGATGCCGGGAGCCCCTTCTTAGGTGACCCAAAACATACTAATAATTTGTCCGACCTTCTCCAAGAAGAGGACCTCTCAAGGTACACGCTCAAAGCTTTGACGGGGCAGAGCAAATGAAGCTTCTCTTCTTCTGCCGACACATGAGATGGAGGATGGAATGCCTGAAGGACTGTAGATCGAGCCGTATGAGATGGAACTTTAGGCACGTAGCCCGGACTCGGGTGCAAAAAGGCCTTTAATCTGCCAGGGACAAACTCCAAGCAAGCTGGTGTCACTGCCAGGGCTTGGAGATCTCCCACCCTCTTAAGTGAGGTAATAGCTAAGAGAAAAAAACATTTTTAGCGTTAAATCCTTAGGCGAAGCCGACTCTAAAGGTTTGAAGGGGGGCAGGGATAACCCTTCCAGAACTATTGCCAGGTCCCAGAAAGGAACCCTGGACCTGGTTGCCGGTCTCATCCTCCAAGTACCGCGGAGAAACCGAATGACCAACTGGTGAGTGGAAAGCCGCAATGGTAGCCACGTACACCTTAAGCGTGGAAGGGGAGAGACCCGCAGAGAAATGATCTTGAAGAAATTCCAGAACTGATGCCACCGGGCAGTTTACTGGATCTAAGTCACGTTCTCCACACCAAGTGGAATGTGACAAACACATTCCACTTTAGGCCATATAATCTCTTAGTAGATGGAGCCCTAGAGCTAAGTATGGTTTCAACCACTCCAGCTGATTGACCAGCATTTAGGTACTGAACCCCCTCAGAGGCCAGACCCACAGCTTCCACAGCTCCGGGTGAGGGTGGAAGATTGTGCCCTCTGCCTGCGACAATAGATCTCCCCTCAGAGGAATTTGCCATGGCGGAGCTATCAGGAGTGATATTATGTCTGAAAACCATACTCGGGTCAGCCACATTGGGGAAACCAGAAGTAGACTGATGCCCTCCTGATGGACCCTCTCCAGGACTCCCGGGAGCAGAGCGATCGGGGGAAATGCGTACAGGCAAAGCCTCGGCCAGGCCTGTACCATGGCATCCAACCCCAGTGGGGCTGGATGTGAGAGGGAGAACCAAAGTGGGCAGTGGGACATCTCTCGAGACGCGAATAGATCCACTTCCATTGGTCCAAACCTCTCCTATATCCACTTCACCACACCTGGATGAAGTCTCCATTCCCCGGGCCTCAGCCCCTGCCTCGACAGGATGTCTACTCCCTGATTCTGAACCCCTGGAATATACATTGCTTTGATAGACAGTCTTTTTCCTTGGGACCAAAGAATAATCTGATGCGCCAGTCTGTACAGAGGGCGCGATCTGAGTCCCCCTTGTTGGTTCAGATAGGCTTCCACTGATGTATTGTCCGAACGTATCAAGACATGATAACCCTTGATGTCTGGAAGGATGCTCCTCAAAGCCCTGAACACAGCCATCATTTCTAGACAATTTATGTGCCAAGAATGATGATGGTCCTGCCAAGACCTCTGGCAAAGCGGCCGTCCATGACCGCGCCCCAACCAGTGAGGGAGGTGACTGTCGAAACGGTTTTCCGGCGACATGACGTTCTCAGCACTGGCCCTTGGGATAGGAAACAAGGTTTCTTCCAAATTACCAGAGAACGAAAGCATCTGCATGTAACTCTGATCATACGGAACAGAACAGATTCCCCTTTAGGGAAAAACCCTTGGCTTTCAGCCACCACTGAAGGGGGCCTCATGTGTAGAAGGCCCAAATGTATAATGTTGGATGCCTCTATCATGAGGCCCAGCAGTCTTTGAAATTGCTTTACAGTGATGGCCTGGCCTAGCTTTATCCCGGACACCATGGCCAGGATGGATTCGATATGAGCGGGAGACATAAGTGCCTGCATTGTAACCGAATTCCATTTCATGCCCAGAAGAGCAGTCTTCTGAACTGGGTCCAACACATTTTGTTGAGTCTCAACCCCCGATTCTAATTTTGGCCAAGGACAACATCTCGATGCGAACTGCCAGTCCTCGAGACTGGGCCAATAAGAGCCAGTAATTCAGTATACGGATACCCTGAAGCCTCAGTGGAGCCAGAGTCGCATCCATATACCTACACATGAACATGCGGGGAGAGAGTGCTAGGCCGAACGGATCTAAGAGAACCAGCCTCTCGAGACTGGCCTCTGGTGTTTTTCGAGCACCCTTCTCGACTGCCTGAAGCGGAAGACCGGCAGGCTGTAGTCGATACGGTTTCGTGACCATAACTGATGCTCCTTTTTTTTATTTTTTTTTTCGAGGAAAAACGACGCAGAGTGCGTTCGCTGGAGAATGATGCGGCCCGAAAAGCATCAACCTTTAGATCGACCATGCCAAACCAGTCCTCGGATCAAACGCGAGATCCGAGTCAATATAGTTTCTGTATTGCAATGCAGACCTTAAATCTACGCGCTGCCTCGGCAAACGCGAGATCCCAGTCACAGAATCTTATTGCAGAGTAGACTCTTAATCTACACGCTGCCTCGGCAAATCCGAGATCCGAGCCACTATAGATTCTGTATGGCAATGCAGACCTTAAATCTACGTGCTGCCTCGGCAAACGCGAGATCCCAGTCATAGAGTCTTTATTGCAAAAGTAGACCCAATAATCTAGGACACTGGGATTGGAGACACGGGACGAATGCGGTTTATCCTACGATCTCGTGATCTTTTTGTGGAGATCGGGGAAAAACGGCAAACCCTGGCGCTGAGGCTGTGACCAGTGCCGCATGAAACGCTCACCTAATTTACTTTGAACTTGCGTTCTTTGCTCATCTTGTGGCCAGCTGATTTTAACTCTGGCCACGGCATGAGTCAAAACCTCACCAGCTCCTATATGCTTGGCCGTGAACTGGCGCGCCTAACTCACGGTCAGCTGCGTCGATACTGAGCACGTCTACTTCCTCGGAAGCAGAGAGCTCGAGTATCGGGACCTGATCGTGGTCAGAAGAAGCCGCGGTGCGGGCTTCTGCACCACTCACAGGGGCTATGGGATCATCAGACGATGAATGAGAAAGTGCCTCAGCAGTCTCATTCTCGTCTGCAAAATCCCGCTGCGAACCCCACAATCTCAGTTGCCGCGCCGCCTCAACGGACGCGGGACTGGAACCATGGGGAATGCAAGCCTGACCATGCTCATCAAAGCACGCCAGCCGGGAGCGCAGCACAGTGCTTCACAGTCTGCACAAGCAGCTCCCTCGAAAGCTGCTCGTGCATGCTGCGCTCCCAAACAATTTACACACAAAGCATGTGTGTCCCCACCCGTGATATAACGAGGGCAGGGATGCACACATCTTTTAAATTGTTCGCTGGCCATTTCTAGTTCAAACTGAGTGACAAACAACACCAAATAAGACAGACAGTTTTTCAACACAGAGCGCTTGCTGAAGAGGGAAAGCTAGTATGTGTTGTGACAGAGTCACTTTTATACTTCCGGGTATGCCGTCACATGTTACGCCACAACGCAACACCAATCAGGATTGGATTAGTTTCATTCATACTTCAGAGGCACACGCTTAGGGAGCGTCCCCAAAGTGTCGATTCTCAATGCAGTGTAGATTTCCCTCGAAAGGGAACCAGCACAATTCATTCTTAGTGAATTCCCCTTTAAACCTTTTAACTAGTGAAGTGTGTGAGACAGAGCTTATGTTTCTAAAGATCTAAAGGATTCCTTCTCACTTACATCTCTCCTAGTGCCATCTAATTTCCTACCATTTGGGAATGGAGAACTAGTAACCCCCCGATTGGATAACGGAAGCTCCGAAGCCATTATATTGCAGCAGCCATTGAAATATTTTGGACGCACACACAATCAGACCTTTGTAAGCATTGTTTAGTTGTTATTTTACATATTTAGAGACATGTTTCATCTACTTGCATCTAAAATCACAAGTCTCTTTAAATGAGTGTAAGTACTTGCTTTACTTTGTTCAGACTTTGAAATCTCAATGTACAGGTTGTTGTAATTGTGAAATTCAGAGTATATATGATTTGTTGAATCAACTAGTTGAAATTGTTGCAAATTCTACATCTTAATTCTGTCAGTATATTCCCTCTTACAACACACAAACATATGTTTGCGCTAAATTGTAGGTGAACAACAATGGCCTTCTAACATTTACTGAGCAACTGTCCAACAACATCCCACTTCTGAATTGTGGAAGAGACTTCATTGCTCCTCTTTGGACTCACCTTGACAATAGACGCGGAGGAACTATCTCCTATAGAGAGGACACAAGCAGTGCTGTACTGACACAAGTCACTGCAGCTGTTAAGCAATACTTCCCTAACATAACATTTAGTGCTTCATCAGCTTTTGTTGCTACCTGGGACAATGTGCCATACTCTAATGGTGGAGGGGTAAGATCCAATCGTTTGTTTAAAGATAAATTAGTGTTGTCCTGTGAAGAGTGAAGGTTTTTAATGACATCTGTTGGTATTTTGAAGGTGGTTTCTTTCCAAACGGTTTTAGTCTCCAGTGTTCATCGCACATTTATCCTGATCAACTATGGAAACATTGCAGAAACCAAACAAATTTGGCTGGTGAGTGAAGACAGGTCCTTGTTGTTTTTGCAAAAAATAGAAATGACAAGGAAATGCCCTTGCCTCATTTCATTCCTAACATTCTTGCGAAAGACAGTTATATCTGTAACAGGTTCAGGGCCTAAAAAATATTCATTTACTGTACATCTACAGGCTGGTTACAACACGGCAGACTCGGTCAATTCTTTCACAATTCCAGTAACCAATGCCTCAGAACTCTCATCCAGCAGTAATGTCAAAGTGAATGGTCGCAGCTCTTTCCATGTTGATGGCTCACCGAACTGTAAGCCAATACAACCAGAAGCTCAGACTTAACCTGTACCTTTTATGGGTTTTTTTCTTCTTCAACAGAGCTAAATAATTTCTTCTCACCTATTATTTCCTTAGTGCCAACTAGTTTCCTTCCTTCTGGGGTTGGAGAAATAGTGATCCCCACTGCCGATGATGGAAGCTCTGATGTCATTTTCTTGCAGACACCTTTCAAATACTTTGGGCGCACATACAATCAGATCTTTGTAAGCATCACATTCCACCCCCAAACACACAAACATGAAGATAAAAGTTGTTTATATACCCCTAATTTCTTCAATCTTCTCTTTAAAATCCCTTTGAAAAATGTGGGACTAAAATGTAGGTGAACAACAATGGCCATCTAACGTTTACCGAGCCGCTGCCTGCCTACAACTCCTCTCTGCATTCCGGAAGAGACATCATTGCTCCTCTTTGGACTCGCCTGAACAATAGACGCGGAGGAACTATCTCCTATAGGCAGGAGACAAGCAGTGCTGCACTGACACAAGTCACAGCAGCTGTTAAGCGATACTTCCCTAACATACCCTTTGCTGCTACTTCAGCTTTTGTTGCTACATGGGATAGTGTGCCATACTCTAATGGTGGAGGGGTAAGACCTACAGTAATCTTTGATTTTCAATGAATGGTCCATCTGGTTTATTTGGAAGATTTTAAATGCTGTCTGTTGGTGTTTTGAAGGTGGCCTCTTTCCAAGTGGTTTTAGCCTACAATGTCCATCGCTCTTTCATCCTGATCTATTATGGAGATGTTGCAGAAACAGGACAACCATGGCAGGTAAGTGAAGTTGCCAACTGCTTCTTGTGCACTGTACAAATGAGAAAAACAAATACAGATATACATTTCAAAAGGAGTTGTTCATAATAAGAAGAAGATACCAACAATGTTCTCTCTCTCCCTTTTTATAGAATGAGAGCTTAAAACACTTTGTTTACTCCTACAGGCTGGCTATTACACTGTGGACTCTATCAGTTCTTTCACAATTTCAGCATCCAGTGTCCCAGAACTCTCGTCGAGCAGTAATGTCAATGTGACTGCTTGCTGGTCTTTCCATGTTGATGGTTCACCAAACTGTAAGCCAACGAGTTGTGTTACTGGTTATGACAAGTTGTTCAGGGGTGAATTCACTAAACGTTTGTGCCATTTTGGTATGCCGTGTTTGAAACCAAAACCTGAAACTTCTTTGCAGTTGAGCTTGCCCTGGCACTGTGTAGTTGAGTGCACTTTTAGCCTTTTAAAACACCAATTCAGGTGCTGGATCGCAGTGAGTGAGTCGTACTTGACAATCCCAGAAAATCTGCCTGATTGTAGTAGTCTTCTGTACTCTCCACAACTTTGAACATTTAGAAACGGCCCGCGAGCTGGGGGACCGCCCTGGGCAATTCTGATGGGCAGTAGTTCTGTGTCTGTAATAACCTAACTCCAGTACCGTATTTACATAATTCGTGTTGTGAATTGGGTCTAAAATCTTATGGGATACATAAAAATAAACAACAGTATAAACCAGCACAATTCATTCTTAGTGAATTCACCTTTAAACGTTTTAATTAGTGCAGTGTGTGAGAGAGAGCTTACTGTATGTTTCTTGGAAGAACTAAAGGATTCCTTCTCTCTTACATTTCTCCTAGTGCCATCTAATTTCCTACCATTTGGGAATGGAGAACTAGTAACGCCCCGATTGGATAACGGAAGCTCCGAAGCCATTATATTGCAGCAGCCTTTGAAATATTTTGGACGCACACACAATCAGACCTTTGTAAGCATTGTTTAGTTGTTATTTTGCAAATTTAGAGACATGTTTCATCTACTTGCATCCAATATCACAAGTCTCTTTAAGGCGAGACACTGCAGGTGAATAGGATAACAATTTTAACTTACAGATGTCACCATGAAACTTTACCAATTGATTACTCGCATAACTAGGAGAAAAAATGTATTGCAAGTTTTCTCTAATTTTATGTTTAAATATTCTAATCAGGCTATATCTAATTAAATACGTGCTAATTTGCATGTATTTTGAAGTGACAAATCTGACCATTAAAAAAACAAGGTTCAAAATTATGTTTACATTTTGTGAAAAGACATTTTCAGAGGGGATTATGAATATCTCCTTTTGTGACCCTGTATATCAGAAAATACTGCCAATGGCCTTAAAAAATAGAATTCTACCCTATTTTTAGGCATAAAATGTCATATAAATCAGGCCAAGAATGATATATCATCAAATCCCTCTGATCAAACCTTCACAATATTGTTAGGAATACAGCTGTAAAGTTTGGTATATGCAGGTGCTACAGAAGTGGAAAATCGTCACTAGAAGTGTGAGAAACTCATTTTGAGAAAAAGGCCTTTAAAGATTTTTATGGGATTGTGCATTTCGAGTTAAATGGCCCGTTTTACTTTCATGATTGGTTGATGATAAACAGGAAATTACCATATTTGAATCCGACAGCATTGAAGAGAAGAGAGAGAGCTTTCTAAAGGAGTATGCGATGACAGGGTGCGGATCGCGATCACGGAGCAGCAGGATGATTTAGAATGCCAACTTTTGGGGAATTTAGGCAAAATCTACACACGCAAACAGACAAAATGTAGTAAAATAAAGACCTAAATGTGTATTTTGGACATTTTTTCAGCACAAGTTTGAAAGACAACATTTTATTGAATACAAAGCCCAAAATCTCAAAATTGACAAGTGAAAAAAAATATGATTTTGCCTGCCGTATCTCGCCTTAAATGAGTGTAACTACTTGCTTTACTTTGTTCAGACTTTGATATCTCAATGTACAGGTTGTTGTAATTGTGAAATTCAGAGGACATTTGATTAGTTGAATCAACTTGAAGAAATTGTGGCAAATTCTACTTCTTAATTCTGTCAGTATTTTGCCTTTTACAACACACAAACATATGTTTGTGTTAAATTGTAGGTGAACAACAATGGCCTTCTAACATTTACTGAGCAACTGTCCGACAACATCCCACTTCTGAATTGTGGAAGAGACTTCATTGCTCCTCTTTGGACTCACCTTGACAATAGACGCGGAGGAACTATCTCCTATAGAGAGGACACAAGCAATGCTGTACTGGCACAAGTCACTGCAGCTGTTAAACAATACTTCCCTAACATAACGTTTAGTGCTTCATCAGCTTTTGTTGCTACCTGGGACAATGTGCCATACTCTAATGGTGGAGGGGTAAGATCCAATCGTTGTTTAAATATAAATTAGTGTTGTCCCGTGAAGAGTGAAGGTTTTTTAATGACATCTGTTGGTATTTTGAAGGTGGTTTCTTTCCAAACGGTTTTAGTCTCCAGTGTTCATCGCACTTTTATCCTGATCAACTATGGAAACATTGCAGAAACAGAACAAATTTGGCTGGTGAGTGGAGACAGGTCCTTGTTGTTTTTGCAAAAAATAGAAATGACAAGGAACTGCCCTTGCCTCAATTTATTCCTTACATTCTTGCAAAAGACAGTTATATCTGTAACAGGTTCAGGGGCCTAAAAACTATTCATTTACTGTACATCTACAGGCTGGTTACAACACGGCAGACTCGGTCAATTCTTTCACAATTCCAGTAACCAATGCCTCAGAACTCTCCTCCAGCAGTAATATCAATGTGAATGGTCGCAGCTCTTTCCATGTTGATGACTCACCGAAATGTAAGCCAATGCAACCAGAAGCTCAGACTTAACCTGTACCATTTATGGGCTTTTTTTTTTCTTCAACAGAGCTAAACAATATTTTTCTCACCTAATATTTTCTTAGTGCCAACTAGTTTCCTTCCTTCTGGGGTTGGAGAAATAGTGATCCCCACTGCCGATGATGGAAGCTCTGATGTCATTTTCTTGCAGAAGCCTTTCAAATACTTTGGGCGCACATACAATCAGATCTTTGTAAGCATCACATTCCACCCCCACACAAACATGAAGATAAAAGTTGTTTATATACCCCTAATTTCTTCAATCTTCTCTTTAAAATAACTTTGAAAATGTGGGACTAAAATTTAGGTGAACAACAATGGCCATCTAACGTTTACCGAGCCGCTGCCAGCCTACAACTCCTCTCTGCATTCCGGAAGAGACATCATTGCTCCTCTTTGGACTCGCCTGGACAATAGACGTGGAGGAACTATCTCCTATAGGCAGGAGACAAGCAGTGCTGCACAGACACAAGTCACAGCAGCTGTTAAGCGATACTTCCCTAACATACCCTTTGCTGCTACTTCAGCTTTTGTCGCTACATGGGACAGTGTGCCATACTCTAATGGTGGAGGGGTAAGACCTACAGTAATCTTTGATTTTCAATGAATGGTCCGTCTGGTTTATTTGGAAGATTTTGAATGCTGTCTGTTGATGTTTGGAAGGTGGCCTCTTTCCAAGTGGTTTTAGCCTACAATGTCCATCGCTCTTTCATCCTGATCTATTATGGAGATGTTGCAGAAACAGGACTACCATGGCAGGTAAGTGAAGTTGTCGACTGCTTCTTGTGCACTGTACAAATGAGAAAAACAAATACAGATATACATTTCAAAAGGAGTTGTTCATAATTAGAAGGAAACAATGTCATCTCTCTCTTTTTTATGGAATGAGAGCTTAAAACATGTTGTTTACTCCTACAGGCTGGCTATTACACTGTGGACTCTATCAATTCTTTCACAATTCCAGCTTCCAGTGTCCCAGAACTCTCGTCGAGCAGTAATGTCAATGTGACTGCTTGCTGGTCTTTCCATGTTGATGGTTCACCAAACTGTAAGCCAACGAGTTTTCTTACTGGTTATGACAAGGTGTTCAGGGGTGAATTCACTAAACTTTTGTGTCACTGTAGCATGCGGTGTTTGAACCCAAAACCTAAAACTTCTTTGGAGTTGAGCTTGCCATGACACCGTGGAGTTGAGTGCACTTTCAGCCTTTTAAAACGCCAATTGGCGAAAATTGGCCTGGTGGCGAAAGATACAAAGTTTTTTCTTTTTTTCTTCTAAATGTTTACATTTGTAATGTTCCTTATATAATTGTTGATTATATTGGAAATCCATCTTGTAAATCATGTAAACTTGATTCACTGCTTCATTTCCCCTTTAAAATCACCAGCTACTATGGCCAAAGCATTAGCATGGGAGTTCTCAAATTTGTGTACAATGTCACTTAACTCCTGCAAGGCAACAAAAATGTCCACCCGTGGATATATCTAAACACCACACAGGAACATTACCGAAAACTCCCGTGGGAGATAAAAGGGGCGGCATTTTAAAATAAGACATTCCAAGTTAGCGTTGCAAGTTTTGGTCAAGAGGAAACAATCCATGCACCAAAGTTCGTCAGTTAAAAAACACACACCTCCACCCTTCGATATCCCGGTGCGCTCTTTCACCCTGTCTGAGCGGTGAACAGAGAAATCCGGCGGCTGGAAAGAAGAGTCTGGTACGCCACTGTGTAGCCACGTCTCCATCAGACAAAACACAGAGCAGTCCCGGGCCTCACGCTGGGTCTTAAAGGGTTAGTTCACCCAAAAATGAAAATTAAGTCATTAATTACTCACCCCCATCCTGTACCAACCCCGTAAGACCTTCGTTCATCTTCGGAACACAAATAAAGATATTTTTGATTAAATCTGAGAGCTGGATCACTCCTCCATAGACTTCCTAAGGGACTGGCTCTTGACGGCCCATAAAGTCATTAAAGAAAAGGTTTAAATATTCCATGTGCCTACAGCGGCTCAATTATAAGTTTATCAAGCGACGAGACTACATTTTGTGCGAAAAAAAACATATATAACGACTTTATTCGACTATTCCATTACTTCCTTATGGGCGCATGCGCGAGAACTGAGATAACGACGTTCTTCTTCGACTTCTTCTTGTTACCGGCTGCTCACTGCTTAGGAGTATTACCGCCACCTACCGTATAAAATGATGATCCATATATAAGGCGCTCCGGATTATAAGGAACACTGTCGTTTTTTGAGAAGTTTAAAGGTTTTTAAGTGCACCTTAAAGTGCGGAAAATACGCTAATTGAAAAGCGTATGTACAGCGCGCATCTTCCTCTGCTTGTAAACAGTAAGTTTTGCGCTTCCAGCTATATCAGCACATCATCTTATACGGTAGGTGGCGGTAATACTCCTAAGCGGTGAGCAGCCGGTAACAAGAAGTAGTCGAAGGAGAACGTCCTCGTCTCAGTTCTCGCGCATGCGCCCATAAGGAAGTAATGGAATAGTCGAATAAAGTCGTTATATATGTTTTTTTTCGCACAAAAAGTATTCTCGTCGCTTGATAAACTTATAATTGAGCCGCTGTAGGCACATGGAATATTTAAACCTTTTCTTTAATGACTTTATGGGCCGTCAAGAGCCAGTCCCTTAGGAAGTCTATGGAGGAGTGATCCAGCTCTCAGATTTAATCAAAAATATCTTCATTTGTGTTCCGAAGATGAACGAAGGTCTTACGGGGTTGGTACAGGATGGGGGTGAGTAATTAATGACTTAATTTTCATTTTTGGGTGAACTAACCCTTTAATGCGGCTCAACAGGTCGTCCGTCTTGTTCGGCAATGACTGGATATTTGCCAAGTAGATAGACAGCAGCGGGATCCTCGACTGCCCGCTACACAGCTTCACAAGCAGCCCCCCTCACTTCCCACGGTGTCTGCGACTCCGCCGTTGGTCGCCTGTGCTGGTAACCCCACTCAGGGGCTCAGATGAACGGCGTGTGTGGCGATGCCTCCGCCCAGTCCTTTCACTCTGCTCACGACCTCCGCGCCCCGACTCCTGGCCTCGAATGGGGCACGCTTCAAAATCGGCACACCTCAGACCAATATTAACAGATGAGAATCCACACACTTCCACACGAATCCTCAGAAGTGTCTCGCGGCCATAGCTTAAAGTGGCAAGTGCATAAAAGATAAAAACTGTGGTGAGCAGGATGGCCGAGGGATGTGAGAGAAAGTCGCGAAGCTGGTGGTGCGATTGCTAATGAGCAGCACCTGCGAAGCACATCGGTCTCTCATCTCTCACTGAGGAGCGGAGACATAAAGGGGGAGCGACGGAGTGGATGATCGAGAGAGGAACAGGCCTGTTTTTGTTTGTATTTTATATTTTATTTGGTAAGCCAGCAGTCGTCCGCGAGGGGCTGCTGGCCAGTAGTTATGTTTTATTTTCGGTAGCCAGCAGTTCCTCACGGACGACTGCTGGCTTTTGCCAAATAAAATGTAAAATACAAACAAAATCAGGCCTGTTGCTCTCTCGATCATCCACTCCGTCGCTCCCCCTTTATGTCTCCGCTCCTCCGTGAGAGATGAAAGACCGATGTGCTTCGCAGGTGCTGCTCATTAGCAATCGCACCACCAGCTTCGCGACTTTCTCTCACGTCCCTCGGCCATCCTGCTCACCACACAAACATAAAACAGACAGCACATATGAGAAATCTTCCTACGGCGCCATCTTTGTTTCTTTTATTTTCTTTTATTGGTTTCTTTCTAGTGTAGTGTGTGAGAGAGAGCTTATGTTTCTTGGAAGAACTAAATGATTCCTTCTCTCTTACATTTCTCCTAGTGCCATCTAATTTCCTACCATTTGGGAATGGAGAACTAGTAACCCCCCGATTGGATAACGGAAGCTCTGAAGCCATTATATTGCAGCAGCCTTTGAAATATTTTGGACGCACACACAATCAGACCTTTGTAAGCATTGTTTAGATATTATTTTGAATATTTAAAGAAATGTTTCATTTACTTGCATCTAAAATCACAAGTCTCTATAAATGAGTGTAAGTACTTGCTTTACTTTGTTCAGACTTTGATATCTCAATGTACAGATTGTTGTAATTGTGAAATTCAGAGGACATTTGATTCGTTGAATCAACTAGTTGAAATTGTTGCAAATTCTACTTCTTAATTCTGTCAGTATATTCCCTCTTACAACACACAAACATATGTTTGTGCTAAATTGTAGGTGAACAACAATGGCCTTCTAACATTTACTGAGCAACTGTCCGACAAAATCCCACTTCTGAATCCTGGAAGAGACTTCATTGCTCCTCTTTGGACTCACCTTGACAATAGACGCGGAGGAACTATCTCCTATAGAGAGGACACAAGCAGTGCTGTACTGGCACAAGTCACTGCAGCTGTTAAGCAATACTTCCCTAACATAACGTTTAGTGCTTCATCAGCTTTCGTTGCTACCTGGGACAATGTGCCATACTCTAATGGTGGAGGGGTAAGATCCAATCATTGTTTAAATATAAATTAGTGTTGTCCTGTGAAGAGTGAAGGTTTTTTAATGACATCTGTTGGTATTTTGAAGGTGGTTTCTTTCCAAACCGTTTTAGTCTCCAGTGTTCATCGCACTTTTATCCTGATCAACTATGGAAACATTGCAGAAACCGAACAAATTTGGCTGGTGAGTGGAGACAGGTCCTTGTTGTTTTTGCAAAAAATAGAAATGACAAGGAAATGCCCTTGCCTCAATTCATTCCTTACATTCTTGCAAAGGACAGTTATATCTGAAACATTTACTGTACATCTACAGGCTGGTTACAACACGGCAGACTCGGTCAATTCTTTCACAATTCCAGTAACCAATGCCTCAGAACTCTCCTCCAGCAGTAATGTCAAAGTGAATGGTCGCAGCTCTTTCCATGTTGATGGCTCACCGAACTGTAAGCCAATGCAACCAGAAGCTCAGACTTAACCTGTACCTTTTATGGGCTTTTTTTCTTCAACAGAGTTAAATAATTTCTTCTCACCTAATATTTCCTTAGTGCCAACTAGTTTCCTTCCTTCTGGGGCTGGAGAAATAGTGATCCCCACTGCCGATGATGGAAGCTCTGATGTCATTTTCTTGCAGACGCCTTTCAAATACTTTGGGCACACATACAATCAGATCTTTGTAAGCATCACTTTCCACCCCCAAAACACACAAACATGAAGATAAAAGTTGTTTATATACCCCTAATTTCTTCAATCTTCTCTTTAAAATCCCTTTGAAAAATGTGGGCCTAAAATGTAGGTGAACAACAATGGCCATCTAACGTTTACCGAGCCGCTGCCTGCCTACAACTCCTCTCTGGATTCCGGAAGAGACATCATTGCTCCTCTTTGGACTCGCCTGGACAATAGACGTGGAGGAACTATCTCCTATAGGCAGGAGACAAGCAGTGCTGTACTGACACAAGTCACAGCAGCTGTTAAGCGATACTTCCCTAACATACCCTTTGCTGCTACTTCAGCTTTTGTCGCTACATGGGACAGTGTGCCATACTCTAATGGTGGAGGGGTACGACCTACAGTAATCTTTGATTTTCAATGAATGGTCCGTCTGGTTTATTTGGAAGATTTTGAATGCTGTCTGTTGGTGTTTTGAAGGTGGCCTCTTTCCAAGTGGTTTTAGCCTACAATGTCCATCGCTCTTTCATCCTGATCTATTATGGAGATGTTGCAGAAACAGGACTACCATGGCAGGTAAGTGAAGTTGCCGACTGCTTCTTGTGCACTGTACAAATGAGAAACACAATTACAGATATACATTTCAAAAGGAGTTGTTCATAATGAGAAGGAAACAATGTTCTCTCTCTCTTTTATAGAATGAGAGCTTAAAACATTTTGTTTACTCCTACAGGCTGGCTATTACACTGTGGACTCTATCAAATCTTTCACAATTCCAGCATCCAGTGTCCCAGAGCTCTCGTCGAGCAGTAATGTCAATGTGACTGCTTGCTGGTCTTTCCATGTTGATGGTTCACCAAAATGTAAGCCAACGAGTTGTGTTACTGGTTATGACAAGGTGTTCAGGGGTGAATTCACTAAACTTTTGTGCCACTCTAGCATGCCGTATTTGAACCCAAAACCTAAAACGTTTTTTGCAGTTGAGCTTGTCCTGGCACCATGTAGTTGACGGCACTTTCAGCCTTTTAAAAAGCCAATTCAGGTGCTGGATCGCAGTGAGGGAATCGTACTTCACAATCCCAGAAAATCTGCCTGATTGTAGAAGTCTTCTGTACTCTCCACAACTTTGCACATTTAGAAACGGCCCGCGAGCCGGGGGACCGCCCTGGGCAAATTCTGATGGGCAGTAGTTCTGTGTCTGTAATAACCTAACTCCAGTACTGTATTATTTACATAATTCGTGTTGTGAATCGGGTCTAAAATCGTATGGGATACATAAATATAAACAACAGTATAAACCAGCACAATTCATTCATGTCAAGTCAAGTCACATTTATTATATAGCGCTTTTTACAATGATTGTATCAAAGCGGCTTCACAGTGATAACATGAAAGTAATACAACACAGATCAATAATATTGTTGAATATTAAATGTCCCCAACTAAGCAAGCCAAAAGCAAGGCAACAGTGGCAAGGAACCAAAACTCCATCAAGTGATTGAATGGAGAAAAAAACCTTGGGAGAACCCAGGCTCAGTCGGGGGGCCAGTTCTCCTTTGGCCAACGAAAGAACAGTGATTACAAAACAAATTGGATCGAAACATTAAGAGAATTGTCCATTTCCATCTGTTTGGAAGTCGAAGTAATCACGTGGGTTTGGAGACGAGTTGTTGAGGATCAGTGCCAATGGCTGTCGTGTCGATGAGGCCGGCGCTTAAGGATGAGTCGGGATGGGTCCAGGCACAGGTCCAACATAGAGGGTCCCTCGGGATAAACAGAGAAGCTAATATTAGCGTAGACGCCATCCTTCTTATGATGTACCAAGTACATCAGGATTTACGGGCATGTACCCAGTTCCGACTGATCTAAACTATGCAGCCTAATTTGAATTTAGGAAGTCTATAGTGTGTTATGTGTATGCTAGGCCGAAGAGCTGTGTTTTTAGTCATAATGAATTCCCCTTTAAACATTTTAACTAGTGCAGTGTATGAGAGAGAGCTTATGTTTCTTGGAAGAACTAAATGATTCCTTCTCTCTTACATTTCTCCTAGTGCCATCTAATTTCCTACCATTTGGGAATGGAGAACTAGTAACGCCCCGATTGGATAACGGAAGCTCCGAAGCCATTATATTGCAGCAGCCTTTGAAATATTTTGGACGCACACACAATCAGACCTTTGTAAGCATTGTTTAGTTGTTATTTTGCATATTTAGAGACATGTTTCATCTACTTCCATCTAAAATCACAAGTCTCTTAAATGAGTGTAACTACTTACTTTACTTTGTTCAGACTTTGATATCTCAATGTACAGATTGTTGTAAAACTTCAGAGGACATTTGATTCATTGAATCAACTAGAAGAAATTGTGGCAAATTCTACTTCTTAATTCTGTCAGTATATTCCCTCTTACAACACACAAACATATGTTTGTGCTAAATTGTAGGTGAACAACAATGGCCTTCTAACATTTACTGAGCAACTGTCCGACAACATCCCACTTCTGAATTGCGGAAGAGACTTCATTGCTCCTCTTTGGACTCACCTTGACAATAGACGCGGAGGAACTATCTCCTATAGAGAGGACACAAGCAGTGCTGTACTGGCACAAGTCACTGCAGCTGTTAAGAAATACTTCCCTAACATAACGTTTAGTGCTTCATCAGCTTTTGTTGCTACCTGGGACAATGTGCCATACTCTAATGGTGGAGGGGTAAGATCCAATCATTGTTTAAAGATAAATTAGTGTTGTCCTGTGAAGAGTGAAGGTTTTTTAATGACATCTGTTGGTATTTTGAAGGTGGTTTCTTTCCAAACGGTTTTAGTCTCCAGTGTTCATCGCACATTTATCCTGATCAACTATGGAAACATTGCAGAAACCGAACAAATTTGGCTGGTGAGTGGAGACAGGTCCTTGTTGTTTATGCAAAAAAGTAGAAATGACAAGGAACTACCCTTGCCTCATTTCATTCCTTACATTCTTGCAAAAGACAGTTATATCTGTAACAGGTTTAGGGCCTAAAAACTATTCATTTACTCTACATCTACAGGCTGGTTACAACACGGCAGACTCGGTCAATTCTTTCACAATTCCAGTAACGAATGCCTCAGAACTCTCATCCAGCAGTAATGTCAATGTAAATGGTCGCAGCTCTTTCCATGTTGATGGCTCACCGAACTGTAAGCCAATGCATCCAGAAGCTCAGATTTAACCTGTACCTTTTATAGGCTTTTTTTCTTCATCAGAGTTAAATAATTTCTTCTCACCTAATATTTCCTTAGTGCCAACTAGTTTCCTTCCTTCTGGGGCTGGAGAAATAGTGATCCCCACTGCCGATGATGGAAGCTCTGATGTCATTTTCTTGCAGACGCCTTTCAAATACTTTGGACGCACATACAATCAGATCTTTGTAAGCGTCACATTCCACCCCCAAACACACAAACATGAAGATAAAAGTTGTTTATATACCCCTAATTTCTTCAATCTTCTCTTTAAAATCCCTTTGAAAAATGTGGGACTAAAATTTAGGTGAACAACAATGGCCATCTAACGTTTACCGACCCGCTGCCTGCCTACAACTCCTCTCTGCATTCCGGAAAAGACATCATTGCTCCTCTTTGGACTCGCCTGGACAATAGACGTGGAGGAACTATCTCCTATAGGCAGGAGACAAGCAGTGCTGCACTGGCACAAGTCACAGCAGCTGTTAAGCGATACTTCCCTAACATACCCTTTGCTGCTACTTCAGCTTTTGTCGCTACATGGGACAGTGTGCCATACTCTAATGGTGGAGGGGTAAGACCTACAGTAATCTTTGATTTTCAATGAATGGTCCGTCTGGTTTATTTGGAAGATTTTAAATGCTGTCTGTTGGTGTTTTGAAGGTGGCCTCTTTCCAAGTGGTTTTAGCCTACAATGTCCATCGCTCTTTCATCCTGATCTATTATGGAGATGTTTCAGAAACAGGACAACCATGGCAGGTAAGTGAAGTTGTTGACTGCTTCTTGTGCACTGTACAAATGAGAAAAACAAATACAGATATACATTTCAAAAGGAGTTGTTCATAATAAGAAGGAAACAATGTTCTCTCTCTCTCTCTCTCTCTCTTTCTCTCATTTTTATAGAATGAGATCTTAAAACATGTTGTTTACTCCTACAGGCTGGCTATTACACTGTGGACTCTATCAGTTCTTTCACAATTCCAGCTTCCAGTGTCCCAGAACTCTCGTCGAGCAGTAATGTCAATGTGACTGCTTGCTGGTCTTTCCATGTTGATGGTTCACCAAACTGTAAGCCAACGAGTTGTGTTACGACAAGGTGTTCAGGGGTGAATTCACTAAACTTGTGTGTCACTCTAGCATTCAGTATTTGAAACCAAAACCTGAATCTTATTTGCAGTTGAGCTTGCCCTGGCACCGTGTAGTTGAGTGCACTTTCAGGCTTTTAAAAAGCCAATTCAGGTTCTGGATCGCAGAATCGTACTTCACAATCCCAGAAAATCTGTCTGATTGTAGTAGTCTTCTGTACTCTCCACAACTTTGCACATTTAGAAACGGCCCGCGAGCTGGGGGACCGCCCTGGGCAAATTCTGATGGGCAGTAGTTCTGTGTCTGTAATAGAGGTCTTCACGGGTCCAAAAATTCATGCCCGACCCGGAAGAGACCCGTAATGTGCTACACCGAACCGACCCGGACCCGTCGTTCATTTCAAAAGTTTGACCCGGACCCGTGCAGACCCGAGAAATGCCATAAATGTACTGCCCGGACCCGACCTGGACCCGTCTATTATTTGAAAACTGGACCCGAACCCGGCAGGAAGACACAAACCCGACTGGACCCGATTGTCACATGTTATTTCACACGAGTTGCGAAAAATAAAACTTTTTGTCTTACCTAATTTTAGTAGTCGTCGTCTCACTTCCTGACGTTATCTGACTGACTGTGATGCATTACGATCCACCGACAAGAAAGTTCTATCCATGTTATTTCTCTCGTTTTTTCCAAGCTTAATCCACTCATTATTTCAGCTTTAAAAGTCCACTTGATGTCACGGTGATGGATGAAAAATGCTGCCTTGCACATGTACATTCTGACTCGAGTTAACTCGCATAATAACTTTAACTGTTTGCCCTTTTGAACTATAATAACGATTGCTTGTTCAGCTTGATCATATCTGTGCTCTCTGCTCTTCATTGAGTCTGAATCTGACCACCAAAACTTTAAGATTAAACAAGACAGTTCATTTATATTATTATAAACATTGGAGAAAATGCAAAGCGCGGTTTGGCGGAAGCTCTGCTCTGGTTGCCATAGAAACATGACACGCGCTTAAGATTGCACTCCGATCGCACTTGTATTACCAGCCCGTTCTCAGCGCGTGTTATATTAACGACAACGGGTGCCATGTGAGTAGTATTTCGCCGTTTTGTTATACAGCGCGTCCTATATGACGCTAAAGGATGAGAATGCGTTGGTATTACACACAATGTTAAACAGACCCGGGACCCGAAGTAATAGATTCGGACCCGACCCGGACCCGGCTGCTCATTTAAAATATAGACCCGAACCCTTACGGGTCCCGGGTCGGGTCCGGGGCCGACGGGTCTCGGGTGCACTGTGAAGACCTCTAGTCTGTAATAACCTAACTCCAGTACTGTATTTACATAATTCGTGTTGTGAATCGGGTCTAAAATCTTATGGGATACATAAAAATAAGCAACATTATAAACCAGCACAATTCATTCTTAGTGAATTCCCCTTTAAACCTTTTAATTAGTGCAGTGTGTGAGAGAGAGCTTATGTTTCTTGGAAGAACTAAATGATTCCTTCTCTCTTACATTTCTCCTAGTGCCATCTAATTTCCTACCATTTGGGAATGGAGAACTAGTAACCCCCCGATTGGATAACGGAAGCTCCGAAGCCATTATATTGCAGCAGCCTTTGAAATATTTTGGACGCACACACAATCAGACCTTTGTAAGCATTGTTTAGTTGTTATTTTGCATATTTAGAGACATGTTTCATCTACTTGCATCTAAAATCACAAGTCTCTTTAAATGAGTGTAACTACTTACTTTACTTTGTTCAGACTTAGATATCTCAATGATACGGAGCCCGGGAAGTCACCTGTGGGGAAAAAAAAAACAATCCGAGGCGACGGTTTTGCAATCCGTCCCCTCAGTTTATAAACTGTACTCACGGATTCTTAAACTGTTCCCTCGGTTTAACTATTCGTGCCCACGGATTAATAAACCGTACAAGTTCCTAATCCGTACTCTCAGATTTGTAAACCGTGCCCTCAGTTTTTGCAATCTGTACCCACAAATTCATAAACCGTACTCACGCTTTCGCAATCCGTACTCACAGGTTTGTGGCTCGTCCCCCAGAGTGTGCCGCATGATTCAACCAGGCCTCCTGTTTAGATGCGGGATGCATTGCATTGTTTTTAAAATCCTTTTTTAAAATGGATAATTTCTTCTTTAAAGTCCTTTTTTTTAGAGGAAAAAGCTCAGTAGCCTATAGAATAAGCTAAAAAATAAATAAAATAATAATAACACAGTTCAAAAACTGTAAAAGATTTGGTTATAAGTTATACATTTTTTATGTTAAACATATTACTGTCTTCGGTGAACTCATTCATAGTAATAAACGCAAATAATAATTAACGTTAGCTATCAAAATCCATTTAGGCTACATAGGCCTATTTTATCCACAAAAAAAGAACAAAGCATTTCGTCAAATCAGCCTTAGACAATAATAATGGGCTAAGATTATAACAAACAAATGCATATCCAAGTGTTTGTTTGGAGCGCACTGTCACTGAGCCGCGGCCGCAAACACTTCCTATCAACAGTGGAACAATTTAAAATAGGCTATAGCATTTCTGGTCATACAGAAAAAACACATTTTACATAATACAATTATTTGCTACTACTTTTATTTGTGCAAACTCACAATAACAAGAAAACGGCCTATTTGTAAAATAAAATATTTTTGTTTTGTTAAAAATATTGTTTAATCAGGCGCGCTTTCATGATCTCCGGAGCGCGTCTCATAAATAAGCTGAAACAAAAGCCTATCTAAAGCTTGAAATGTCCACTTTAAACAAACAAATTCGAATCTAAAGCAAATACCGTCTGATTAGGCTATACAATCCGAAAGGTGCATTTCTCTAAGGTGCATCTGCTTTACAGCGGAGATGGAGATCGCCCGTCACTAGAAAACTGTTTATGTAGCCTAAGGAATAAAAAACCATCGCTATTTTTCAGACACATTTATTATGATTTTAGCCTATAAATCACCTATAAATCATCTCTCTATGGTTCCAGAGACATGCTCTTCTCATTTAGCAATGCAGGCAAAATATAGTTTTTAGAAAGTCTTTTTTTTTTCTTCATATTAATTTGCGAATATTTTAAATGTTTAATAAAGGCAAAAAGTCAATGTTATTTATTTTTTTGTGCACAAACTCTTGGACATGCGTCAAAATCTTGTGTTTATTTGTGATAATCTCAGCCCTGTATTATTGTCTAACCTGTATTATGACTGATATTTGACGAATTGCTTTGTTTCTTTTTTTGATAAAAGCGTCTTATAGCCTATCTAAATATGTAGCCTAAATGCCTAATAATAATAATAGCTTAATTATTATTATTAGGCCTATTATTTGCGTTTATAACTTTAAATGAGTTCACTTAAGAGTTCACACAATTTATGAATGTTTTATTAATATAGGCTTATAACTTTGTGTTTATGTTATATTTATATTTTTGAATGTGAAGTCCTTTTAAAAACAATGCATCCCGCATCTAAACAGGAGGCCTGGTTGAATCATGCGTCACACTCTGGGGGACGAGCCACAAACCCGTGAGTACGGATTGCGAAAGCGTGGGCACGGTTTATGAATTTGTGGGTACAGATTGCAAAAACTGAGGGCACGGTTTACAAATCTGAGAGTATGGATTAGGAACTCGTGGGTACGGTTTATTAATCCGGGGGCACGAATTGTTAAACCGAGGGAACAGTTTAAGAATCCGTGAGTACAGTTTATAAACTGAGGGGACGGATTGCAAAACGGTCGCCTCGGATTGTTTTTTCTTTCCCCACAGGTGACTTCCCGGGCTCCGTACAATGTAAAGGTTGTTGTAATTGTGAAATTCAGAGGAGATTTGATTTGTTGAATCAACTAGAAGAAATTGTGGCAAATTCTACTACTTAATTCTGTCAGTATTTTCCCTTTTACAACACACAAACATATGTTTGTGTTAAATTGTAGGTGAACAACAATGGCCTTCTAACATTTACTGAGCAACTGTCCGACAAAATCCCACTTCTGAATTGCGGAAGAGACTTCATTGCTCCTCTTTGGACTCACCTTGACAATAGACGCGGAGGAACTATCTCCTATAGAGAGGACACAAGCAGTGCTGTACTGGCACAAGTCACTGCAGCTGTTAAGCAATACTTCCCTAACATAACGTTTAGTGCTTCATCAGCTTTTGTTGCTACCTGGGACAATGTGCCATACTCTAATGGTGGAGGGGTAAGATCCAATCGTTTGTTTAAAGATAAATTAGTGTTGTCCTGTGAAGAGTGAAGGTTTTTTAATGACATCTTTTGGTATTTTGAAGGTGGTTTCTTTCCAAACGGTTTTAGTCTCCAGTGTTCATCGCACTTTTATCCTGATCAACTATGGAAACATTTCAGAAACCAAACAAATTTGGCTGGTGAGTGGAGACAGGTCCTTGTTGTTTTTGCAAAAAATAGAAATGACAAGGAACTACCCTTGCCTCATTTCATTCCTTACATTCTTGCAAAAGACAGTTATATCTGTAACAGGTTCAGGGCCTAAAAACTATTAATTTACTGTACATCTACAGGCTGGTTACAACACGGCAGACTCGGTCAATTCTTTCACAATTCCAGTAACCAATGCCTCAGAACTCTCATCCAGCAGTAATGTCAAAGTGAATGGTCGCAGCTCTTTCCATGTTGATGGCTCACCGAAATGTAAGCCAATGCAACCAGAAGCTCAGACTTAAACTGTGCCTTTTTTGGGGCTTTTTTTCTTCAACAGAGCTAAATAATTTCTTCTCACCTAATATTTCCTTAGTGCCAACTAGTTTCCTTCCTTCTGGGGTTGGAGAAATAGTGATCCCCACTGCCGATGATGGAAGCTCTGGTGTCATTTTCTTGCAGACGCCTTTCAAATACTTTGGGCGCACATACAATCAGATCTTTGTAAGCATCACATTCCACTCCCAAACACACAAACATGAAGATAAAAGTTGTTTATATACCCCTAATTTCTTCAATCTTCTCTTTAAAATCCCTTTGAAATTGTGGGACTAAAATGTAGGTGAACAACAATGGCCATCTAACGTTTACCGAGCCGCTGCCTGCCTACAACTCCTCTCTGGATTCCGGAAGAGACATCATTGCTCCTCTTTGGACTCGCCTGGACAATAGACGTGGAGGAACTATCTCCTATAGGCAGGAGACAAGCAGTGCTGCACTGACACAAGTCACAGCAGCTGTTAAGCGATACTTCCCTAACATACCCTTTGCTGCTACTTCAGCGTTTGTCGCTACATGGGACAGTGTGCCATACTCTAATGGTGGAGGGGTAAGACCTACAGTAATCTTTCATTTTCAATGAATGGTCCGTCTGGTTTATTTGGAAGATTTTGAATGCTCTCTGTTGGTGTTTTGAAGGTGGCCTCTTTCCAAGTGGTTTTAGCCTACAATGTCCATCGCTCTTTCATTCTGATCTATTATGGAGATGTTGCAGAAACAGGACAACCATGGCAGGTAAGTGAAGTTGCCGACTGCTTCTTGTGCACTGTACAAATGAGAAAAACTCATACAGATATATATTTCGAAAGGAGCTGTTCATAATAAGAAGGAAACAATGTTCTCTCTCTCTCTCTCTCTCTCTCTCTTACCCCTACAGGCTGGCTATTACACTGTGGACTCTATCAGTTCTTTCACAATTCCAGCATCCAGTGTCCCAGAACTCTCGTCGAGCAGTAATGTCAATGTGACTGCTTGCTGGTCTTTCCATGTTGATGGTTCACCAAACTGTAAGCCAACGAGTTGTGTTACTGGTTATGACAAGGTGTTCAGGGGTGAATTCATTAAACTTGTGTGTCACTCTAGCATTAAGTATTTTAACCTAAAACCTGAATCTTCTTTGCAGTTGAGCTTGCCCTGGCACTGTGTAGTTGAGTGCACTTTCAGGCTTTTAAAAAGCCAATTCAGGTGCTGGATTGCAGTGAGGGAATCGTACTTCACAGTCCAAGAAAATCTGCCTGATTGTAGTAGTCTTCTGTACTCTCCACAACTTTGCACATTTAGAAACGGCCCTCGAGCTGGGGGACCGCCCTGGGCAAATTCTGATGGGCAGTAGTTCTGTGAATGTAATAACCTAACTCCAGAACCATATTTACATAATTCGTGTTGTGAATTGGGTCTAAAATCTTATGGGATACATAAAAATAAACAACAGTATAAACCAGCACAATTCATTCATAGTGAATTCCCCTTTAAACCTTTTAACTAGTGCAGTGTGTGAGAGAGAGCTTATGTTTCTTGGAAGAACTAAATGATTCCTTCTCTCTTACATTTCTCCTAGTGCCATCTAATTTCCTACCATTTGGGAATGGAGAACTAGTAACGTCCCGATTGGATAACGGAAGCTCCGAAGCCATTATATTGCAGCAGCCTTTGAAATATTTTGGACGCACACACAATCAGACCTTTGTAAGCATTGTTTAGTTGTTATTTTGCAAATTTAGAGACATGTTTCATCTACTTGCATCTAAAATCACAAATCTCTTTAAAAGAGTGTAACGACTTGCTTTACTTTGTTCAGACTTTGATATCTCAATGTACTGGTTGTTGTAATTGTGAAATTCAGAGGACATTTGATTCGTTGAATCAACTAGTAGTAATCATGGCAAATTCTTCTTCTAAATTCTTTCAATATATCCCTTCTTACAACACACAAACATATGTTTGTGCTAAATTGTAGGTGAACAACAATGGCCTTCTAACATTTACTGAGCAACTGTCCGACAACATCCCACTTCTGAATTGTGGAAGAGACTTCATTGCTCCTCTTTGGACTCACCTTGACAATAGACGCGGAGGAACTATCTCCTATAGAGAGGACACAAGCAGTGCTGTACTGGCACAAGTCACTGCAGCTGTTAAGCAATACTTCCCTAACATAACGTTTAGTGCTTCATCAGCTTTTGTTGCTACCTGGGACAATGTGCCATACTCTAATGGTGGAGGGGTAAGATCTAATCATTGTTTAAAGATAAATTAGTGTTGTCCTGTGAAGAGTGAAGGTTTTTTAATGACATCTTTTGGTATTTTGAAGGTGGTTTCTTTCCAAACGGTTTTAGTCTCCAGTGTTCATCGCACTTTTATCCTGATCAACTATGGAAACATTGCAGAAACCGAACAAATTTGGCTGGTGAGTGGAGACAGGTCCTTGTTGTTTTTGCAAAAAATAGAAATGACAAGGAACTGCCCTTGCCTCATTTCATTCCTTACATTCTTGCAAAACACATTTATATCTGTAACAGGTTCAGGACCTAAAAACTATTAATTTACTCTACATCTACAGGCTGGTTACAACACGGCAGACTCGGTCAATTCTTTCACAATTCCAGTAACCAATGCCTCAGAACTCTCATCCAGCAGTAATGTCAATGTGAATGGTCGCAGCTCTTTCCATGTTGATGGCTCACCGAACTGTAAGCCAATAAAACCAGAAGCTCAGACTTAACCTGTACCTTTTATGGGCTTTTTTTTTTCTTCAACAGAGCTAAATAATTTCTTCTCACCTAATATTTCCTTAGTGCCAACTAGTTTCCTTCCTTCTGGGGTTGGAGAAATAGTGATCCCCACTGCCGATGATGGAAGCTCTGATGTCATTTTCTTGCAGACACCTTTCAAATACTTTGGGCGCACATACAATCAGATCTTTGTAAGCGTCACATTCCACCCCCAAAACACACAAACATGAAGATAAAAGTTGTTTATATACCCCTAATTTCTTCAATCTTCTCTTTAAAATCCCTTTGAAAAAATGTGGGACTGAAATTTAGGTGAACAACAATGGCCATCTAACGTTTACCAAGCCGCTGCCTGCCTACAACTCCTCTCTGGATTCCGGAAGAGACATCATTGCTCCTCTTTGGACTCGCCTGGACAATAGACGTGGAGGAACTATCTCCTATAGGCAGGAGACAAGCAGTGCTGCACTGACACAAGTCACAGCAGCTGTTAAGCGATATTTCCCTAAAATACCCTTTGCTGCTACTTCAGCTTTTGTTGCTACATGGGACAGTGTGCCATACTCTAATGGTGGAGGGGTAAGACCTACAGTAATCTTTGATTTTCAATGAATGGTCCGTCTGGTTTATTTGGAAGATTTTGAATGCTGTCTGTTGGTGTTTCGAAGGTGGCCTCTTTCCAAGTGGTTTTAGCCTACAATGTCCATCGCTCTTTCATCCTGATCTATTATGGAGATGTTTCAGAAACAGGACAACCATGGCAGGTAAGTAAAGTTGCCAACTGCTTCTTGTGCACTGTACAAATGAGAAAAACAAATACAGATATACATTTCAAAAGGAGTTGTTCATAATAAGAAGAAGATACCAACAATGTTCTCTCTCTTCTTATAGAATGAGAGCTTAAAACACTTTGTTTACTCCTACAGGCTGGCTTTTACACTGTGGACTCTATCAGTTCTTTCACAATTCCAGCATCCAGTGTCCCAGAACTCTCGTCGAGCAGTAATGTCAATGTGACTGCTTGCTGGTCTTTCCATGTTGATGGTTCAGCAAACTGTAAGCCAACAAGTTGTGTTACTGGTTATGACAAGGTGTTCTAGGGTGAATTCACTAAACTTTTGTGCCTCTGTTTTCACAATTGACTGACATAAAGTGTCGAAGGTGGGTCTAGACCCCGGGTCTCCCGGACAGAGAAAGCAATTTTTCTACCTCTGGTCTACTGGGGAAGACAGTCTGTAGAAGACCCATGTGCAGAAGCAAACTAGGAGGCTCAGATAACTCAAAAGTTGGCAGTCTTTACTTGATTGTAGTTCACAAATTCAAACAAACAAGCCATCATAGCTTCTCAAAACAAAACATGAAGTAAGCCCAATGGCAAAAGAGATGCTGCACTTAACTCTTCTAGAACTCAGGAAATCCATAGATAGTAGACTCAAGAATGAACACAGCTCAATGAAAACTGCCAACTTAAATAGGGCAAAATACAGGTGGAACACATTAAATTGATTAGCAGTCATAACTAAAGAGTTCACAGGAGGTGATGACACTTAGTGGCTGGGACAGTAATTGCAGGAAGGAGCAGACAGTTCTCCCTAGTTGCTTGGAGTGTCATTGCAGGAGGAGTTTTACAACTGTAGCATGCCGTGTTTGAACCCAAAACCTGAAACTTCTTTGCAGTTGAGCTTGCCCTGGCACCATGTAATGTTGTGCCCTTTCAGCCTTATAAAAAGCTAATCAGGTGCTGGATCGCAGTGAGGGAATCGTACTTCACAATCCAAGAAAATATGCCTGATTGTAGTAGTCTTCTGTACTCTCCACAACTTTGCACATTTAGAAACGGCCTGCGAGCTGTGGGACCGCCCTGGGCAAATTCTGATGGGCAGTAGTTCTGTGTCTGTAATAACCTAACTCCAGTACCATATTTACATAATTTGTGTTATGAATCTGGTTCTAAAATCTTATGGGATACATAAAAATAAACAACAGTATAAACCAGCACAATTCTTAGTGAATTCCCCTTTAAACCTTTTAACTAGTGCAGTGTGTGAGAGAGAGCTTATGTTTCTTGGAAGAACTAAAGGATTCCTTCTCTCTTACATTTCTCCTAGTGCCATCTAATTTCCTACCATTTGGAAATGGAGAACTAGTAACCCCCCGATTGGATAACGGAAGCTCCGAAGCCATTATATTGCAGCAGCCTTTGAAATATTTTGGACGCACACACAATCAGACCTTTGTAAGCATTGTTTAGTTGTTATTTTGCATATTTAGAGACATGTTTCATCTACTTGCATCTAAAATCACAAGTCTCTTTAAATGAGTGTAATTACTTGCTTTACTTTGTTCAGACTTTGATATCTCAATGTACAAGTTGTTGTAATTGTGAAATTCAGAGAACATTTGATTTGTTGAATCAACTAGTAGAAATTGTGGCAAATTCTACTTCTTAATTCTTTCTGTATATTCCCTCTTGCAACACACAAACATATGTTTGTGCTAAATTGTAGGTGAACAACAATGGCCTTCTAACATTTACTGAGCAACTGTCTGACAAAATCCCACTTCTGAATTGTGGAAGAGACTTCATTGCTCCTCTTTGGACTCACCTTGACAATAGACGCGGAGGAACTATCTCCTATAGAGAGGACACAAGCAGTGCTGTACTGGCACAAGTCACTGCAGCTGTTAAGCAATACTTCCCTAACATAACGTTTAGTGCTTCATCAGCTTTTGTTGCTACCTGGGACAATGTGCCATACTCTAATGGTGGAGGGGTAAGATCCAATCGTTGTTTAATGATAAATTAGTGTTGTCCTGTGAAGAGTGAAGGTTTTTTAATAACATCTGTTGGTATTTTGAAGGTGGTTTCTTTCCAAACGGTTTTAGTCTCCAGTGTTCATCGCACTTTTATCCTGATCAACTATGGAAACATTTCAGAAACCGAACAAATTTGGCTGGTGAGTGGAGACAGGTCCTTGTTTTTGCAAAAAATAGAAATGACAAGGAACTACCCTTGCCTCATTTCATTCCTTACATTCTTGCAAAAGACAGTTATATCTGTAACAGGTTCAGGGCCTAAAAATGTCTCGGTTACGTATGTAACCCTCGTTCCCTGAGTAGGGAACTGAGACGTTACGTCAGAAGTGACGGAGATTGGGGGGATTTCGCATAGAAAGCCAATCCTCTTCGAGTATTTAAACACGAGCCAATGGCATGCAATGCCTTGGGGCTGCGGAAATTTGCATAGCGTACTCCGCCCTACTCCGTGAGTATAAAAGGAGGAAGTGAACGCAACCGCAGTATGTCTTCGCTGAGGAGCCAAGACTGAACTCGGCATCTACCCAGCGATACAGTAGAAGTGGCAGGGAGACGTAACGTCTCCGTTCCCTACTCAGGGAACGAGGGTTACATACGTAACCGAGACGTTCCCTCTCGTAGTCACTTCGAGTTACGTCAGAAGTGACGGAGATTGGGGGTCTGTGCCATCACGCCATCTTCAAGCTGTCTTCCAGTGCCCTGCGAAAGTCTGGACCCCCGAGCCTTACCTCTTTTTTTTTTTTTTTTTTTTTGGGGATCCGACTTTGACACAGGATTACCAAGGTACACTGGGAAACATATCCCGGAAGGGACATGCTACCAGCTGCCTACCGAAGGGAGGACTTACGAATATCCATATGGCCACATAGGAACGCATATGGAACACTGGAGCACCAACCGCAGGTGGCTACTAATTTCAACTCCAGGGGTGGCAGATGGCTTGCCAAGGGAAGACACATGCTCAGAGAGGCTTACAGTGGATAATACACATGAGACGGTTACCATGGGGAACCGTGCGCATGGAGGCACCTAGCCAGCATCCAGAGCAACAGCAGTGGTGCCCGCATCGTCGGTGCTGGAGGACTCAAGACTTCAATGGAAGAACTGAGGAAATATCGCACTTATCCAGTCCGGGGAGTGGAGTGGCGAGCAAGCGAAGACACCTGAGCGGATCCAGAACTGGCCGAAACGAGAACGTGAGAGGATACCGGCTCAATTCGCAGATTATAGAATCTGGCGAAGGTGTTGGGTGTCGCCCAGCCTGCAGCTCTGCAGATGTCTGTTAGCGAGGCGCCATGCGCTAGAGCCCAAGAGGAGGCTACACTCCGAGTGGAATAGGCCGTCACACCAAGGGGGCACGGAAGGCCTTGCTGCTGGTAAGACAAAGCAATGGCATCCACTATCCAGTGGGACAGCCGTTGCTTTGAGAGAGCCCTTCCCTTCTGGCTCCCTCCATGACAGACAAAGAGCTGGTCTGAGGTCCTGAAACACTGCGTTCTGTCGACATAGATGCGGAGAGCACGTACCGGACAGAGCAGTGCCAAGGCTGGGTCTGCCTCCTCCAGGGGCAGCGCTTGCAGGTTCACCACCAGGTCCCGGAAGGGAGTGGTGGGAACCTTGGGCACATATCCAGGCCGGGGTCTCAGGATCACGTGAGAGTATGCCGGCCCGAACTCCAGGCATGCTTCGTCAACGGAGAATGCGTGCAGGTCCCCCACCCTCTTGATAGAGGCCAATGCAACCAGGAGTGCTGTCTTCATGGACAGAAACTTTAACTCTACCGATTGCAAAGGCTCAAAGGGATGCCTCTGCAGAGCACTTAAAACTACCGAGAGGTCCCAAGAGGGTACGAGGGGAGGACGAGGCGGATGCAGCCTCCTCGCTCCCCTCAGGAACCTGATGACCAGGTCGTGCTTCCCTAAGGACTTACCTTCCACTGCTTCATGAGAAGCGGCAATGGCCGCGACGTAAACCTTAAGGGTGGAGGGCGACAGCCTGCGCTCCAACCCCTCTTGCAGGAAGGAAAGCACGACACTGATCGAACATCTCCGGGGGTCTTCTCCGCGAGAAGAACACCAATTGACGAAGAGGTTCCACTTCAGCGCATAAAGGTGTCTAGTGGACGACGCTCTTGCGGAAGTGATGGTTGCCGCCACCGCAGGTGGCAGCGAACTCAAACCTGCCTCGTCCCGTCCAGGAGCCACACGTGCAGCCTCCAAAGATCGGGACGAGGGTGCCACAGAGTGCCCCGTCTCTGAGAGAGTAGGTCTTGTCTCAGAGGAATAGGCCAAGGAGGTGCTGTCGCGAGGAGCATGAGTTCGGAAAACTATGTCTTGGTGGGCCAATAGGGGGCTACCAGCAAGACCTGCTCCTCGTCCTCCTTGATCTTGCACAACACCCGTGCAAGGAGGCTCACTGGGGGAAACGCATACTTGCGTGGGCCCCGTGGCCAGCTGTGCACCAGCGCATCCGAGCCGAGAGTGCCGCGGGTCAGAGAATAAAACTGGGCAAAGTGGGACGAGTCCCGAGAGGCGAACAGGTCTATCTGTGCCTCCCCGAACTGGTCCCAAATCAGCTGGACCGACTGGGGATGGAGTCGCCATTCGCCGGAGATGGGACGGGCCCGGGACAGCTCGTCGGCTGCCCAGTTCCGGTCTCCAGGAATGTAAACTGCACGAAGGGACCTCAGGTGCTTCTGACTCCATATCAAGAGGTGGCGGGCGAGCTGCGACAACTGGCGCGAGCGTAGACCCCCCTGGTGGTTGATGTACGCTACTGCCGTAGTGTTGTCTGAGCGGACAAGCACATGCTGGCCCTTGAGCAACGCTCGGAAGCGGTGCAGGGCGAGCCGTACTGCCAACAGCTCGAGGCAATTGATGTGCATGAGGCGCTGGGCTCCTGTCCAGGAACCGGCGGCTGCATGCCCATTGCACATGGCACCCCAACCCGTGGTAGACGCATCCGTGGAGACAACGAGATGCCTGGAAACTCGCTGAATAGGGACGCCGGTCCGTAAAAAGCTGAGGTTCGACCACGGGAAGAAGGTTCGCGGCACGCTGGAGTCACTGGGACTCGGAGCGAACCCCGATGCCATGCCCACCTCGGGACTCGATCGCGAAGCCACAGCTGAAGCGGTCTCATATGAAGCAAACCGAGCGGCGTTGCCGCAGCCGCGGATGCCATATGCCCCAGGAGCCTCTGAAATAGTTTCAGTGGAACCGCACTCTTGCCCTCGAACTGTCGAAGGCAAGCCAGCAGTGAGTGCGCGCTCGTTCGTGAGCTGCGCGGACATGGCGACCGAGTCTATCTCCATGCCGAGAAAAGAGATCCTCTGCACGGGGCAAAGTTTGCTCTTTTCCCGGTTGACCCGAAGGCCCAGACGGGCTAGGTGCCGGAGCACCAGGTCTCTGTGTTCGCAAACCTGGGCTCGAGAGTGTGCTAGTATCAGCCAGTCGTCGAGATAATTCAGGATGCGAACCCCGTGTTCGCGAAGGGGAACAAGGGCTGCCTCGACGATCTTCGTGAAGACGCGAGGGGACAGAGCTAACCCGAATGGGAGAACGGCGTACTGGTATGCCTGGCCCTCGAAGGAAAACCGAAGAAACGGTCTGTGTCGAGGGAGAATGGAGACATGGAAGTACGCGTCCTTCAGGTCGATCGCTGCAAACCAATCCTGATACCGAACACATTCGAAAATGCGTTTGGCCGTGAGTATTTTGAACGGTAGTCGATGGAGAGAACGGTTCAAAATGCGCAGGTCCAGGATCGGTCGTAACCCACCGGTCTTTTTGGGGACAATGAAGTAGGGGCTGTAAAACCCGGACCTCACCTCGGCTGGAGGGACCGTCTCGATTGCACCCTTCGCCAGCAGGGTCGCAATCTCTGCTCTCAAGACTGGGGCATTGCCACCGACCATCGTGGAGCGAACTCCCCAGAAGCGGGGAGGAGACCGTGCGAACTGAATCGCGTAGCCGAATCTGATCGTTCTGATGACCCAGCGGGATACCCCGGGAAGCGCTAGCCAGGCTTCCAGGAAGTGAGCCAGCGGGGTCATACGAACCACAGACGTCCCCCCGGAGGGGCAGCGGTGCGGGTCGACTGGCACGCGTGCAGGAGTTACCCCGCTCGGATGCGTCGAAGCCCGCTCCCCGACAGAAGGGACCAGGGAAAGCGGAGCCTTCCACGGGGGTCTGTTCTGCCGGGGGTCTGGCGATAGAGGGGGAAGGGATTGGCGTAGCCCGGGGGCGACACACGCACCCACTCCAGTCTGTGAGCTCAGTGAGGATGTCAAGTCTTTCTTTAACCAGTTCAGGGTGCTGCCCACCCGTGGGTGAGCAGCGGGGAGCTGAGAACAAAAGATTCTCCCCCGGCCCTCCACCGGGGGAAGGAGGGGGCCTGCTACCACCTCCTGTGAAAGACTCGAGATCACTGAGCGGCCCGTGTCAGGATCTTCGCTTGGCCTGGCGTTTAGCGGGGCGAGCGGCCTGAGGGGGCTGTGACGCCGGCCTGCGGCCTCCTCGACGCCGGGGCCCGGGTGAAGGCTGCTGCTGGGGCCGGGCGGGAGGGAGGGGAGCCGCAGGGGGGCGTCCTCGGCGGCGAGCAGAGGGAGGCACCTGCGCCGATGACTGGGTGGAGGCAGCAGCTGGTCGCCGGGGCAGGATGTGTTTGATGGCCTCCGTCTGCTTCTGGGCGGTGGAGAACTGCTGGGCGAAATCCTCGACCGCACCGCCGAAAAGGCCAACCTGGGAGAGCGGAGCGTCGAGCAGACGAGTCTGCTCAGCGCTCCGCGTATCTGCCAGGTTGAGCCAGAGATGGCGCTCCTGAACCACACAAGTGGCCATCACCTGACCGACGGCGCGAGCGGCCACTTTCGTTGCCCGGAGAGCAAGGTCAGTGGCGGACCGCAAATCTTTAAATGCCGTCGTGTCAGTCCCGCCCTCGTGCATGTCTCTGAGCATCTTCGCTTGGAAGACCTGCAAAGTGCTCATCGCATGCAAAGCGGAGGCCGCCTGTCCCGCCGCTCTATAGGATCGCGCCGCCATAGCAGACGAGAACCCACAGGCTTTGGATGGGTGCTTAGGAGGACCACGGGTGGAGGCGCTCTGTGGACACAGCTGCATCGCAACAGAGCGCTCCACCGGGGGCATCCCAGTGTACCCACGGGCGGCCCCACCGTCGAGGGGGGGAAAGGCGGGGGAGAGATCGCGCTCTCGAGTGGACAAAGGAGCCCCCCAAGAGCGCGATAACTCCGCATGCAGCTCGGGGAAAAAAGGTATTGGAGTTGGCCGTGGCCTTGCGGCGGCAGCTTTGTCCAGATACCAGTTATCCATCCGCGAGAGATCGGGGCAGGATGGAGGTTTCCATTCTAGCCCGATACTCCCAGCGGCTCGAGACAGCATGGCCGTCAGCTCGGGATCTGACACGGGCAACGCTGGCACTCCCGAAGGGGGCAACGCAGCCGCATCTTCCTCTCCCGAGGACTCAAGCCCGCCTAGTGATGCAGTGATAGACATCACATCATCATCTGGAGCGCTGCTAGAAGCAGCCGGCGCCGCCGAAGAGACAGCCGACTGAATCGAGCTGGCTCACGCACTGAGGCGGGAGGTGTGGCCCGAGGAATCGTCGGGGCTTTATCCCACACCGTCACCGTTAGATCGCCGGGTCCCCGGGTCGACGGGCCCCCTTTCGTGAAGGAAGTCGATCGAGTAGGGGGGACCGGGGCTCTCACTCTAGTGAGATTATTGTGCCTCGACCTCAGTGTGGAGATGGTCATGCTCCCACAGAAGGAACATGAGTCATCCACGAACGCTGCTGCTGCATGCTGAATGCCCAGGCATACAAAGCAGCATTCGTGACCATCAGATGATGACAGAAATCTACCACATCCAGAAGGACACGGGCGAACCATCTTTAAAAAGACGTGCCACGTGCAGCTCTTTCACTTTTATGAGAAAGGAGAAATTCACTCTTTCAGCGCTGAGGCTACCAGGGAGAAGTGCAAAGTCTGGCAGACCACTGCTCAGATCGCAGGCAATGCAGAATCTCGCTGGGTACCGCCGTCACACCAACACTGAAGAGGACGCTCATTCTCGAAGAGTCTTGAATCAGCTTTTAGGAGTGAAGAGGTTCTCTTGGCTCCGAAGCGAAAACATACTGCGGTTGCGTTCACTTCCTCCTTTTATACTCACGGAGTAGGGCGGAGTACGCTATGCAAATTTCCGCAGCCCCAAGGCATTGCATGCCATTGGCTCGTGTTTAAATAATCGAAGAGGATTGGCTTTCTATGCGAAATCCCCCCAATCTCCGTCACTTCTGACGTAACTCGAAGTGACTACGAAAGGGAACTATTAATTTACTCTACATCTACAGGCTGGTTACAACACGGCAGACTCGGTCAATTCTTTCACAATTCCAGTAACCAATGCCTCAGAACTCTCATCCAGCAGTAATGTCAAAGTGAATGGTCGCAGCTCTTTCCATGTTGATGGCTCCCCGAAATGTAAGCCAATACAACCAGAAGCTCAGACTTAACCTGTGCCTTTTATGGGCTTTTTTTTTTCTTCAACAGAGCTAAATAATTTCTTCTCACCTAATATTTCCTTAGTGCCAACTAGTTTCCTTCCTTCTGGGGTTGGAGAAATAGTGATCCCCACTGCCGATGATGGAAGCTCTGATGTCATTTTCTTGCAGACACCTTTCAAATACTTTGGGCGCACATACAATCAGATCTTTGTAAGCGTCACATTCCACCCCCAAACACACAAACATGAAGATAAAAGTTGTTTATATACCCCTAATTTCTTCAATCTTCTCTTTAAAATCCCTTTGAAAAATATGGAACTAAAATGTAGGTGAACAGCAATGGCCATCTAACGTTTACCGAGCCACTGCCTGCCTACAACTCCTCTCTGCATTCTGGAAGAGACATCATTGCTCCTCTTTGGACTCGCCTGGACAATAGACGTGGAGGAACTATCTCCTATAGGCAGGACACAAGCAGTGCTGCACAGACACAAGTCACAGCAGCTGTTAAGCGATACTTCCCTAACATACCCTTTGCTGCTACTTCAGCTTTTGTCGCTACATGGGACAGTGTGCCATACTCTAATGGTGGAGGGGTAAGACCTACAGTAATCTTTGATTTTCAATGAATGGTCCGTCTGGTTTATTTGGAAGATTTTGAATGCTGTCTGTTGGTGTTTTGAAGGTGGCCTCTTTCCAAGTGGTTTTAGCCTACAATGTCCATCGCTCTTTCATCCTGATCTATTATGGAGATGTTGCAGAAACAGGACTACCATGGCAGGTAAGTGAAGTTGCCGACTGCTTCTTGTGCACTGTACAAATGAGAAAAACAAATACAAATGTACATTTCAAAAGGGGTTGTTCATAACCCTGTTCTCTCTCTCTCTCTTTTTATAGAATGAGAGTTTAAAACATGTTGTTTACTCCTACAGGCTGGCTTTTATACTGTGGACTCTATCAGTTCTTTCACAATTCCAGCATCCAGTGTCCCAGAACTCTCGTCGAGCAGTAATGTCAATGTGACTGCTTGCTGGTCTTTCCATGTTGATGGTTCACCAAACTGTAAGCCAACGATTTGTGTTACTGGTTATGACAAGGTGTTCAGGGATGAATTAACTATGCCACTGTAGCATGCCGTTTTTGAACCCAAAACCTGAAATTTTTTTCCAGTTGAGCTTGCCCTGGCACTGTGTAGTTGAGTGCACTTTCAGCCTTTTAAAAAGCGAATTCAGGTGCTGGATCGCAGTGAGGGAATCGTACTTCACAATCCCAGAAAATCTGCCTGATTGTAGTAGTCTTCTGTACTCTCCACAACTTTGCACATTTAGAAACGGCCGGCGAGCTGTGGGACCGCCCTGGGCAAATTCTGATGGGCAGTAGTTCTGTGTCTGTAATAACCTAACTCCAGTACCGTATTTACATAATTCGTGTTGTGAATTGGGTCTAAAATCTTATGGGATACATAAAAATAAACAACAGTATAAACCAGCACAATTCATTCTAAGTGAATTCCCCTTTAAACCTTTTAACTAGTGCAGTGTGTGAGAGAGATCTTGTGTTTCTTGGAAGAACTAAATGATTCCTTCTCTCTTACATTTCTCCTAGTGCCATCTAATTTCCTACCATTTGGGAATGGAGAACTAGTAACGCCCCGATTGGATAACGGAAGCTCCGAAGCCATTATATTGCAGCAGCCTTTGAAATATTTTGGACGCACACACAATCAGACCTTTGTAAGCATTGTTTAGATGTTATTTTGCATATTTAGAGACATGTTTCATCTACTTGCATCTAAAATCACAAAGTCTCTTTAAATGAGTGTAACTACTTGCTTTACTTTGTTCAGACTTTGATATCTCAATGTACTGGTTGTTGTAATTGTGAAATTCAGAGGACATTTGATTCGTTGAATCAACTAGTAGAAATTGTGGCAAATTCTACTTCTAAATTCTTTCAATATAACCCTTGTTACAACACACAAACATCTGTTTGTGCTAAATTGTAGGTGAACAACAATGGCCTTCTAACATTTACTGAGCAACTGTCCGACAAAATCCCACTTCTGAATTGTGGAAGAGACTTCATTGCTCCTCTTTGGACTCACCTTGACAATAGACGCGGAGGAACTATCTCCTATAGAGAGGACACAAGCAGTGCTGTACTGGCACAAGTCACTGCAGCTGTTAAGAAATACTTCCCTAACATAACGTTTAGTGCTTCATCAGCTTTTGTTGCTACCTGGGACAATGTGCCATACTCTAATGGTGGAGGGGTAAGATCTAATCGTTGTTTAAAGATAAATTAGTGTTGTCCTGTGAAGAGTGAAGGTTTTTAATGACATCTGTTGGTATTTTGAAGGTGGTTTCTTTCCAAACGGTTTTAGTCTCCAGTGTTCATCGCACTTTTATCCTGATCAACTATGGAAACATTGCAGAAACCGAACAAATTTGGCTGGTAAGTGAAGACAGGTCCTTGTTGTTTTTGCAAAAAAATAGAAATGACAAGGAAATGCCCTTGCCTCATTTCATTCCCAAAATTCTTGCGAAAGACAGTTATATCTGTAACAGGTTCAGGGCCTAAAAACTATTAATTTACTCTACATCTACAGGCTGGTTACAACACGGCAGACTTCCTCAATTCTTTCACAATTCCAGTAACCAATGCCTCAGAACTCTCATCCAGCAGTAATGTCAAAGTGAATGGTCGCAGCTCTTTCCATGTTGATGGCTCCCCGAAATGTAAGCCAATACAACCAGAAGCTCGGACTTAACCTGTATCTTTTATGGGCTTTTTTTTTCTTCAACAGAGCTAAATAATTTCTTCTCACCTAATATGTCCTTAGTGCCAACTAGTTTCCTTCCTTCTGGGGTTGGAGAAATAGTGATCCCCACTGCCGATGATGGAAGCTCTGATGTCATTTTCTTGCAGACGCCTTTCAAATACTTTGGGCGCACATACAATCAGATCTTTGTAAGCGTAACATTCCACCCCCAAACACACAAACATGACGATAAAAGTATTTTTATATACCCCTAATTTCTTCAATCTTCTCTTTAAAATCCCTTTGAAAAATGTGGGACTAAAATTTAGGTGAACAACAATGGCCATCTTACGTTTACCGAGCCACTGCCTGCCTACAACTCCTCTCTGCATTCCGGAAGAGACATCATTGCTCCTCTTTGGACTCGCCTGGACAATAGACGTGGAGGAACTATCTCCTATAGGCAGGAGACAAGCAGTGCTGCACTGACACAAGTCACAGCAGCTGTTAAGCGATACTTCCCTAACATACCCTTTGCTGCTACTTCAGCGTTTGTCGCTACATGGGATAGTGTGCCATACTCTAATGGTGGAGGGGTAAGACCTACAGTAATCTTTGATTTTCAATGAATGGTCCCTCTGGTTTATTTGGAAGATTTTGAATGCTGTCTGTTGGTGTTTTGAAGGTGGCCTCTTTCCAAGTGGTTTTAGCCTACAATGTCCATCGCTCTTTCATCCTGATCTATTATGGAGATGTTGCAGAAACAGGACTATCATGGCAGGTAAGTGAAGTTGCCGACTGCTTCTTGTGCACTGTACAAATGAGAAAAACAAATACAGATATACATTTCAAAAGGAGTTGTTCATAATAAGAAGGAAACAATGTTCTCTCTCTCTCTCTCTCTCTCTCTCTCTCTCTCTCTTTTATAGAATGAGATCTTAAAACATGTTGTTTACTCCTACAGGCTGGCTATTACACTGTGGACTCTATCAGTTCTTTCACAATTCCAGCATCCAGTGTCCCAGAACTCTCGTCGAGCAGTAATGTCAATGTGACTGCTTGCTGGTCTTTCCATGTTGATGGTTCACCAAACTGTAAGCCAACGAGTTGTGTTACTGGTTATGACAAGGTGTTCAGGGGTGAATTCACTAAACTTTTGTGCCACTGTAGCATGCCGTGTTTGAACCCAAAACCTAAAACGTTTTTTTGCAGTTGAGCTTGTCCTGGCACAGTGTAGTTGACGGCACTTTCAGCCTTTAAAAAGCTAATTCAGGTGCTGGATCGCAGTGAGGGAATCGTACTTCACAATCCAAGAAAATCTGCCTGATTGTAGTAGTCTTCTGTACTTTCCACAACTTTGCACATTTAGAAATGGCCCGCGAGCTGTGGGACCGCCCTGGGCAATTTTGATGGACAGTAGTTCTGTGTCTGTAATAACCTAACTCCAGAACCATATTTACATAATTCGTGTTGTGAATCGGGTCTAAAATCTTATGGGATACATAAAAATAAGCAATAGTATAAACCAGCACAATTCATTCTTAGTGAATTCCCCTTTAAACCTTTTAACTAGTGCAGTGTGTGTGAGAGAGCTTATGTTTCTTGGAAGAACTAAATGATTCCTTCTCTCTTACATTTCTCCTAGTGCCATCTAATTTCCTACCATTTGGGAATGGAGAACTAGTAACGCCCCGATTGGATAACGGAAGCTCCGAAGCCATTATATTGCAGCAGCCTTTGAAATATTTTGGACGCACACACAATCAGACCTTTGTAAGCATTGTTCAGTTGTTATTTTGCATATTTAGAGACATGTTTCATCTACTTGCATCTAAAATCACAAGTCTCTTTAAATGAGTGTAACTACTTGCTTTACTTTGTTCAGACTTTGATATCTCAATGTACAGATTGTTGTAATTGAACTTCAGAGGACATTTAATTCGTTGATTCAACTAATAGAAATTGTGGCAAATTCAACTTCTTATTTTTGTCATTATATTCCCTCTTACAACACACAAACACATGTTTCTGCGAAATTGTAGGTGAACAACAATGGCCTTCTAACATTTACTGATCAACTGTCCGACAACATCCCACTTCTGAATTGTGGAAGAGACTTCATTGCTCCTCTTTGGACTCACCTTGACAATAGACGCGGAGGAACTATCTCCTATAGAGAGGACACAAGCAGTGCTGTACTGGCACAAGTCACTGCAGCTGTTAAGCAATACTTCCCTAACATAACGTTTAGTGCTTCATCAGCTTTTGTTGCTACCTGGGACAATGTGCCATACTCTAATGGTGGAGGGGTAAGATCTAATCATTGTTTAAAGATAAATTAGTGTTGTCCTGTGAAGAGTGAAGGTTTTTAATGACATCTGTTGGTATTTTGAAGGTGGTTTCTTTCCAAACGGTTTTAGTCTCCAGTGTTCATCGCACTTTTATCCTGATCAACTATGGAAACATTTCAGAAACCGAACAAATTTGGCTGGTGAGTGGAGACAGGTCCTTGTTTTTGCAAAAAATAGAAATGACAAGGAACTACCCTTGCCTCATTTCATTCCTTACATTCTTGCAAAAGACAGTTATATCTGTAACAGGTTCAGGGCCTAAAAACTATTAATTTACTGTACATCTACAGGCTGGTTACAACACGGCAGACTCGGTCAATTCTTTCACAATTCCAGTAACCAATGCCTTAGAACTCTCATCCAGCAGTAATATCAATGTGAATGGTCGCAGCTCTTTCCATGTTGATGGCTCCCCGAAATGTAAGCCAATGCAACCAGAAGCTCAGACTTAAACTGTGCCTTTTTTTGGGCTTTTTTTTCTTCAACAGAGCTAAATAATTTCTTCTCACCTAATATGTCCTTAGTGCCAACTAGTTTCCTTCCTTCTGGGGTTGGAGAAATAGTGATCCCCACTGCCGATGATGGAAGCTCTGATGTCATTTTCTTGCAGACGCCTTTCAAATACTTTGGGCGCACATACAATCAGATCTTTGTAAGCATCACATTCCACCCCCAAACACACAAACATGAAGATAAAAGTTCTTTAAATACCCCTAATTTCTTCAATCGTCTCTTTAAAATCCCTTTGAAATTGTGGGACTAAAATGTAGGTGAACAACAATGGCCATCTAACGTTTACCGAGCCGCTGCCTGCCTACAACTCCTCTCTGGATTCCGGAAGAGACATCATTGCTCCTCTTTGGACTCGCCTGGACAATAGACGTGGAGGAACTATCTCCTATAGGCAGGAGACAAGCAGTGCTGCACTGACACAAGTCACAGCAGCTGTTAAGCGATACTTCCCTAACATACCCTTTGCTGCTACTTCAGCTTTTGTCGCTACATGGGACAGTGTGCCATACTCTAATGGTGGAGGGGTAAGACCTACAGTAATCTTTGATTTTCAATGAATGGTCCGTCTGGTTTATTTGGAAGATTTTGAATGCTGTCTGTTGGTGTTTTGAAGGTGGCCTCTTTCCAAGTGGTTTTAGCCTACAATGTCCATCGCTCTTTCATCCTGATCTATTATGGAGATGTTGCAGAAACAGGACTACCATGGCAGGTAAGTTGCCGACTGCTTCTTGTGCACTGTACAAATGAGAAAAACAAATACAGATATACATTTCAAAAGGCAGCTGTTCATAATAAAAAGGAAAAAATGTTCTCTCTCCCTTTTTATAGAATGAGAGCTTAAAACATGTTGTTTACTCCTACAGGCTGGCTATTACACTGTGGACTCTATCAGTTCTTTCACAATTCCAGCATCCAGTGTCCCAGAACTCTCGTCGAGCAGTAATGTCAATGTGACTGCTTGCTGGTCTTTCCATGTTGATGGTTCACCAAACTGTAAGCCAACGAGTTGTGTTACTGGTTATGACAAGGTGTTCAGGGGTGAATTCACTAAACTTTTGTGCCACTGTAGCATGCTGTGTTTGAACACAAAACCTGAAACTTCTTTGCAGTTGAGCTTGCCCTGGCACCGTGTTGACGGCACTTTCAGCCTTTTAAAAAGCCAATTCAGGTGCTGGATCGCAGCGAGGGATTCGTACTTCACAATCCCAGAAAATCTGTCTGATTGTAGTAGTCTTCTTTACTCTCTACAACTTTGCACATTTAGAAACGGCCCGCAAGCTGTGGGACCGCCCTGGGCAAATTCTGATGGGCAGTAGTTCTGTGTCTGTAATAACCTAACTCCAGTACCGTATTTACATAATAGGTGTTGTGAATCGGGTCTAAAATCTTATGGGATACATAAAAATAAACAACATTATAAACCAGCACAATTCATTCTGAGTGAATTCCCCTTTAAACCTTTCAATTAGTGCAGTGTGTGAGAGAGAGCTTACTGTATGTTTCTTGGAAGAACTAAATGATTCCTTCTCTCTTACATTTCTCCTAGTGCCATCTAATTTCCTACCATTTGGGAATGGAGAACTAGTAACCCCCCGATTGGATAACGGAAGCTCCAAAGCCATTATATTGCAGCAGCCTTTGAAATATTTTGGACGCACACACAATCAGACCTTTGTAAGCATTGTTTAGATGTTATTTTACATATTTAGAGACATGTTTCATCTACTTGCATCTAAAATCACAAGTCTCTTTAAATGAGTGTAATTACTTGCTTTACTTTGTTCAGACTTTGATATCTCAATGTACAGGTTGTTGTAATTGTGAAATTCAGAGGACATTTGATTCGTTGAATCAACTAGTAGAAATTGTGGCAAATTCAACTTCTTATTTTTGTCAGTATATTCCCTCTTACAACACACAAACATATGTTTGTGCTAAATTGTAGGTGAACAACAATGGCCTTCTAACATTTACTGAGCAACTGTCCGACAAAATCCCACTTCTGAATTGTGGAAGAGACTTCATTGCTCCTCTTTGGACTCACCTTGACAATAGACGCGGAGGAACTATCTCCTATAGAGAGGACACAAGCAGTGCTGTACTGGCACAAGTCACTGCAGCTGTTAAGCAATACTTCCCTAACATAACGTTTAGTGCTTCATCAGCTTTTGTTGCTACCTGGGACAATGTGCCATACTCTAATGGTGGAGGGGTAAGATCTAATCATTGTTTAAAGATAAATTAGTGTTGTCCCGTGAAGAGTGAAGGTTTTTTAATGACATCTTTTGGTATTTTGAAGGTGGTTTCTTTCCAAACGGTTTTAGTCTCCAGTGTTCATCGCACTTTTATCCTGATTAACTATGGAAACATTGCAGAAACCGAACAAATTTGGCTGGTGAGTGGAGACAGATCCTTGTTGTTTTTGCAAAAAGTAGAAATGACAAGGAATTGCCCTTGCCTCATTTCATTCCTAACATTCTTGTGAAAGACAGTTATATCTGTAACAGGTTCAGGGCCTAAAAACTATTCATTTACTGTACATCTACAGGCTGGTTACAACACGGCAGACTCGGTCAATTCTTTCACAATTCCAGTAACCAATGCCTCAGAACTCTCATCCAGCAGTAATATCAATGTGAATGGTCGCAGCTCTTTCCATGTTGATGGCTCACCGAACTGTAAGCCAATAAAACCAGAAGCTCAGACTTAACCTGTACCTTTCATGGGCTTTTTTTTCTTCAACAGAGCTAAATAATTTCTTCTCACCTAATATTTCCTTAGTGCCAACTAGTTTTCTTCCTTCTGGGGTTGGAGAAATAGTGATCCCCACTGCCGATGATGGAAGCTCTGATGTCATTTTCTTGCTGACGCGTTTCAAATACTTTGGGCGCACATACAATCAGATCTTTGTAAGCATCACATTCCACCCCCAAACACACAAACATGAAGATAAAAGTTGTTTATATACCCCTAATTTCTTCAATCTTCTCTTTAAAATCCCTATGAAAAATGTGGAACTAAAATTTAGGTGAACAACAATGGCCATCTAACGTTTACCGAGCCGCTGCCTTCCTACAACTCCTCTCTGGATTCCGGAAGAGACATCATTGCTCCTCTTTGGACTCGCCTGGACAATAGACGTGGAGGAACTATCTCCTATAGGCAGGAGACAAGCAGTGCTGCACTGGCACAAGTCACAGCAGCTGTTAAGCGATACTTCCCTAACATACCCTTTGCTGCTACTTCAGCTTTTGTCGCTACATGGGACAGTGTGCCATACTCTAATGGTGGAGGGGTAAGACCTACAGTAATCTTTGATTTTCAATGAATGGTCCGTCTGGTTTATTTGGAAGATTTTGAATGCTGTCTGTTGCAGGGGCGTAATTTGCGGGTGGGACGGGTGGGACATGTCCCCACCACTTTTTGCCAAGGTCGATATTGTCCCCACCACTTTTTAAAAGTTCTCGCTGCACGGATAGCTAACAGTAGAAATAAATAAAACATCTCCAACTGGCAGACCAGTCATTTCGTTCGTTTGTAAAATAAAAGAAGCGATCTAGCCCTGAAATACGTTGTTTTTTTTAAATCAAGTGATCAAAGTGCTCCTTGCCGCCTGCGATCGGTGGCGCGGTTACAGTGTATCTCGTGGCTCACGCAGTCTTCACATGCATGCGCGCTTCAATCCGTTTCGGAGACTGTTTCGGAGACTTTTTGTTCGTTCAGGTGCAGAGAATGTGAGCGGAGTGGAGCGGGAAGCTCGAGCGGGCGGATCTTAGACAGAGCGGAGAGGGGCATTTTTTAAAGGACGGAGCGTCACCCTATTTCCCGCTCCAATTTCGCTCCGCTCACACCACGAGTCTGACTCCACGTCTTTTCCCCGCCTAGCTCGCATTGTGTTCAGCATCCCAAGCGGAGAGGGTTTTCGCAACAACCGCATGAGTCTGAAGCCTCAGACATTGTCCAAACTTGTGTTCTTGAAGGTGAACTCTTTCTTTCTTTCTTTCTTTCTTTCTTTCTTTCTTTCTTTCTTTCTAAAAGTTTGACAATGTAGGCTAACCCATTTAAATTGTAGCCTAATGTGCACTCTGCGCAAAAGTTCAGTTATACGAATTTTGAAACATACTTTTAAAACGTTGTAACCTACAGTAGGCCTATAGCCTGTATATTCTTATTTATAATAAAGTCATTTGATTCGTTTAATTTTACAGCATTCTATATTGATGAGCATAATTTTATTAGGCTATTTGTGCGCGCTGTGCAAACGTTTGGTTATCAAAATGTTGACCAGTTAATTTACTTTTTTAAATGTACTTTTAAAATGTTTATGTAGGCCTTTATTTTTTTATTTTTTACATTTTTGTTTATACACTTATTTTTTATCTTTATTTATAAGGCCCATTTATTCGTTTAATTGTACAGCAGTTTGTGTGTACAATGGATAGGCTAAGCCAATTTTAATTTTAATCTTGCGCGTTCCGCAAAAAATCAGTTATCAAAATTCTGGCCTAATAGCCTAGTTAATTTACTTTTATTTATATTTTTGTTTATATAATTTTTATTCATACTATTAGGTCACTTTATTCGTTTAATTTTACAGGACTTTCTGTAGGCCTATAGCATAGGCTATTCCACATGTTGTAAAGTCGGATCGTTTTATTCACGTGTCACGTGATTCATTCATTTATACACATGTCCCACCCACTTTTTATAACAAAGTTACGCCACTGGTCTGTTGGTGTTTTGAAGGTGGCCTCTTTCCAAGTGGTTTTAGCCTACAATGTCCATCGCTCTTTCATCCTGATCTATTATGGAGATGTTGCAGAAACAGGACAACCATGGCAGGTAAGTGAAGTTGCCGACTGCTTCTTGTGCACTGTACAAATGAGAAAAACAAATACAGATATACATTTCAAAAGGAGTTGAAGGAAACAATGTTCTCTCTCTCTTTTATAGAATGAGAGCTTAAAACATGTTGTTTACTCCTACAGGCTGGCTATTACACTGTGGACTCTATCAATTCTTTCACAATTCCAGCATCCAGTGTCCCAGAACTCTCGTCGAGCAGTAATGTCAATGTGACTGCTTGCTGGTCTTTCCATGTTGATGGTTCACCAAACTGTAAGCCAACGATTTGTGTTACTGGTTATGACAAGGTGTTCAAGGGTGAATTCACTAAACTTTTGTGCCACTGTAGCATGCCTTGTTTGAACCCAAAACTTGAAACTTCTTTGCAGTTGAGCTTGCCCTGGCACTGTGTAGTTGAGTGCACTTTCAGCCTTTTAAAAAGCCAATTCAGGTGCTGGATCCCAGTGAGGGATTTGTACTTCACAATCCAAGATAATCTGCCTGATTGTAGTAGTCTTCTGTACTCTCCACAACTTTGCACATTTAGAAACGGCCCGCAAGCTGGTGGACCGCCCTGGGCAAATTCTGATGGGCAGCAGTTCTGTGTCCGTAATAACCTAACTCCAGTACCATATTTACATAATTCGTGTTGTGAATCGGGTCTAAAATCTTATGGGATACATAAAAATAAACAACAGTATAAACCAGCACAATTCATTCTTAGTGAATTCCCCTTTGAACCTTTTAACTAGTGCAGTGTGTGAGAGAGAGCTTGTGTTTCTTGGAAGAACTAAATGATTCCTTCTCTCTTACATTTCTCCTAGTGCCATCTAATTTCCTACCATTTGGGAATGGAGAACTAGTAACCCCCCGATTGGATAACGGAAGCTCCGAAGCCATTATATTGCAGCAGCCTTTGAAATATTTTGGACGCACACACAATCAGACCTTTGTAAGCATTGTTTAATTGTTATTTTGCATATTTAGGGACTGTTCGTTATTTATTTAAGGGGCCACCGGAGGAGATTTGAGATCTCTAGTCAAAAAAGACTTGACCCTCCCCTCGCCAGTAATGTTTTTTTCTATGACCCTCCAAAATGATTGTAAAAAAAGGCATGACCCTCCACGATAATTTATTGATTACTTCTATACTGGTTTGCGCCTGGCAAAGATGTTCAGATAGCCATGATAAACGACTAAACTCCTGCTTTCTCATCTTACTAGGGCTGTAACAAAAGACCAAACCTACAATTCGGTTCGTATCACGAGTTTTGATTTGAATTTTTTTTTTTTTTAAATCATGTTTTCGGTGCTGATGCAGTGGTGACGTGTTTATGTAACTTGCAATTTTGCGTTCAAGTTGAAAGGCATTTTGTGCATAGTAAAACATATCTGCAACATTTATCAAGTTTACTGATAATTGTGCATACATTTATTAGTCATTATGATACTAAAATTATAATAAAGTAGTATGCTTCCCTTTCAATAGTCCAAATTCACAGCCATTTTCGTCTTTCTTCTGTGGATTTCATCAGATCCTGATTGATCAAAATTCAGATCGACAAACCAGCTCATTCAACTGCACAGCGCACACACCTCACGAATTCAAGCCTACAGCTCAGATTTACTCACTAACACTGTTCTGGAAACCCAATAAGAATGGAAACTAAAATATGGTCGTATTGTGCTACAGCGCACATTATATCAGCTGCAGTTCGGGCTCCTCAGTCCCAATACACTCGACGTACATTCACATCACATGTTAATGCAGCGGTAGAGTTACACACACAAGACAATGCACTTATTCACAATAACAAAAGTTCATTATTTGCTCGTGCTTTAAAGCTTTGCCAGGTAAACATTTCGTTGCCGTTCTGTTCTAATGCACTTTTTCTGAGCGCGTACTGAAGCGTGCGCGGACAGTCAAACAGAGCCACTCGGATTTTTGTTGGGTCAGACCCATCTGACAGCAATGGCCCGGGGGCCGAGACCGAGAGAGCTACATGGAGCTACATGGAAAAAATATGCACCAAACAAGAAACTTTGAAATTTACCTGTTTTGATGAATACAAAAGTTGGGTGACCCTCCCCTATAGACTAAAAAACGTTGGATGACCCTCCCCTCATCAAAGAATAAAAAGACATGACCCTCCTCTATTTTCTTCCGGTGGACCTTTCTATAAATACCGAACGGTCCCTTAGAGACTAATTTCATCTACTTGCATCTAAAATCACAAGTCTCTTTAAATGAGTGTAACTACTTGCTTTACTTTGTTCAGACTTTGATATCTCATTGTTTATATTGTTGTTATATAGTGAAATTCATTACTAGTTTAATTCGTTGAATCAACTAGTAGAAATTGTGGCAAATTCAACTTCTTATTTTTGTCAGTATATTCCCTCTTACAACCCACAAACATGTTTGTGCTAAATTGTAGGTGAACAACAATGGCCTTCTAACATTTACTGAGCAACTGTCTGACAAAATCCCACTTCTGAATTGTGGAAGAGACTTCATTGCTCCTCTTTGGACTCACCTTGACAATAGACGCGGAGGAACTATCTCCTATAGAGAGGACACAAGCAGTGCTGTACTGGCACAAGTCACTGCAGCTATTAAGCAATACTTCCCTAACATAACGTTTAGTGCTTCATCAGCTTTTGTTGCTACCTGGGACAATGTGCCATACTCTAATGGTGGAGGGGTAAGATCCAATCATTGTTTAATGATGAATTAGTGTTGTCCTGTGAAGAGTGAAGGTTTTTAATGACATCTGTTGGTATTTTGAAGGTGGTTTCTTTCCAAACGGTTTTAGTCTCCAGTGTTCATCGCACTTTTATCCTGATCAACTATGGAAACATTGCAGAAACCGAACAAATTTGGCTGGTGAGTGGAGACAGGTCCTTGTTGTTTTTGCAAAAAATAGAAATGACAAGGAATTGCCCTTGCCTCATTTCATTCCTTACATTCTTGCAAAAGACAGTTATATCTGTAACAGGTTCAGGGCCTAAAAACTATTCATTTACTCTACATCTACAGGCTGGTTACAACACGGCAGACTCGGTCAATTCTTTCACAATTCCAGTAACCAATGCCTCAGAACTCTCCTCCAGCAGTAATATCAATGTGAATGGTCGCAGCTCTTTCCATGTTGATGGCTCACCAAAATGTAAGCCAATAAAACCAGAAGCTCAGACTTAACCTGTACCTTTTATGGGCTTTTTTTTCTTCAGCAGAGCTAAATAATTTATTCTCACCTAATATTTCCTCAGTGCCAACTAGTTTCCTTCCTTCTGGGGTTGGAGAAATAGTGATCCCCACTGCCGATGATGGAAGCTCTGATGTCATTTTCTTGCAGACGCCTTTCAAATACTTTGGGCGCACATACAATCAGATCTTTGTAAGCGTCACATTCCACTCCCAAACACACAAACATGAAGATAAAAGTTGTTTATATACCCCTAATTTCTTCAATCTTCTCTTTAAAATCCCTATGAAAAATGTGGGACTAAAATGTAGGTGAACAACAATGGCCATCTAATGTTTACCGAGCCACTGCCTGCCTACAACTCCTCTCTGCATTCTGGAAGAGACATCATTGCTCCTCTTTGGACTCGCCTGAACAATAGACGTGGAGGAACTATCTCCTATAGGCAGGAGACAAGCAGTGCTGCACTGACACAAGTCACAGCAGCTGTTAAGCGATACTTCCCTAACATACCCTTTGCTGCTACTTCAGCTTTTGTTGCTACATGGGACAGTGTGCCATACTCTAATGGTGGAGGGGTAAGACCTACAGTAATCTTTGATTTTCAATGAATGGTCCGTCTGGTTTATTTGGAAGATTTTGAATGCTGTCTGTTGGTGTTTTGAAGGTGGCCTCTTTCCAAGTGGTTTTAGCCTACAATGTCCATCGCTCTTTCATCCTGATCTATTATGGAGATGTTGCAGAAACAGGACAACCATGGCAGGTAAGTGAAGTTGTCGACTGCTTCTTGTGCACTGTACAAATGAGAAAAACAAATACAGATATACATTTCAAAAGGAGTTGTTCATAAGAAGAAGAAAAACAATGTTCCCTTTCAAAAGCTACAATCAATTTTCCGCTGCTTAGCGCATTGGTAACGTCTTTAATCGGGACCTGCTGTGAATATCGTGTGTAAACACTGCGATGGAATCGACCGCAAGTAATATAGCCTCGGTCGGTTACATCATCAGCACCCGCGACGCGAGGCTATAAATAGATGAGCCGCAGGTGCATCGTCAGGTCGTTTGTCTTCAGAGACCTCTCTGTGTTTGGTGTGCAAGCATTTATCTCCTCTCTGTCTACTTCAGATCTTTGTTATGGGTTATTTAGTTTATTATTGAACAGTGTGCAGATTTTCTCTTTCTCATCTCTCAACGATCTAAAAAGAGTTTAAAAAAAGTAAAGAGAGAAAGGAGTTAACAGTAGCCTAAGTGCTGTGTCCCTCCATGTTCACGTTCTATGTCAGAACTGGATACACATGTACTGCTTTGTTTGTTTGGAGAAAGTTATCTTGTGAATAGCACGCTCCGTGAGTAGGCGTGAACGAATTAAAGTTAATAAGCTCGTAAGGAGCTCGACCCAAATCGCTCTCTTTTCTTACAGATTACAGAAGCTGAGAATATTTTTTTTATATATAAATTACTTGTTTAGAAGATGCGATCTCAAGCTTAATGCCCGTGGGTATGTTTGCCTGTTTGGCTGAATTTTCGCGCAGTTACAGATCTTTTACGAAAGCGTTTCAAATTGGAGTTCACTGACAGAGAGAGTGCAGAACTCACATCATGTTATTTTTTCTTTATTTGGCAAAAAGCAAAACACTTTATTTTTATTGTGAGTATACAGAAAAAAAATAGAAACTGAACAGGATCGATTGATGTATAACACGAAAATGAAAAATCCAAATTAACAGAGAATTTTAAGTTTATTCTGCAGTACTAAAAAAAAACGAGCAAAACGCGGGGCGCGTTTTTGGTCCTCAGAGGGTTAAACACCCTAAAGCAGCATCTGGCTAGGTCAGGACATTACATAGGTCTCATGGCAGCTGCGTTCACAGGGAATCCTCTGGGCTTTATGCACATGAGACCACTTCAGTTGTGGCTCAAATAACCATACAATCCCCAAGGGCAAATAAAGGCAAGAGCATGCGCTGAGTGCTTTGTGTCCTTTCTAAAAATCCATGTTTATGGTAAGCCACGCGCTGAACGCTTTGTGTACTTTCAAAAATGCATGTTTATGTTAAGGGTTACGCGCTGTGGCTTCTTTGCCTTTCTACGTGGTTCAGACCCCGGTTTCTCACCTTGGGTCCCACTCTAGGTGCGTCTTGTTGTTACAGAATGCTAACGACGGAGGCTTCCCTGTTGGGCTTAAGTGGTCGTCCAGCCCAGGGGATCTGGGTAGGCATCATCTTGATTGGCAAATCAATTTGTCTCAAGTTGATGGAATATGTATTTCTGGCCCTGAAATACTTTCTCTCTCAGTTGAGAGGCTGTCCTAGTGTGTGGAGACAACACAGTGGCAGTCTCTTACATGATCACCAGGGAGGTCTGCACATGCAATCTGAACATTGCAAAGGTTAAAAACTTCATATTACCGGTAGACTTAGAAAAGCTGGTAACACTTTACAATACGGGTGCACTAATATGCATTAATTAATCCTTAACTAATACACAGATAATCATGAGTTAATGTATAACCATTAATTAACGATTACTGTATCAGCAACTAATAAAGAGTCAATATGATTAATAGATTAAGTAATATCTGAATTGCTATTAATTCAATGTGTCATTGTGTATTAATTCCTTAATAACATATTTTAGTAACTAATAGTGTAAATTAATGTGTTAATTACCATTGGTCAAAGCTATGCCCTTCAACTTCCAGTTGTCTGCTTTAATTAATCATTAGCTAATGATTTGCAAAGGTATCATTATGTTATGACTTTACTTGTAGGGGCACATCATTGTTAACTAGTAATTTAGTAATTGTTGTAATTTGCACATGAATTTGCACTAACAATGAAGTATTTAATGATGTATTAATGCATATTAGTGTACCTGTCATATTATCTGGAAGTTGAAATACAAGGCTCTGGTTCATTTCATTGAAATACAAGGCTTCTGGTTCATTCTGGTTCATTCACTCAATAATTGACATATTAATTAAAACTATTAGTTAAAAAAATGAGTTATTATGGAATTAATCCACAATTACATATTTAATTAATAACAATTCATGTATGAACTAATACATTAACCTTACAGACTCTTAATTAGTTCCTAATGTGGTAATCATTAATGAATATTTGAATTTAATTAATGAATTTAAGTCCTTTTGCTGAGTTGATTCCGGAAGGCTGCACATTCATTAACTCTCCCCGCTCTTCTGGACGCGGTGGTGGTCAAGCTGTAATTTTAAAAAACAGTTTTAGTAGCTACTGTCACTCTGTACCATCTACATTCTACAGTAGATCTGAAGTACAGCTGCTGCGACTGGAATTTGACGTTCCTGTTTTGTTAGCGCTGGTGGATCGCCCCCCTCACTTAGTGAAAGATTTGGTAACGCTTCTTTTTGCACAGTACAGTACTTACACTGTACTTACAGTGTACTTACCTTGAAAGTAATGGCTAAAATAAGGTAAGTACATGGAACAGGGGTAGGTTTAGGGGTAGGTTCAGGGTTAGTACTAGTTATTACCCAGTAATTGTAGTTACTAAAATAAGTACATAGTATTTACATGGGTAACTGGACTGTAAAAGGAAGCGTTACCAAAGATTTTATAAGTGAATTTACAGCTTTTATGGGTGAATGTGTAACTAATTACAGTAATATTCTTCTGCTAGGGGATTTTAATATTCATGTGTGCTGTCAGTCAAAGCCTCTAACAATGGAGTTTTTAAATCTCATTGATTCTTTTAACATGGTTCAGTGGGTGAAAGATACCTCACATACTCATGGACATACTTTGGACCTGGTACTCTCTCATGGCGTTTCCATTACTGATGTTCAGGTTTTTAAGACTCTGATCTCTGATCATATGCCTGTAATGTTTTCTATGTCCCTTCCTTCTACAAGATCGCACATTTCATCTACTGTTCAATGGACTCGTTCCTTTTCTCCCTGTTTCCATGAGGATTTCACTAACTCTTTTAATGAGGTGTGTCTGTCTCTGTCCATGGAGACACAGAGTCTCCTCTTTTAATGGTTTCTAATGATATACTGTTAGCGACCGATGCTGGTGACTCTGTGATCCTAATACTGTTAGACTTAACCTCGGCCTTTGATACAGTTGATCATAAAACTCTATTATCCCGACTAGAATACTCTGTGGGCATCCAGGGAACTGTCCTCAGCTGGTTTAGATCTTATCTAACAAATAGAAGTTTGTCTGTCAAACTGGGTCATTTTTCTTCCTCCCCAGCCCAACTCTCTTGTGGAGTGCCACAGGGCTCTATTCTCGCACCCATTCTTTTTTCCATATATTTGCTTCCTCTGGGCTCCATTTTCAGAAAGCATGGTGTATCATTTCACTGCTATGGGCTTTCGCCTGCCGTTATTGAGACTATTCCAAGTGCTAGAGCTTCCTCCACTAGAAAGAGTTATGCCTTTAACCTCTCTAAAAAAGAATCGGGGGCTTGCAGGCTCGGTCAATATCACCATCCTGCTAAGACTTTGCCCCAGGAATGGTGAAAGTGATTTTGAATCCTCATCCTGATTACCTGCCTAAAGTACCGTTTTCGGCTGTACATCAGGTCACTCTTGAGGCCTTCTGTGTCCAGTCCGTGCTCTTCAGGCCTACGTTCACCGCACTAGCCAGTGGTGTATGTCAGAGCAACTGTTTATTTGTTATGGGGGCAGTTGCAGGGGTGCTGACCATGTCACATTGGGTCAGGGATGCTATTGCTCTTGCCTATGAGGCGCACGGCCAAGCTTCGCCAACGGGTCTAAGGGCTCACTCCACCAGAGGGGTCGCCTCTGCTGCGTTGGCAAGGGGTGCCCCCTTACAGTATGTTTGATATGCTTTGATATGCTTAGTTTAGATGTTCATGCAACTCCGGGCTCTAATGTCGTTGAGTCGACAACACAAGCTAATGTCTAGGGCTTTCTTGCGTTCTTGTGAGCACACCTACACAGCCGTAAGGAGTCCAGACACCTTCAAGCACGGCGGCGTGGGTATTCTAGTTCCCAATGCACTAAGCAGCGCAGCATCGATTGTTGCTTTTGAAAGGGAACGTTCCGGGTTACTTGACTGTAACCCTTGTTCCCTGAAAAAGCGGAACGAGATGCTGCGCTACTTTGCCGTGCTGATGATGTCCCAGGACTGCTCTTCAGACAAAATATCCTGACGATGCACCTGCAGCTCATCTATTTATAGCCTCGCGTCGTGGGTGCGCAGATGAGATCACCGACTGAGGCTATATTACCTCTTGTCGATTCCATCGCAGTGTTTACACACTATATTCACAGCAGGTCACGATTAAAGACGTTCCCAATGTGCTAAGCAGCGCAGCATCTCATTCTGCTTTTTCATGGAACAGGTTTACAGTCAAGTAACCCGGAACGTTCTCTTTCGCTGTTTTATAGAATGACAGATTAAAACATTTTGTTTACTCCTACAGGCTGGCTATTACACTGTGGACTCTATCAGTTCTTTCACAATTCCAGCTTCCAGTGTCCCAGAACTCTCGTCGAGCAGTAATGTCAATGTGACTGCTTGCTGGTCTTTCCATGTTGATGGTTCACCAAACTGTAAGCCAACGATTTGTGTTAATGATTATGACAAGGTGTTCAGGGGTGAATTCACTAAACTTTTGTGCCACTGTAGCATGCCGTGTTTGAACCCAAAACCTGAAACTTCTTTGCAGTTGAGCTTGCCCTGGCACCATGTAGTTGAGTGCACTTTCAGCCTTTTAAAAAGCCAATTCAGGTGCTGGATCGCAGTGAGGGAATCATACTTCACAATCCCAGAAAATCTGCCTGATTGTAGTAGTCTTCTGTACTCTCCGCAACTTTGCACATTTAGAAACGGCCCGCGAGCTGGTGGACCGTCCTGGGCAAATTCTGATGGGCAGTAGTTCTGTGTCCGTAATAACCTAACTCCAGTGCCGTATTTACATAATTTGTGTGGTGAATCAGGTCTAAAATCTTATGGGATACATAAAAATAAACAACAGTATAAACCAGCACAATTCATTCTTAGTGAATTACCCTTTAAACCTTTTAACTAGTGCAGTGTGTGAGAGAGAGCTTGTGTTTCTTGGAAGAACTAAATGATTCCTTCTCTCTTACATTTCTCCTAGTGCCATCTAATTTCCTACCATTTGGGAATGGAGAACTAGTAACGCCCCGATTGGATAACGGAAGCTCCAAAGCCATTATATTGCAGCAGCCTTTGAAATATTTTGGACGCACACACAATCAGACCTTTGTAAGCATTGTTTAGTTGTTATTTTGCATATTTAGAGACATGTTTCATCTACTTGCATCTAAAATCACAAGTCTCTTTAAATGAGTGTAACTACTTGCTTTACTTTGTTCAGACTTTGATATCTCAATGTACAGGTTGTTGTAATTGTGAAATTCAGAGGACACGATTTGTTGAATCAACTAGAAGAAATTATTGCAAATTCTACTTCTTAATTCTGTCAGTATATTCCCTCTTACAACACAGAAACATATGTTTGTGCTAATTTGTAGGTGAACAACAATGGCCTTCTTACATTTACTGAGCAACTGTCCGAAAACATCCCACTTCTGAATTGTGGAAGAGACTTCATTGCTCCTCTTTGGACTCACCTTGACAATAGACGTGGAGGAACTATCTCCTATAGAGAGGACACAAGCAGTGCTGTACTGGCACAAGTCACTGCCGCTGTTAAGCAATACTTCCCTAACATAACGTTTAGTGCTTCATCAGCTTTTGTCGCTACCTGGGACAATGTGCCATACTCTAATGGTGGAGGGGTAAGATCCAATCGTTGTTTAAAGATAAATTAGTGTTGTCCTGTGAAGAGTGAAGGTTTTTAATGACATCTGTTGGTATTTTGAAGGTGGTTTCTTTCCAAACGGTTTTAGTCTCCAGTGTTCATCGCACTTTTATCCTGATCAACTATGGAAACATTGCAGAAACCAAACAAATTTGGCTGGTGAGTGGAGACAGGTCTTTGTTGTTTTTGCAAAAAATAGAAATGACAAGGAACTGCCCTTGCCTCACTTCATTCCTTATATTCTTGCAAAAGACAGTTATATCTGTAACAGGTTCAGGGCCTAAAAAATATTAATTTGCTCTACATCTACAGGCTGGTTACAACACGGCAGACTCGGCCAATTCTTTCACAATTCCAGTAACCAATGCCTCAGAACTCTCCTCCAGCAGTAATGTCAAAGTGAATGGTCGCAGCTCTTTCCATGTTGATGGCTCACCGAACTGTAAGCCAATGCATCCAGAAGCTCAGACTTAACCTGTACCATTTATGGGCTTTTTTTTTTCTTCAACAGAGCTAAATAATTTCTTCTCACATAATATTTCCTTAGTGCCAACTAGTTTCCTTCCTTCTGGGGTTGGAGAAATAGTGATCCCCACTGCCGATGATGGAAGCTCTGATGTCATTTTCTTGCAAAAGCCTTTCAAATACTTTGGGCGCACATACAATCAGATCTTTGTAAGCATCACATTCCACCCCCAAACACACAAACATGAAGATAAAAGTTGTTTATATACCCTTAATTTCTTCAATCTTCTCTTTAAAATCCCTTTGAAAAATGTGGGACTAAAATGTAGGTGAACAACAATGGCCATCTAACGTTTACCCAGCCACTGCCTGCCTACAACTCCTCTCTGGATCCCGGAAGAGACATCATTGCTCCTCTTTGGACTCGCCTGGACAATAGACGTGGAGGAACTATCTCCTATAGGCAGGAGACAAGCAGTGCTGCACAGACACAAGTCACAGCAGCTGTTAAGCGATACTTCCCTAACATACCCTTTGCTGCTACTTCAGCTTTTGTCGCTACATGGGACAGTGTGCCATACTCTAATGGTGGAGGGGTAAGACCTACAGTAATCTTTGATTTTCAATGAATGGTCCGTCTGGTTTATTTGGAAGATTTTGAATGCTGTCTGTTGGTGTTTTGAAGGTGGCCTCTTTCCAAGTGGTTTTAGCCTACAATGTCCATCGCTCTTTCATCCTGATCTATTATGGAGATGTTTCAGAAACAGGACAACCATGGCAGGTAAGTGAAGTTGTCGACTGCTTCTTGTGCACTGTACAAATGAGAAAAACAAATACAGATATACATTTCAAAAGGAGTTGTTCATAAAAAGAAGGAAACAATGTTCTCTCATTTCATTTCATTTCATTTATTTATTTATTTCAACAGGGACAATGTGCGAAAAACATTAATTAAAGATGCTTTGCACCAGATTTAGCTTAAGCTAGTTTCCATCTGCAGTCCCCGAGCCGGTGAATTACAATACAAAATATACAATATAAAATGTTATAATTAGTCACTCAAATACAACTATCAATTAATTCATTCATCCATTCTCTATATCAACCATCAATAAAACCTCAATAAAACCTCACTAAAAGTCATATTTACATACATAATTATCTATGCTGGCACAACTGGTTGTTCAATAGCACTTTCCTTATATTGCTAGAAAAATCCTTCAGGTCAAAAGTGAGTTTTAGAGCCTTTGGGAGTTTATTCCATTCTTTAATGCCCTTGAATGAGAAGGCTGTCTGTGCAAAGGCCGAGCTACATTTAGGCAGCCTGCAATCATTGCAACTTGTGGACCTGGTACTCCTAGTCATCTTTTCAGAGCAAGACTGTACAAATGTTTTTAGGGGAGGAGGCGCAATATTATTCAAAATTTTAAAAACTAATCGCACATTGGCATACACAATTAAGTTATCAAAGTTTAACATACTGTATTTTCTAAGAACCAGACAGTGATGATATCTCAATGGTTTTTTATCTAAAACTTTAACAGCTTGATTATATAAAGATTTTAAAGGTTTTACTGCCGTTTCACTCGCCTGTGACCAACAAGAAATACAGTAATTAATATGAGTAATTATCATTGCCTCTCTCTGTCTTTTTTTTTTATAAAATGAGAGTGTAAAACATTTTGTTTACTCCTACAGGCTGGCTATTACACTGTGGACTCTATCAGTTCTTTCACAATTCCAGGATCCAGTGTCCCAGAACTCTCGTTGAGCAGTAATGTCAATGTGACTGCTTGCTGGTCTTTCCATGTTGATGGTTCACCAAACTGTAAGCCAACGATTTGTGTTACTGGTTATGACAAGGTGTTCAGGGGTGAATTCACTAAACAATTGTGCCACTGTAGCATGCCGTGTTTGAACCCAAAACCTAAAACTTTTTTGCAGTTTATGCTTGCCCTGGCACCGTGTAGTTGACGGCACTTTCAGCCTTTTAAAAAGCCAATTCAGGTGCTGGATCACAGTGAGGGAATCGTACTTCACAATCCAAGAAAATATGCCTGATTGTAGTAGTCTTCTGTACTCTCCACAACTTTGCACATTTAGAAACGGCCCTCGAGCTGGTGGACCGCCCTGGGCAAATTCTAATGGGCAGTAGTTCAGTGTCTGTAACAACCTAACTCCAGTACCGTATTTAAATAATTTGTGTTGTGAATTGGGTCTAAAATCTTATGGGATACATAAAAATAAACAACAGTATAAACCAGCACAATTCATTCTTAGTGAATTCCCCTTTAAACATTTTAACTAGTGCAGTGTGTGAGAGAGCTTAAGTTTCTTGGAAGAACTAAAGGATTCCTTCTCTCTTACATTTCTCCTAGTGCCATCTAATTTCCTACCATTTGGGAATGGAGAACTAGTAACCCCCCGATTGGATAACGGAAGCTCTGAAGCCATTATATTGCAGCAGCCTTTGAAATATTTTGGACGCACACACAATCAGACCTTTGTAAGCATTGTTTAGTTGTTATTTTGCATATTTAGAGACATGTTTCATCTACTTGCATCTAAAATCACAAGTCTCTTTAAATGAGTGTAAGTACTTGCTTTACTTTGTTCAGACTTTGATATCTCAATGTACAGGTTGTTGTAATTGTGAAATTCAGAGTATATATGATTTGTTGAATCAACTAGTTGAAATTGTTGCAAATTCTACTTCTTAATTCTGTCAGTATATTCCCTCTTACAACACACAAACATATGTTTGTGTTAAATTGTAGGTGAACAACAATGGCCTTCTAACATTTACTGAGCAACTGTCCGACAACATCCCACTTCTGAATTGTGGAAGAGACTTCATTGCTCCTCTTTGGACTCACCTTGACAATAGACGCGGAGGAACTATCTCCTATAGAGAGGACACAAGCAGTGCTGTACTGGCACAAGTCACTGCAGCTGTTAAGCAATACTTCCCTAACATAACGTTTAGTGCTTCATCAGCTTTTGTTGCTACCTGGGACAATGTGCCATACTCTAATGGTGGAGGGGTAAGATCTAATTGTTGTTTAATGAAGAATTACTGTTTTCATGTGAAGATTTTTAATCACATCTGTTGGTATTTTGAAGGTGGTTTCTTTCCAAACGGTTTTAGTCTCCAGTGTTCATCGCACTTTTATCCTGATCAACTATGGAAACATTGCAGAAACCAAACAAATTTGGCTGGTGAGTGGAGACAGGTCCTTGTTTTTTGCAAATGTGGAAATTCCAAGGAATTGCCCTTGCCTCACTACATTCATTGCTAGAACTTAGCAAAAAGACAGTTATATCTGTAACAGGTTCAGGGCCTAAAAACTATTAATTTTCTGTGCATCTACAGGCTGGTTACAACACGGCAGACTCGGTCAATTCTTTCACAATTCCAGTAACCAATGCCTCAGAACTCTCATCCAGCAGTAATATCAATGTGAATGGTCGCAGCTCTTTCCATGTTGATGGCTCACCGAACTGTAAGCCAATGCAACCAAAAGCTCAGACTTAACCTGTACCATTTATCGGCTTGTTTTTCTCCTGCAGAGTTAAATAATTTCTTCTCACCTGTCCTTTCCTTAGTGCCAACTAGTTTCCTTCCTTCTGGGGTTGGAGAAATAGTGATCCCCACTGCCGATGATGGAAGCTCTGATGTCATTTTCTTGCAGACGCCTTTCAAATACTTTGGGCGCACATACAATCAGATCTTTGTAAGCGTCACATTCCACCCCCAAACACACAAACATGAAGATAAAAGTTGTTTATATACCCCTAATTTCTTCAATCTTCTCTTCAAAATCCTTTTGAAAAATATGGGGCAAAAATGTAGGTGAACAACAATGGCCATCTAACGTTTACCGAGCCGCTGCCTGCCTACAACTCCTCTCTGGATTCCGGAAGAGACATCATTGCTCCTCTTTGGACTCGCCTGGACAATAGACGTGGAGGAACTATCTCCTATAGAGAGGACACAAGCAGTGCTGCACTGACACAAGTCACAGCAGCTGTTAAGCGATACTTCCCTAACATACCCTTTGCTGCTACTTCAGCTTTTGTTGCTACATGGGACAGTGTGCCATACTCTAATGGTGGAGGGGTAAGACCTACAGTAATCTTTGATTTTCAATGAATGGTCCGTCTGGTTTATTTGGAAGATTTTGAATGCTGTCTGTTGGTGTTTTGAAGGTGGCCTCTTTCCAAGTCGTTTTAGCCTACAATGTCCATCGCTCTTTCATCCTGATCTATTATGGAGATGTTGCAGAAACAGGACAACCATGGCAGGTAAGTGAAGTTGCCGACTGCTTCTTGTGATCTCTACAAATGAGAAAAACAAATACAGATATACAATTTAAATATTGTTAAATTTCTCTTTCTCCCACAGAAAAAAAAATAGTTCTTTCTCTCTCTTTCTCCCTTTTTTAATAGAAGGATAACATAAAACATTTTGTTTACTCCTACAGGCTGGCTATTACACTGTGGACTCTATCAGTTCTTTCACAATTCCAGCATCCAGTGTCCCAGAACTCTCGTCGAGCAGTAATGTCAATGTGACTGCTTGCTGGTCTTTCCATGTTGATGGTTCACCAAACTGTAAGCCAACGAGTTGTGTTACTGGTTATGACAAGGTGTTCAGGGGTGAATTCACTAAACTTTTGTGCCACTGTAGCATGCCGTGTTTGAACCCAAAACCTGAAACTTCTTTGCAGTTGAGCTTGCCCTGGCACCGTGTAGTTGAGTTCAGCCTTTAAAAAAGCCAATTCAAGAGCTGGATCGCAGTGGGAGAATCTCACTTCACAATCCCACAAAATCTGCAGATTGTCTGCCGTACTCTCTACAACCTTGCACTCAGAAACAGTCTGCAATCTGGGGAACTACCCTAGGCAAATTCTGATGGGCAGTAGTTTTGTGGCCATATTACCCTTGCTCCATTACCTTATTTTCTGTACATCATTCATATTTTGAATGGGGTTGAATTGGATACATAAAATAAAAATAAACAACAGTATAAACCAGCACAATTGATTCTTAGTAAATTCCCCTTAACAACTTAAACTCACAGACACACTGTACTGGTTACTGTTTCTTGGAAGAACTAAATGATTCCTTCTCACTTACATTTCTCCTAGTGCCATCTAATTTCCTACCATTTGGTAATGGGGAACTATTAACCCCCCGATTGGATAACGGAAGCTCCGAAGCCTTTAATTTGCAGCAACCTTTCAAATATTTTGGACGCACATACAATCAGACTTTTGTAAGCATTTTTATTTGTCATTTTACATTACATTTACATTTGTTTATCTACTTGCATCCATATTCACAAGTATCTTTGAACAAGTTAAATTATTTGCTTCACTTTATTCAGAATTTGTTATCTTAAAATATATTTTTTGTGATTGTTATATTCAGAAATCTTTTGATTCATAGAGTTAACTAGTAGAACGTGTAGCTCATTCTACCTCTTAATTATGTCATCATATATTCCCCTTACAACACAAAAATGATTTGTCTTCAATTGTAGGTGAACAACAATGGCCTTCTAACATTTACTGAGCAACTGTCCGACAACATCCCACTTCTGAATTGTGGAAGAGACTTCATTGCTCCTCTTTGGACTCACCTTGACAATAGACGCGGAGGAACTATCTCCTATAGAGAGGACACAAGCAGTGCTGTACTGGCACAAGTCACTGCAGCTGTTAACCAATATTTTCCTAACCTTCCTATTACTTTTAATACTACATCAGCCTTTGTGGCTACCTGGGACAGTGTGCCGTACTCCTCTGGTGAAGGGGTAAGACCTTATTTGTCAGTACTAGGGGTGGGAGATGTGACCAAAATCTTATATTACGATATGAGTAATTTTATTCTCGACTCGCATTTCGGGGTTCGCAAATGGATCTGACAGCGGGGGTTGGGACGGGCTCTGCCCGTTCTCAGCTTTCACATGCCAGATCTAGTGTGCTGCGATTTCCAGTTCCGAGAAATTGGTATCGTTAGTGTTTTGTTTTAAAAACAAAGAGAACAAAAAAAAAAAAAAATATTTAAAGGTGCCCTAGAATGTGAAATTGAATTTATTTCGGCATAGTTAAATAACAAGAGTTCAGTACATGGACATGACATACAGTGAGTCTCAAACACCATTGTTTTCTCCTTCTTACTTAAATCTCGTTTTTGAAAAACACCCCTGAAAAATAGGTGAATCTGCACATAACACCGACTGTGACGCAATAGTCAGGATCATTAATATGTACGACTCCAAACATTTGCATATGCCAGCCCATGTTCAATGACAGGCGGAACTGCGCGGCCGAAGCATGGCAGTTGCTCAGTGTTAGGATGTACACACAAAAGTATTTTTTAGTTCCTTCACCCGAGCCTCTGAAGAAACAATGGGTTAATTTTATTTTCTCTGGAAATTTCCAAACATTTCACCGACGACTGTTTCCTCAACTTGGGCCAAGAGCTGGCCTCGGATCGAGCTACCAAGCAACACTTTCTGATGTGTAATTGTTGTTCAAGTTCAGAAAGGTAATCTTTCTACCGTTTATGCATCAGTAAGCCAAGCCAGTGTCTAAAATATCAACTTCACATCGTTTCTTTTAGTGGGATGAAAAAAAAAAACGTATTTAAATTACATACAGAAAGCGATCAAAGAACAATCTTTCCAAACAGTGCGTTTATCTGGACTGGACACTTGCCACACTCGTTATGAATTCAATGACGCACGTTACACTGCACAACGAAGCTCTTACTGTATGATCGTATCTGCATTGGTAAAAGCATTAGGGGCCGTTTACACCTGGCCACTTCATGCGTTTTATGTGATCGAATAGCTATCTGATCGTGAAAAGACCAGGTGTAAATGCCCCCCTGAAACGCATTCGAGACTCCGATCGCTCAAACCACTTCAGGAGGTGGTCTGGGCCGCATTCCAGACGAAACTGGACAAGTGTAAATGCATCTGGTTCTTGAAACCACATAGGCTATGTAAATGTTACTACTCCCAAAAATGCTAAAAAATAAACGCGTGAGAGCGCGTGAAAGTGAAAGTAAGTCGCAGGCGATTAACACTACCATCTTCATTAAAAGTAAAGAAACGAAATGATCTTACCAGTTCTGTTGCCACTCTCTCTTATCACCGTCTTTGCTGATTTTGAAATTAGGCGATGATCAATAAAATGCAGATATCTGTTGCTTTCGGTGACGTGCACTTCATTAAATCCGCGCGGGAATTGAAGATCGGATTTATATCCGTTTTGCAAAACCACATTTATGTGACCAGGTGTACTTGGAATCGTTTTGATAAGTCTGATAGCTATCCGATCTGAGAAAACGCATGAAGTGGCCAGGTGTAAACAGCCCCTTAGAGAGAGTGCAGAAACTGCGTTGCAATAAGATTTTCATCCTTGCGATCGGGAATCCTTGCGGGAATAGATCTAAATACTTCAAAAACATCTCACTTGTTTTTAAACCACAATGCTTAACTTTCAATTCTACTTTATAGATTTTCAAGAAAAAACAATAATGTGGCCACAAGGATTACCTTTCCTTTTCTATAAACAAATACTCTTTAAAGTATCTTTAATTTGTAAGCTTGCAGCTATGATCTTTGCATTTCAGGCACTTGAAGTATGAGCAAAAACACAGTCAATCAAATGAATATAATGAATTTAATAAGGCAGAGCTACTTATGCATTTACTAACGTTACAGGAATACATGTATTTACAAACAATAAACACAAACTACAATAAACGTGGGGTGTTTGGGATTTGGAGTGCAGGTGAGAGAGGGGGGGGGGGTGCAAATGTTAAATGTTTGTGACGTGCATACAGCACGCACAGCAGCGTTAGGTGAGGCACATCGCTCACCCCAATCAGTACTCTATCAATATAGATTATCCAGTACAGTGTATTTTTCTTTGAAAGATTCTGAATGCTATTCATCTGTGTTTTTAAGGTAGTTACTTTTCAATTGGTTTTGGTCTCCAATGTTGACCACTCCTTCATCCTCTTCAACTATGGCAACATTGCAGAAACAAGACAACCATGGCTAGTAAGTCTCAAAGTGTTGTTGCGATGTAAAAGAGAATCAGTTTACAAACTGTCAATTTACATATATTTTTTTGTATGCAGGCTAATTATGGCACAGTGGACTTTGAACACTCATACACTTCCTTATTGACGTCATCTGAATTGTCATCCAACAGCAATGTCAATCTTAATGGTCGCTGGGTTTTTCAGGTTTACAATGGTAACGTAATTTCTTTTCAATCATTTTTATTTAGCATTCTCTGCACAGTTTTCATTTTAACAGTTCAAAGAGGGTGCTAGAATGAACAATCCCTAATGAAAAAGAGTATTTTTTTTCTTTATTGTATTCGTAATCTATTTCTTTTTTAAATAGTCATAAAAATCATACTATATTTAAATGTATTAAAGCGCACCTATTATGGCATTTAAAATGTTCCTAATATTGTTCTGGGATTCCCCAGAAACAGTTTTACATGAATTCAATGACAAAAATCACGTTAATATGCATATATTTTTACCTGATTTGCTCACCGACTGCCAAATGATTCGTACAACGACTCATTTTTCCAAACCACTCCTTTGCATGACGCTAATCGGCGGTGATTGGTCAGATGACCCAGTCAGTTATTGTTTGTTAGCCCAACGCATAAACATATTGATAAAGCACTGCAGTACTACAAGACGCTCTATTCTTTATGACAACTCCAATAACAGCGACAAACATTTCACATATTTAAAAATTTGACATTGGAGACCTAGAAGCTGCGCTGAGCGTAACTTACACACACACGCACACACACACACACGCACACACATAATTATTTATTGCGCCTTCCCTCCTCGCGCCCTGACGCTACAAAACCCATAAAAGCAACAATTATTAATAATACTTACAGGTTGTGATTCATAGGAGGAAGCTGATCCATATACGCTGGGTAAGTAAGTTACTGAGACCTCTTTCTGGAACAACCGGCTTGCGAATCCAAATTTGAATTCATTTATGTTTTTGAGTGATTCGTAATTAAAATGATGAGAACACAATCGGGCTATACTGTTGTGGTATCGTTGCAAATATGAACTCGAACCACCGATTCTTCACATGCTCGTCCCTGGTAAATGAAAACAAAGTGGCTGAACTATCTTTGCATTGTAAAACACAGCGTCTTCTCGACATGATGCGATGATGAAGTTTTTGAATGTGTAGACTTCAAGTTTACACTTCCGTCTGCGTGCGCAGTAACTGGGTGCGGCCAATATGCTTGTGTCAGCTAATGACTCGTTTCAAAAACAATTCATTTCATAGACTCAGAGTCGACTCTCACTTTTGAAAGACAATAACTTTATATACGGTGCACTTTCAGATATAAATCTTTGCAGGATGTTTTCATTCCCTTAGAGCTATATTCCACACCATATGAACATTCATTTTCAAAAATCCATGATAGGGGCTCTTTAAAAGTATATTTGCATCATGCTCATACATTTTCACAACACAACTTTTAAAACACTTTAAAATAATTGTACTTTAGTATTTTCTGGAAAAAAAATATATATTGAATTTACACTTGGAGTATATTTTTCTAAATATACTCCAAGTGTAAATTCTGTTTATTTCCACTTTGCATAAAAATATATATATATTTAGGTATAACTGTGTGCTAAAAATGATCATTGTAACAATGCACTGAAGTATACTTTCAAAATACATTATAGTATAAAAATAGTATATAGTACAAAGCATAGTGAAGTAATTGGAATTTAAGCCAAAGGTATTACTGAGCATATACTTTTTACTCAAATATAATACACGTACGGTATAGCTTGTGTGTTTCGAAGACACACGTTATGAACTTGTAATGTACTTCTAACACAAATAAAAGCATGTATTAAGATCACTAATCATGCATTTAATTAGTCCCTACACAGGCATAATACTTATAACTTGTCGACTTGGAGTCCCACAGACATATAGCCTATAGGTTTAGCTACTTTACTATGTCCTGGCATGTACAACAGATAACGAGGGCTTTAAAACTGCAGAAAGCTAAATTTTCTATTTATTTTTTTTCCTCACCAGGCTAGCTAGGGGAAATAAAGTGCAAGGATCTATATTAAAATATATATTATTTGATGTTCATAACGTGAGTGAATCTTCAAAAAGATCAGGGTAGCCTAAGTACAGATACTCACCAATAGCAGATTACAAGAGGACAATATGTCTGTTATGTTCGGAACTATTCCGAGATGTGTCAAAAGTAATAAATGTCTTAACCCATTTTGTGCTTTACATGGCTGTAATAGTTACCATTAGGAGGAGGCAATAGAGATAACAGAGTGCACATGATAGAAGGGAGAGGATCTTTTCCACTAGGAAGACGTTATTTGAAGGGTTTTATTCTAGCTTCTTGCATTCTTTTTTATCAAAGTTTCATAAAAAAAGTAACATTTTGAATAAAAAGCGGAGAAAATCGCATTATTGTCAAACAACCAGGACCAGGGTTGAGAAACACTGGTATATGTTTTCCTAATGGTCAGGTGACCCGCTACTTTTGACTATAGTATATGTTATCCATTTGTGATGTGAAATACTAGTATTTGGTATGCATGCATTCTGGTTTATAGATAACAGGTCACAAGGTAATGCTACGTTATTAAATCTGAGAATTTGACAACAGTTTGATCAGGTTTTTTCATTGCAAAACATGTTATAATGATGATTGTTTCATGTTCACCGAGAAGTAGTTCACCTGAGTAGTCAAAATATTGAGTTCATCGTGTCATTTTATTATCCTAAATATAAAATGCGATGGTGCAATTTATGCCAACAGACACCAAAATGCAATATTGTCCCAAACATAGACAAATACAAACCAAAAAACAAACAAAGAATATACATAACACATACGGAGTTAAATAAAAAAAATAATAATAGTAATCATAAAAGTTCCTATAGAGAATTTATTGTAATATCCATTTAAAATACAAAAATGCCTATGCGTAGACATCCCAAAGTGCTTGTTATAAATATATAAATAAATCTACCTGTCAAATTCTGCCTTCATACCAAATGATTACATTTTTGATTGTTATTCAGCCATCTTTTAAGCTGTTTCTTAAATGAAGCAAAAGTAGGGCTATGTCTAATTTCCTTTGTCATACTGTTCCGATGTGTGCAGCCTTTAATAGAGAGGACAGGTAAAGTCCTGTCCTTGTGAAAGGTATCCTGGGTATAGTAATTTACAATAAAAAGGCAATAACATACATTAACATTTTATGGAGGAGGGGAGAGGAGGGGGAGTTGACCCATGCATTTTATGTCCTGTTTTACCATAGCGACTATGGTATTCTGATTTTTTCTTTTTCTCTTTTCATTTAGTTTGTGATACCTTAAACTGCACTGGAAATGAGGTTTGTCGTTTTAGAGATGGTTATGGCTGCGGTTGCTTGGAAGGACAAAGACCTAATCCCGGAATCTTTGGTAAGTTTGCTGTAGCAGACGTACTGCACTGCAAATAAATTGGAACAACACAAATGGCAATACGGGCTAAATATATGGACGAGAGAAGATTCACTGAATACAATTTCTGTTCAGATGCCACAGAGTTCTGTGCCAGCAGCACTGGGACCTTGTCTCTTTCCCGCTGCCAACTCTTTGAATCTGATTTTCGTCCTGAGTTTCTGCACCTAAATGATCCCAACTGCAAAGGGACTATTGAAGATGGCAGGGTTCTGTTTCACTTTGACAATGAACTCCACATCTGTGGTACCACTCTATCGGTAATGCTTGGTTGATTTTCCGTTTCTCACCAGTGATCCTGTTGATGATGTATTTTAATCTATTAATATCTGTGACGATTAGTAAACTGACTTGAGATTGTTATTTGTTAATGTCCTCACAGATCAATGCCACTCACTACATCTACCAAAACTCCATTCATTTTATCTTGCCTAAGGATGTAATTACAAGACTGAGATGGATGAATATTACATTTTCTTGTGCGTACCCTCTGATCCAGAATATTTCTATGCCCAATGACATTCAAGCGGAACAGAGGTAGGAACAAAATATATAAGATTTGTAATTTGTGCGAGATTGGAAATGTACCATACTTTTTAATCATTTGGTTGCCTTCATCATTCTCTGTTAAATTAGATCATAGTAACTCTGCTGTAGGGTTGGGAATTCTTTCTTTCTTTCAAAGGACGGCTTTATTTCAAGTGACAAAGAAAAGAAAAAAAGAAATACCGGAACTGTATAGTTTTTTTTTTCTTTGTTTGCACTCTTACACTGTGTCTACACGGGGGAAACTGTTGTTGTGTCATACTGGAACAGTTAAAGGCTGTCTACTGTGGAGGTCAGTGCGAACCTTCCAAACCCATTAGTCCTGTTTTCGAAAGTAGCACAAGTGGACATCAGTTTACAGGAGAGGAACATTTCAGAAACAGCTCTCTTGCCCCAAAGGGGTATGACTAGGGTTGGGTATTGAGAATGGAGTATCGATTGGAACTTTTCGTTTTTCCCGGAATCGTTCAAAGGTTAAAATTTCGATTCCTAGTTTCGATATTCACAGTCCGCCGAGCGGAAGAAGAAACCGCTGAACAACACCAACGAAGAAGCGTCTACCGGAAGTGTTGGCATAACCACGCGAGTCGAACATGAGTACCTTACGTCGGCAATCCAAAGTGTGGCTTCACTTTTCTAAAAATAATAAAATCTTGGCAAAATGCTAAATTTGTGACAAAAGGTGTATTTTTACATGTTACGACCCCTCTAAACTAATCTAGGGGCTAGAGGAGTAACATTAAATAAGACCTTGTAAAACTGTGGAAATGGTAGTGTGTGTCAAGAAACAATAAGCGAAACCAAACTGCCAATGAAAATAATAATATTTATTATACAAAATATAAGGAATACCAAATGAATGATAAAGTAAATTAGGAACAGTAAGGAAGCTAACAGCCTCCAAAAATATAAACAATTTATATTAAGAGAAAACAAAAATAAGTAATAAATAAAATAAAAGAAAGTAAGCAACAATTTACCCTTAAGGAAAAAGGCAGTGTTGTAGTCGAGACCACCTGACTCGAGTCCGAGTCGACACCGAGACCAGAGAGAGTCGAGTCCGAGTCAAGACCGAGTCCATAGAGAGTCGAGTCCGAGTCGAGTCCGAGACCAGAGACGGTCGAGTCCGAGTCGAGACCGAGACCAGTGAGGGTTGATTACCTAATTTACTTTTATTTACTTAGAGAAATCCTTTTTTTTTTTTTTTTACTGAATTTACTTAGAGTTTAAAAAATATGATTTAGGGTTAAACGTTTTTACCAGTTTAGGGTAAAACGGCCACATAGTAGGTGGTGTTAAAAGTAATTTTATTACAATTTGTCATGCGCAGTTGCGCACTAGAAAATCACCAATCACTGGGCGTGTCAATCAATTTAAAGAAATATTTTATTAACATACATTAATAATCATGAAAAATATTTTTAATTGAACTCGAGTGGACTCGGGAATAAGTCCGAGTCCTAAAAAAAAAATGTTCGAGTACGAGTCAATTCCGAGTCCAAATGGACACGAGTCCATGACGAGACCAAGACCATTAAAATATGGTCTCGAGACCAAGTCCGAGACGAGTCCGAGTCTCGAGTACTACAACACTGGAAAAAGGGACTAAAGTGACGCCAAAATAAAGAAAGAAACAAAAGAAAACAATTCTAATTAAATTCAACCCTCTTACCTAGCTAAAGAAAAGGAAAGAAAAAGAATTGTTTCTTCAGCGGCGAGCGCCGTGTTCTTCCCTACTCTAGCTCACAAAACAAAAACATACAAGGGTGGCGTTCACCTCTTACCTGGTGTTTCTATACAAAGGTTATTCTAGATGTTTGCACAATGGAAGTCGTACGACATCTTCCCTATCCCCCATTCCTTGGAGCAAAGGATAACAAAAAGAGCACAAGCTCTACACCGGTCGAAACAAACGTCATCCAAAGTAATCAAACAAAGTAACAAAAACAAACTGAAGAAACACAGTTAGCATAAGCAAATTAACAAATCAAACGAGTCCCAAACGAAAACAAACATCACAATGGCAGCAAAAAGGGAACGGAAATCAAAACGGGACTAATTTCCAGTCTATTTCCAGCGTCCTTTAAACTGGTAGTGAGGACGTCTCAGACAGCGGATAGGTCCACATCACATCCCTTGATGATGATTGACAGTTTCCTGGGCCAATCAGCAAGCGGTGAAGGCTGACCTAAGAAATTGATAGAGAGAGAGAGAGAGAGAGAGAGAGAGAGAGAGAGAGAGAGCGCGCAAGCAGAAAACAAACACAGACGCCCACAGAATATCTACGAACGTAACATTACAGAAGGAGTATTTCCTTCAGAAAGTTTTATTTCCTTCAGAAAGGCCGTTGGTTAGCAAGGTTAGCTAAACTTTTTTGACCCTGCCTCTTAAAAGAATCGGAATCGAGAATCGTTAGGAACCGGAATCGAAACAAGGAATTGGAATCGGAATCAGAATCGTTCAAATTCAAACGATACCCAACCCTAGGTATGACGGTATCTTGGAATATTAAAAATGAGACTAAATTTCTCGTCAAGGTGAAAAGCTGTCTCACCATATTTACATTTATTCATTTAGCTGACAATTGTATCCAAAGCGACTTACAATTGCTATATATGTCAGAGGTTGCATGCCTCTGGAGCAACTAGGGGTTAAGTGTCTTGCTCAGGGACACATTGGTGTCTCACAGTGAATTCGAACGTGTGTCTCTCACACCAAAGGCATGTGTCCCATCCATTGCGCCGTCACCACCCCCACCATATCAGTATGATACTGATTTGAGTTTGTGTCAAAACCTTTCACAGTAATTAGATAATGTTGTTCTGTCTCCTACTCAGAAAGTAGAACTAAAGTGACATTAGTTCTACTAATGAGTGGCTAAAAAGATTCCTCGATTAAATTGTGCTCGCCTCGATTTACCAAAACAATCCTCAATTGCAATTTACCCATGTTGTTTAAAGTCATGTCAAGTCACATTTATTTATGTAGCGCTTTTTACAGTACAGATTGCATCAAAACAGGTTCACAGTGATAACATCAAAATAATACAACAAAGTGTGTTTCTATAAGAAAATTGCGTCAATAGCCATGTTTCCATCCACTTGTCAATCGAATTATCTGAAATTCGGTTAAAAAAACTCATGCAAATAAAGCTGGTGAAAGTGTGTTTCCATCCAACGGCTTTAAAGCGAATAAAAACCTGTACGTAATGACGTCACATGCTGTTTTGCGATCAAATTGGTATATCGAATTGATTTGAGACAATTTAAGGTGTTTCCATTTATTTTCGCACTGAATCGAACATTCAAGCAAACTTTTGCGAACAAAGTTTTGTTAGACAAAACGGATCGCGCCAGCTACCAAAAATGATCAATATTTCACAAGTTGAAGTCTAATAATGCGTATGTGCCAGCTGATGCGACATATGAATGGGATAATGTATGCGAGGCGCTTGTTGGTTGTATTCGCTATAACAACCGCCTCGCTATATATTATCCTGCTTGTTAGCCTACATATAAATCAACCAAATAAATCAATAATTTGACACAAAATATTGACTTAAAAACGAGTTTATTGATTTAAAAACGAGTATTGCTTCTGCTAAAGAGTCTGTTCCGTCTCTGAACTGCGTCCATGGCAACGGTGTGTTATACTAGCAGTGCCGCAGTCTGTTAACTAGAAATAACAGACCACATTCTACATTACAATTCAACCAAGCCACGTAAAAACAAGCAAAACTAACCTAAGAAAACAGCGACGCTATAAACATTGCTATGATGATGACGATGCACGTATGCCCGACGACAGCGGAGGTGACTGTGGTGTGGGAACGACAGCGCTCCATCAGTTCTGGGAGATCGTGGTTCACGGAAACCCTTTGGTTGAAGCATCTTTTTGCTTTGTCCACTTACATCTGTCTTTGTTGACATCCGCCATGTGTCCGCAAACAGACTGGCCGGAAATGAACTCGTCTTCTGACGTGTTGCAACCATGAAAGGGCATAAAACTTAATCGCAATTCATTATTTATTCGGCAAATAACGTTTCCATCAGCTTTTATCGCATTAGCCGTATATCGATCAAGAGAAAATCCGATGAGACCGAACGTATTTCATTTGAGTCGATTTTCATGAAATTTCATCGAATTTTACTGTTTCCATAAGGCATTTTTCATTCGATATCACTTAATTCGGATAAAAACGTGACGATGGAAACATGGCTAATGTCCAGCTTAAGTAAGGCAGATCAATAATGTTGTTGAATATTAAATGTCCCCAACTAAGCAAGCCAAAAGCCAAGGCAACAGTGGCCAGGAACCAAAACTCCATCAGTGACGGAATGGAGAAAAAAACCTTGGGAGAACCCAGGCTCAGTTGGAGGCAAGTTCTCCTCTGGCCAACGAGCCAGCGCAGTATCATCCCAAGACATCATATAACTGACGTCTTTTGACCATACGTCAACATCCGCCTTTTTAGGGTACCCTTAAACGTCGGTTTGATGACGTTATCGGATCCTAACGCTACACCAGACAGAAACCTACCCCTAAACCTACCCCGTCACCTAACCGGCGTTAAAGGTAAAGCATCAGTTGTATGACGGCCCGGGATCGTCATGTAACCTACGTTTAAGGGTACCCTAAAAAGGCGGATGTTGACGTATGGTCAAAAGACGTCCCAAGACGTCAGTTATATGACTTCTTGGGATGAGACTGTGTTAAACGAGCAAAGAGTATATGATTCGGGCAGCATTACAAGTCAGATTGGATTGGAACTCCACATTGGTGTGGAGACGAGTTGTTGAGGATCAGTGCCGATGGCTGTCCTGTCGACGAGGCCGGCGCTTAAGGATGAGTCGGGATGGGTCCAGGCACAGGTCCACCATAGAGGGTCCCCCGGGATAAACAAAGAAACTAATATTATACATCTTATGATGTAACAAGTACAACAGGATTTACGGGATGTGTTCCCGGTTCCGGCTGATCTAAACTATGCAGCCTAATTTTGAATTAAGGAAGTCTATAGTGTGTTGTGTGTATGCTAGGCCAAAGAGATGTGTTTCTAGTCTAGATTTGAACTGACAGAGTGTGTCTGCTTCCCGGACAATGTTAGGAAGATTGTTCCAGAGTTTTGGTGCTAAATAGGAAAAGGATCTACCGCCAGCAGTCCAGTTAAACAGGAAAATAACAGAAGTGGCTTGGGGTGTAACGATCATTATAAGGGGTGCACAATCGCGGTACGATGTATCTTGATGAAAAATGTTACGACGTGCATCAAAGAGTTATGGCGATTTTTAAAAAAAAAATTTACGATATGATGTCCGTTTTATCCTATTGGTTGAGTTACTGCACCTGCATCACAGAAATCCCTTGAACTGAAATAGAAATAGAGGATACCCCATTCACTTATAAGTCAAATGTCTGGCAGCATTTTGTTTTTAGTCACTCGACAGGAGGACAGTAAAAAACAAACCGACATGTGTAAAAAAAAACTGTAAACAAACATTTATGGTGCTTTTCCACTGCATGGTACGGTACAGTACGGTTCGCTTCAGGTCGCTTTAAATGGTACCTGGTCTGTTGAGGTTCCAAGCGTACCGTACCGGTACTAAAATGTGACGTGAAACACTGCAGATCACTGATTGGTCAGACAGAATCGTCACTACCAGCGTGACTACTAGCGTCATTGGATTTGCGACACGAGACACGAGACACTTTTTTAGCAGTATTTTTGTTTTGCTGCCATCAGCCTCATTTTAAACACATTTTTCCATCTAGCAGTTAAAAACAACCACATACCGAGAATCAGGAACACCATCCCCTCGATAGTCTCCATTGTTCCTGTGTTGTGGGTTTGAAAATGTGGCGCTTTTAAGATGATGTCATGGCAGTAGAGGCGCGCGCAAATAACGATCAGTCCCACACACTTTGAAGGGGTACTACTGCAGTGGAAACGCAAAGCGAGCCGAACTGTTCCGCGCCGAGTCGAAGCGTACTGAGCCGAACCGTACCGTACTGTGCAGTGGAAAAGCGCCTTTATACACAATGCAAACACTTTAAATATGATGCGTCATCTAAAACGGCACCACAATGACTAACTCCTACAACTGGGTGCGAAAAAGAGATTGAAAGAAGGCAGAATAACTATACAATGTAGTTTTGCTTCAGTGTGGTCTTAGTCAAGTGCAAAAGCTCAATAAATAACCAGGTGTATCTTGAGTTTTTAAATCGCAAAAGACAAGAGACCATTCTCTGTTTTCGACAATGTTGGGTTTTGCTTTTTCACACACTAGAACAACTATAGCTGAAGTTTTAAAAGTGGCCATAGGCTTGAAAGATCTTCGCAAGCAGGGTTGTATGTTCCCCACATTAGTCGCTTGCTTGGTCGCGTGAGGAAAGTCGTGGCTTGATATCGCATTGCCATCGATGTTACATGATGGAACAGCTCAATGGAAATGCTGGAATGCTATCTCGAGCAACAAGTGGCTACAACAGCAGCCCTCTTGAGCACAGAGGTGTGCAATGCCCGTCAACTTGATACTTTGGATAGTGCTGAGAAATGCCGGAGAAATAGTAAACCACCTTAAACCGTGAAAAAAAAACCCCCCAAAAAAACACCACTGTCCATTCTGATGAAAAAAGCACCACCCTGTCACTCATTGTGCCCTTGAAATCCATGAATGAATGGACACTGGACAAGAAAGCCTCTACATAGCTAACAAAGACTGCCATCCTGCAAAACATCTCAAGCAGATACACAAAGGAACATGATTATCCGCTTGAGAGTACTCCCTTGGACCCCAGATTTCGATCGTTGACCCGTTTACTCCCTGAACATCATGAAGAGGTTTTCCACCGGCTGAAGAACAAGTCTAACCAGTAGCAGCAGGTATGTCTGCATTATGTCAAGTCACAATTTATACATTCAGGTATGTATGATATGGGCATTTTCCCTGGATCATACAAAAATAATGTAATGGGGATTTGTGTGATCAGTTTTCTTTTGCTCATTTACATGCTACGCTAATTATATTATACAGCCGTGTGGGTTAATTAATCTTGTTGTAGTGGCCACCCTTATTCTATAGATTTTGAGCAGGTTCATTTTAATTACAGTAACAGTTCCTTTCCAAAAGGTTAAGAGGAAATAAAAATGGTAGTTCGTTTTATAACGAGCATAGTGAGCGTACAATGGAGTAAGACGTGTGGAATTTTTTGGAAGACGTGCGAGACAACTCCGGGAATGTCTGTTTTTAACAATTTGGGAAACATTGAAAGCGTATCTGAGATCATTTCATATGGTTCAATGCAGAGGAACGCCACCGCCGAATGTCTTAGGCAGCTGATGGACGATATTTTGAAATTAGATATTAGACAGTCACTCCACAGACACCATTTGATGATATACTTAAGAAGGTATAAGCATATCATTTTTGCTATGCTATCAACACGCATAAACGCTTTTCAGCGCGTTTATGAACACCATTGACTTAACGTTACATAACTGTATATGAAGAGTTCAGATGAAAAAGCCTCTAAATGCCATTTGAAATTTTCTTCTTTAATGATGACTTTTATCAAACTTGTATATTTAAGTTCAGTAATTTCACTTAAATAACAATTAATAGGTAATTATCAGTGCCATTTAAGTGAAATCACTGAACTTAAATATACAAGTTTGATAAAAATCATCATTAAAGAAGAAAATTTCAAATAGCATTTAGAGGCTTTTGCATCTGAACTCTTCATATACATATATGACCTACCCCAAGCCCATCCCTAAACCTACTCGTCACTGGGGTTAATAGCATTTATGAGTCTTCCCCTACCATCCTAGGAAAAAAAATATCGCTGCCCAGATGTAGATCTACATTTTGCTTCGTTTCGCTCGGACATTTAATGGCGTGTACATGCACGCGTACACGCGGATAGCTCAAAATGCGTTTACACGCCACTTGACTTGAAAGTGTGCGTTCACGCAAAAGTCATGATGCCATATGCTACTGATATGCCTCCGAGCTTTTCAAATTGCTCATCGCCTTACTGTCACAGGCTACTGAATCTACAAAATAGCTAAAAATACTATACTGTACGTGGTACAAGGCCACTTCTTCATGTCATCCTCTCAGCCAAGTACTGCGGAGGGTAAAGGTACTGTTATTTCACCCTTTTTAATTTCGTTGAGGTTGTGTTCCCACATTGTTAGCTAGTTTGGATGGCTATAACTTGAATGACTGTCAACTGTTGAATGAATGAGTGTCAAGCATGTCAAGTCGCGTTTTGTTTACTTCGGGCTAGGGAGGGCTGGGACAATTTTAGCACATCAGTTGCATCAGAAGACTGCTAATCAATATATATATATATATATATATATATATATATATTGAAGCTTAGTGATGAACAAGGTCAAATAATATGGAGAAAAAGGGTCTCATGTTTTCATCGCTATTACGCTGCCCCAGATGATAATTCTGCCCTAGACAATTTTTTTCATTGTTTGAATATTCCCAAATTGGACCCAGATTTGGCATCCGACCTAGAGTCATTTCGGTAGAAGAGATTATAGATTCAATTAGAAGTATGCAATGTGGCAAGTCACCAGGGCCAGATGGCTTCCCATCGGAGTTCTAAGAATGCACACACAGTTGTCCCTCTGCTCCTCACTGTTTTCAAAGAATCTTTGTCCTCTAATTCTATACCCCCAACTATGCATGCAACTATTTCTCTTATTTTGAAGAAAGATAAGAGTCCCTCTCAGTGCAGCTCCTATTGTCCCAATCCTAAACGTAGATGTTAAGATTCTTGCGAAACTGTTAGCCCGATGTCTTGAGGCGCTTGTTTCATCCATTATTTCGTCAGATCTGACTGGCTTCATAAAGAATCGGTACTCCTTTTTTAATGTTAGAAGTCTTTAAACTATTATTTACAGTCCCTGCCTTATTTAGTTTACAAGAAGGCACCAGACAAGGCTGCCCGCTCTCTCCACTTTTATTTTCCATTGCAATGGTGCCACTTGCTATAGCCATTCGACAAGACACTTTTATTAAAGGAATTCACAGAGGGGATATGGTGTGTAAAATCTTGCTCTATACAGATGACACATTGTTATATTTATCAGATCCTTTGACTTGTCTCCCTAAAGTATTGAACTATATTGGAAAGATTTAGTGGGATATCTACCTATAAAATAAAATTTCAAAAAGAAAAGCAAATTATGCCAATCAATGCAGCTGCTACACATAATTTATTTCAATTTGATTCAGTTTAAAGTTATAAAAAAAAAAAAAAAAAAAAGAACAGCAAAAATCCTCGGTTTCAGAAAAAAGCCTTGCACCCTAGGTGGCATGGCACTTCCCGATTTTATGTTTTACTGGGCGGCTAAAATCAGATGACTGACTTACTGAATGAGGGACAGTAATATATGTCCTGACGCCCTTAAATGGCTTAGTTTGGAGAAAATCTCCTGCAAACCGTTCTCTAACCGTTCTTTAACCCTCTGGGGTCGTCAAAGAGCCAGTGTGTTTTGCTCGATTTTTTTTTTTTTTTTTCACATAGCAGCAAAATATAAATACTCCGTCATTTTTGGTCATATAGACCAAAGAAATATGAAAAAAATTCAAACTGTTGAATACCTTCTTTTTTGTGTGTCCACTTATAAAACAAAACATTGGGTAACACTTTATTTTGATAGTCCACTTTAGACATTCAACTAACTATAAGTAACTTTGCCGCTACATGTCAACTAACTATCATTAGAGGATTAGTAGACAGTCAGCATAATATCTGCTAACACTTTATTTTGTTGCTCCCCCAACAGACATTCAACTGACTGTAAGTAACTTAGCAACTACAAGTCAACTTGTTCTCCTAACCTGAACCCTAACACCTAACCCTAACCTAACAGTCTACTGACAGTCTACTACAGCCTACTAATACTCTAATGACACTTAGTTAACATGTAGTTGAAAAGTTACTTGTAGTCAGTAGAATGTCTAAAGTGACTATCGAAATAAAGTGTAACCAAACATTGTGCTTTTGTAAAATAAAGAAAATAAACAGGGTGTGCTTCCTGGCTCTCCGTCACTGTGAACTTTTTTTTTTTTTTTTAGCACGTCTCTAAACTTAAACGAAACTCAGCAAATACACCCAGGCATGAGCTATTTAACTTTATAATTATTTAAGTGTGTACTTTTAAATGATCTAACGCATAACAAAAACAAATATTCTCTGTTTATGTAATCCATATGAAAAGAGATTGATCTCAGTCGTTCTCATATCAGCTCGTTATAGCTCATTATTTTTTAATTTGATCATGCCCACGGAGAGCACGCGCTATTCAAACGCAAGTGATCTAAGGCGATCCATGCAAACGTGTCAGCGCCCCAACATCAACTCGATAAAACACAAGTTTAATCAGATTACAGTTCTTTAAGTTGTCTTGCAAGGCTGTGAGGAATAATCCTGGGATACATCAGTGACGGATCAAGCTGATGTAGTAATCTTTTTATTATTAAGTGCTTTGTTGTAATCGCGATATGGAATAGCCTGTGTAAACTGCAAAAAGACAGTTTAAATATGAATAGGATTAGGTGCGTGTGTATTACTCTGAATTAAGTTACATACTGGAGCTTCAAAGACACTATATTCGGTCACGTACACACGGATTGCTCACTGATGATGAAATGCACAAATTAAAACAAGTCTGCATCCTGATATTGTGGAGGACCTCATTAGAATTAGTTGCGGGCCAGAACTGAGGGATAATGATGCCAATCAAGATGTTAGGCTGAAGAGGACCAAGAAGCCCAACTATAGTTCAATTGCAAAGTGTTACTAAAGTTTACATTTATTTGCGATTAAGGGGACAATGGATTGTACAGCTGTACAGGTGTAATCCTCCTATAGTCAGACTTAGCCTTTCAGATGCCCCTCTTCAGATTAGTATGTGCTGCACTGTAGAGAACCCTGTCACCTGATCTAAAAGCAGTGTTATAACAGATGCTGGACCTCCCTTGACATCCAGGGCTTCTGGTTGGGATAGACTTGGATGCATCTGTCTACTGTTACAATGTCTATGCAGTATTTAAAGGTTCTCTAAGCGATGTGGGGCCAAAACATTTTTTGTCACATACATCAAACGTCTCCTCACTATCGGCTGGCTGCCTGTCCCCTAAACACACTGTAATAAAACGCGGTCTCTGTAGACACCACAGGCTCCACAAACGGCAACAAAAACAATCATGTCTCACCTGGACCACGAAACCTAACAAACAGTGTTCCAGCCAATCACTGGCAAGAAGTATTTGAGGGTGGGTCTGGGGGGTTAGTGCGCGTGCACGTGTGTGTGTGTGTGAAGGAGAGCAGCGAAGCATCAGAGGGAAGTTTGAAAAATGGCCGAAACACGACCAAAGAGACGTCGTTCCGAGGAACAAATTAAAAAGAAGGAGTCGGATAAAGAACGTGCGAAGTTCCGAATTTACATCGGTAGCAAAGCTTTTGAACGATGGCGAGAACTCCGGCGGCAGAAGGGCTTCCAGTCCGACATTCAGGTTGCTCTGTTTTTGCTGGACAGGTGGGTAACGTTAAATTGTTTTTTTTTTCTTCTAAATTGACGCTTATGTTCGCCAAACCCACACAAGGATATAATTAGCTACAAATGCACGTTCACAATTATTTCAGGAAGCACGGAAGGGAGGGGGAGGAGATGAGATGCGGAGGGGGGAGGGTCAAGCTAGCCTCCGATTTGTTTGAAAATATCCTGAACGTCAACACCACACCCAGGATCGCTCAGACAACCTTTAATATAACACAGACCACTGTCTGTAAACATATCCAGATCTGGGTGTTCAAAAGTGTCCCAACAGGTCCTTTCAAAACAGTTCAGCTGCTGGGAGGCTCCATCAGGCCATGTTTTAAAGGGATAGTTCACTTTGAAATTAATTTTTGGGCATCCAAGATGTATGTGTCTTTGTTTCCACAGTATTTTCAATTTTGATGTTTTTCAGTCAAACCGTTGTTGTCTATCAGTCATATAATGCAGGTTTAAAAAACAAAAAACAAAAATTAATTTCAAAGTGAACTATCCCTTTAACAGTCTTTGTAATGATAGGAGTGGTTTTCCTAATGCCGGGCCATGTGTGGTAATGGATTTAACTTGTAGCTCCGCTTGATGTTTGAATTGACCTTTTCCAGTGTATTAGCTCCTCTAGTTGCACACTTTACGTGTTGATGAAATTTAGGGAGCACTGCTTTTAAGTCTGTGTGGTTGAAATCCCCCGCAACAATACACACTGCATCAGGATATCTACTCTGCTGATTGCTAAAGTCCAATTTATACTTCCATATATTTATACTGCCATAGGCGATGTGTAGCGTGCGTAGCCTTTGTCGTACCCTGACGTGCACCTATCCAAAAATTTAACGTGTCAATTCTACGCGTACCGCAAGCGCTGTGATTGGTCTGCTAGAACCACTCCCCAGATTTCACACTCTCCCCATGTGTAATTGTGCGTAGACGCGGACAACGACGCAGAAGAATAAATGAAAAAAAAAAAGCGTAGCGTAGTTCCCCAAAAAAAGTGGAGTATCCCTTTAACGCTCTTTCTTATTGCTGTCTTTTATTTTGAAATTAGCTGATGATCAGTAAAATGCAGCAATATATGTTGCTTTCTGTGACGTGCACTTCATTAAATCTGCAGAGGGAATTGAAGATCGGATTTAGTATATCCGTTTTGCAAAAACACATTTTCTGACCAGGTGTAAATGAAATCGTTTTGATAAATCACATAGCTATCCGATCTGAGAAAACGCATGAAGTGGCCAGGTAAACAGCCCCTTTGTCTACACTGTGGTTAAGCCAATGTGAGCGGCATGATGCGACAAAATCATCAGAACCCATTATAATAGGTAAAGCTGTCTACGCTGGAAATGGCACGATGCGAGCAACACAACTTCTGACGTACTTCAAGTGCTCATTCTACTTGATACAAAAGACAAATGAATTTGCACAACTGTTTGTTGCATCAACAGCGTGGTACTCCAGTGCAGACACTGTGTAGAGTGATGAGTTTACTACCAGCAACGCTTTTTCACTGTACCCTCTCACAACTACATTGATTGCTTTCTTCTGCTGCTTTCGCTTTAAAAGGATTATTTCACTTTAAAATTTCCTGATAATTTGAATCAAGTTTTCAAGTGATCCTGAAGACCTTAATTGGTTGCTTCAGGTGTGTTTAATTAGGGTTGGAGATAAACTGTGCAGGACAGTCGATCGGCAGGAGCGGGGTTGGGCACCCCTGCTCTACAAGATCCCAGCCGAGGAATAAGAGTCTTATCTAGCCAAACGATCTGTCATTAAAAAAAATAATTATAAAAAATGTATATACCTTTTAACCACAAATGCTCGTCTTCCACCAGCTGTGATGCACCACGTATTACGTGATCACGTTGGAAAGGTCAATCGTGACAAAGGCGATCCAGTGTTTACAAGGCGAAACTGCAAAGACTAAGTCAAATGCCCTTTACAAAAAAAAAAAAAAGTAAAACAACAATGTTGGATGATTTTGAAGTTGGAGGAGAAAATTATAGTTCCCTTACGTAGTCACTATGAGTTACGTTGTGATGACAAAATGGGGTTTCGCTTAGAAAGCCCATCAACTTTGAGTATTGCAAAACGGGTCAATGGCTAAGAAATGGATTTCGCATGGCGTAACTCTGCCCCATCTCGTGGGTATATAAGGAAGTACGCTGGCAACATGCAGTTATGTTTCTGCTTCAGAGCAAACAGGTCCTCTTCACTCCTGCAGCCTATTCTCTGACTATCTTCAAGGGAACTTCTAGACAAGCAGCTTTCAGTCATTTTTGGTGTGATGGCTTGTTCCAGCGAGATTCACATTCCTGCCTGCTGAACTGTGCAGTGGTATGTTTCTCCTGAGGCATTTCAGAGCTGCTGCAAGCTTTTCTCTCACAAAAAGAGCAGATGTTCTGGCCATGTAATTCTGTAGTCTGATAGATTCAGCTGATGGGCACGAGCGCTGTTAGGATGTCCACGTGTGTGGATGCATCAAGATATTTTGGTTGAGACTCAATGACCTAGGCCAGGGTGAGTTTCTCATTCAGTGCCCATCAGGAGGTGAGCTGAAGTCCTCTGGAGATGAGTGTTCGGCTGTGCTCCCATCTTCAGGTGTGCTAGCATACTGAGTCTGATCCAGAGTGGACAGCTATGCTTTCCAGGAGCGCCACGGGCTTGTGTGGAACCTTCCGCCATGTCCTGAGCACTCAAGGTTGATGATTTATTTTTGGGGAAGGCAACACATGAGTCCCCACAGCACCTCCACCTGGAGTGACGAAACCAGAGCACCCCTCCAATGCCAGTAGGTTTTTGTCAACTCCGGTGGCAAAGACCTATAGAGCAGCGGTGTAGGCTGCCACCTCACAGCTTGCTATTGCCATCCTTCAGGGTGCTCAATGACATGCACGTGAGTAGGGATGATTCAGGGCTCATCCAAGAGCTGCGTGCTGTCACCAACCTCGCTCTATGAGCAACAAAGGTGACCGCACACTCCCTGGATCAGACTATGTCCTCATGCGTGGTCAGACATTTCTGGCTTAACCTGGTTGATATGCGCGACGCTGAGCGAACTAGCTTCCTCAGCTTCCACATATCCCAGGCTGGCCTCTTCGGTGGCATTTCTCGTCCGCCCAGAAGCAGACCGAGGCTATCAAACATGTCCTGACCCCGCGGCACCCCATGGCCGCCAGCTCAGATGCCTCAGTATGCTTGCCACCTAACACGCCCTCCTGCGCTGTGGAGGTGGTTTCAGGAAGGTGCCCCAGCCCATACCAGTCCCGCAGCCCACCGAATGCCAGGCGATGTGGCACTCCTGTTACAGGCAGATAAGAGATGGGTTGCAGTTCTTTCAGAAAGAGGTTGCACTACCACATCTGGGCCGGTCATGGTCGTGGGTACTTCTGTGGCTCACATGACCCTGCTGGTTCAGTTTTGGAGCTTTCCTATCTGTCCCGCTGGCTCACGATAATCATCAGGCTCGGCTATGCGATTCAGTTTACACGGTCTCCTCTCTGCTTCCGAGGAATCAGTTATACCGTGGTGGGTGGCAATGCCCCTGTCATGCATGCGGAGGTCATCAACATACTGATGATCCAAAGGGAAAGACACAGGCTTCTGTTTCAAAAAAGCATTATATGGGATCCCTGCAGGGTCACACAAATGGCACCTAGCCTAGACCCAGTTCTTTAGTATTTAGCAGGATATAGGCCAGGTAAATAGCGGGATATACGCTCCTCCATGTCCGGCTGCCAAGGGTGACAGAGGGCTCAACAGGTTTTTCAGTCAGGAGACATAAGCACAACAGTAGTCACAACAAGCCTACAAGAGACGGGCCTCTCGTTGCTTATACCCATGTGAGGTGAAAACACAGGAGGATACCAGCTCTACACGCAGGCTATAGAATCTAAAAATTGCATTGGGTGTCACCCAGCCCGCAGCTTTACAAATATATTTTAGTGAGGCTTCTTGTTGAGTGAGCTCGCAACCTGAACGGGCAAGGCACGCGCACGTCTATCGATCCACTATCCAGTGGGCCATCCTCTGCTTGGACAGCCTATCCTTTCTGCTGGCTTCCGTAACAGACAATGATCTGGTCTGAGGTCCTGAAGTTCTGTCTAAGAGAGCACGGACTGGACAGAGAAAACCCAGGGCTGGGTCTGCCTCCTCCGGGGGCAGCACTCTCAGGTTCACCACCTGGTCACTGAAGGGAGTGGTACGAGCCTTGGGCACATTGCCCAAGTACCAAGTCTCAGTACCCCACGTGCGTCGGGATAGGCTGTTGTGAAGAGCATGAGCTCTGGGATCCAAGTCCGGTTGACGTTTCCAGTTGAGGCCTCTCGTTCCTCTTCCTCCCTAGAACGCTGATTGAGTTCTGTGTTGGAGACTCTATTATGCAATTATGATGCAGCCTGATGCTATTATCTCATGCCAATGTGCATTGGCTTGTTTTAGTTACACTTAAAGTAGATTGGCCTCTCCGACGAGATTCCTATTTATCGGTCATCTGACGTGAGTTGAAAGTAACCGACTGAAAGGGAATCTTTGTTCTCATGGGTAACTGTCTGTATGAAGACGTGTGCTGAATGTTGTAATGCCTGGCTCTATAGTAGAGTAATAATAAGTAGAATGCAGAAGTAGTTTTACAAGTAGTGTGAAAACTGTGGTCCAAATAGGTGATGACACACGTGCAGCTTGTGGAGTTAGCATGCTAGCAGCAGTAGCAGCACATGGATATGTTAACTAATAAATATTACATTGACCACATACACTATATTTGAGATTTATTCTTTATGTTAAAAATTAAGGAACTGGGACTGACAGTACACAGATAAAGTGTACTTTGTAAGTTATACATGTTTCATTTAGAATAATGAGTTATGAAGAAAATGTTAAGTCATAGGCTACATATGTGATGCGATCTGGGAAAACCCACCACATGGTGAAATTTGACATATTACAGATTTTGAGACCATATTAAACCTGGGTTCAAGCCCTTTCCAAATCTGTTTTTATTTATTTTATCGGTTGTCTGTAACAAAAGTTGGCTGATTGCTGTGATTTTCAGAAACAGAATTTTGAGAAAAACAGGTTTAAATAAACGGTTCACATCCTGCTAGCGCGACGACTGGCACTCCTTTTTTTATTGCCTTTTTTCATATCACATATTTTAGTAATCATCATAGATTAGGTGTCATTCGAAAGCTTACGAACTCAAAAATCAACCTGTGGAAACCATTTTGATATTGGACGATTGAGCGGCGAGCATGGTCTTTTAAACCAGCAGCTTCAAACTCTGTTGTTCTCTTGTGCTCCGCATCAAATCACACGATAACGCTGAATAAAAATAAATAAATAAATAACTTTCGTGCCATTGTAGTTCACCCTGGACTGGACTTTATTCTGTTATGTGATTTATTTTGATAGGTGAACTGTCTTTGTAGTGTTAAGAGAGGGAGAGCTATACGGGAGATTTGTGCTCCCCCCTCCGCTCCCCCTGCGTGTGTGTTGTTAAAGAGTAACTAAACACTTAACCAACTTTTTTTAGTTAATGATCTGTAAGAATGAATCTTTATTAATACCAGTCATTGATTCGAGTAACTTTTATGGCATTTGTTTGTAAAGTGTTCTATTTCTACAATATATGGTGTAAAAACGTCTTAGTGCTGCCCTCTTCAGGTTGAACGGTGGCTACTGCAGTTAAACTTTCCTATTGGATGTTTGCGGTGGTACGTGACACAGCGGTTGTTGGTGACGTAGGCAAGTTCCATAGAAAGAGATGCGTCTCAGGTGCACGCCCCCCTCCGTTGGGCTCTGACCAGGGCTTTAGTTACCCTTTAAAGAGAAACGCAGTCTTTTCAGCTGGTCATTATAAATCCTATTTTTCTGCAGTAAACTACTGAATCTTCCCAAGTTATATTCAGAGATGATAAACAAGATGTCATAGAATAATAATTTAATAAAAAACTATTTTTGACCAAAAAACTGACATTCAATCTATTTTTAGACTTTACTGAAAACGTACCAGCGCGACATCTGATCCGACGGGTTTTCCCAGATCGCATCACATATGTTTTACTGACATGTTTAGAGAACTATAAAAAAATGTTATGATGTTGTCAAATGACAAAGAAAATCCAAGAAACCAGATATTAATTATTCTTTTGGCTTTGTGTTTTCAAAGCCGGGGGGGCCTCTCCCTCTATTTTTGGAATCATCCTTTTTCAATTCGTCTTCTGGTCCTGAGTTGCCTTATTTCAACGGTGGCAATTTTTGGATAGAGCATTATCCTTGCTCTCTTGCACTGGGGCAGGAGGACTGGTGAGCCAACCCAAAGGAATAAGAGAGAATCAGAAAATACTTCAAGAATACGTCAATTGTTTCATCGACAGAGTGGTAGGACAAATATTTTTTTTGATTGAGTCATTAATATGGCTGGATCAATTCTGTTTGTGGACCACTGGATTAGGACACTCATTAAAATGTGAACATTTCATCTTCTGGAACAAACTTTAAAATGCAAGCCTTACAGATGTGGATCACTTATTGGGTTTAAACTGGTGAGTCTTGAGATCTATACTGTATAAGAACACCCTTTTAATCTAGTTTGGTTTAATTGTAACATTAAACATTACTGTACCTGTTTTTATTGTTATCATTGTTGTTTACACTTTTCAAGAAAGAAACAGTCAGGTGCTAAGGAAAATAAATTTGGTGCTAAAATACACATTTAACTTGTGGTGAACGAATCTAATTAATAGTCCATAATGATATTTGATTAAGAATTGCAGTAGCTTGAACCTTGACAGAGCAATTTAAATATAAAAATCTACAAAGACGTAAATTAAAACCAGAGTGCAAACTCTAGTGACTGTTAACAACGAGTTGTATGTGCCTGAATTAGATTTCCTACAGGTAATAGGGGTTTGACTAAACTGAGTTTTATAAAGCATTGAAAGCAATAGTGAATATTACTTAATGGTGACAGTGGACAGAGACAAATTGCATTGATTTTCTCAACGAATAAGAGTTTATTGTTTGTTTGTTTTTTCATTCTTTATTTAAAGGTTTGACTACAAAATAATAAAAACGTTCTTACCTTCTAAGTCTTACATTTGTCTTGAGTGTGTTTCTCCCCTTTATGTTGTCGGTTCCTTGCTCCTAAAGCCTGTTTTGTCTTCTAAAATCTAAAAGTAAAGATTGTAGTACCCTCTGGCTGTGCCCAGTGAGGAAACTACTGTCAAGTCTTTAACCCCCTACGCCTATTATAAACATACAGGTTAAGGATCCACATTGTACAAAGAAACAGGAAATTGATGCATTATTATGAGACAATTTCATAATAAAAGTCAAGAATTTTTTTTTAATTTTTAAACAAATATTACAAAAAAAATTCATGAAGCTCGATTAATGTTGCTGGTGACAGAGGGCAGTAATAAGAATACACAGTATATTCTAAATATTTTCTATTGGTAAACAAATCAGATCATTTTATGGAATTCACTTCTTAATGCTTCCCAACCTTACAGTGCAGTTGTACTATAAGTGGCTTTTGCTATTTTTCTATATTTTAGTCATGACCATTGCTGTTCATTCTTTATTTACATTTTTACCCCATTGTTTTATGTAACTTTTACATTTTGACCCACAGTGTGTTAAGCATTGACCTTCCTGGCCAAGGCGCATACCAGATCTATATGATTCCTTACCAGGATGCACAGTTTACCCACCCATATGAGAGGGGCATGCAAGTGCAGGTTAACCAGCAGCTCTATGTGGCGGTTGAGGTGGAAGGAGTGGATAGAAGTCTGTTTGCAATAGTTCTGGACAACTGCTGGGCCACACCAGTTAATGATAGCGAATATCGTATTCGCTGGAATCTGATGATTAGAGAGTGAGTAACTGACTTGAAGGTTCCATGGTTAACTGACTACATTTGTCATCTCTAAAAGTGAAAACTGTGAAATGTTGTGTTTTTTTTTTTATTCTTATTATTATTAGGCCCCCTGAAAACCTAAACAATGCATCACTTGCTTCAAAAATGACAGATAAATAATAAAAACCATTTTTGCTTGAAATGTTGAATTGTGTGTTTAAAGGTGCACTGAAAGTGTTATAGTCTTTATTCACATTTTGTCTGCCTTTTCTAGATGCCCCAACCCTGAGGATGGAACAGTGAACGTTCTACAGAATGGCATTGACACAACAAGCCGTTTCTCCTTCAGGATGTTCACCTTCACAGGAGTTTCTGATCGCATTTTTTTGCACTGTCAGGTTCACCTGTGCCTGGTGCAGAATGGAAGATGTGCACAGGTAAAATATTCAATAACCATAGTATTGTTTTTGTGATTTACCCTTCGTATTGCTTTAACAGTAACCTCCAGATAAATTATTGAATGAATATTATAATTTCAAAGAAAACACAATGAAATTTACAGTGTAGAATGTGTGAAAGTAATTTTAAATGCCTGTCATTTTCAGTCATGCGACCCTGGATTTAGACGCAGAAGGCGCAGACATTTGGACTTCCATCACTCTGCAGCGATCACCATAGGTCTTTAAGAGAGCTAGATGAATATCCCTGCTGGATGAAAGATAAATGATGTCAGAAAGATATTAAAATACTGTATCATTATAGAGGACATTTTATTCAAAACAGTAAACCAGACATTTGTTGAGGGTGGGGGTTTTATGTCTGTATAGTAGTCTTTATGGTATTAAATTAAATATTTCGGTTTTCTTTTAAATAATACTATATCATTGAATGAGTTTTTAAATTCATTTTAGAGCTTTTTAAAACTTCAGAAAGCTGTTTTTGTTCATGTAAACTATTAAATTATTAAAAAGATGTCAACCCTTTAGAATGCCAAGTGAAAGAGGCCTGTCTATCGAAATGAGTTGAACAGAGTTACGCAGTTGATTTTGAGTTTAGATGGTGGTGGTGGTGGTGGTGGTGGTGGGGGACTTGCAACAATACAGAACTTCAGTCCTAAAGCTCATTGTCCTGAAGCTAAATCTCCTCAGCATTGCAAGAACATCCGTAAACTCTGCATGTGCTAATCATGATGCAAGAGATTCATACTGGATCATTATTGATCCAAAAACGCTATAAATAAAGAGTTTTTTTTTTCTGGCACTGCAATTGATTACTTTGTAGTCATTTTCTGTTTGTGTGCATTGATCGCAAATTTCTCGATGAATAAAACATATCTATCATGTTTGCTTCTGTCACAATTCTGTATCTTCATCCTTGTTGTTTGTGTTCAACCACACAGTTGTGACAACTTCCCATACAGTCATTTATTTTGAGAAATGCTTTACTTGAAGCCTTTATAAATAGTATTTTAATAAACTTTGCAATAAGTCAGTTAGTCAAATTTCATCCCTGCTAGATATTCCATGGTCAACTGTAAGAGGTATTATAGGAAAGTGGAAGCATTTAAGAACAGTAGCAACTCAGCCATGAAGCACAACTGAAGTCCCAGAAGCGGGGTCAACGAGTGCAAAAGTCGCTGATTCCATAGCTGAAGAGTTCCAAACTTCCACATGTATTAATATTGGCATTGGAATTTAGGTTCTTTTTCTGGAATGCAACTTGCTTGATATCAGAGAAATGCTGAGGATTGCTCTCAAGTTGCATTAAGAACATGAGTGAAAAGCTGATTTGAATAGGTCACTTAGCTCCACCAACTGATCCAAGTTCTACATCTTGAGAACCAGTTCCAGTTAATCAGGACACATGGCAGTTTTAATTACACAATAACATATTTGCATATTTATTTGGTGCTTATTCACTGTAATTCAATCACCCTTTGAGTTATTTTTATCCTAGCTTCCTTACAATTGTCTACATGTTCATGTATGTGTAGGCCTGGAGAGTCGCTATGCCTGGCATCATAATCTAGGTGCCTCAGTCCGCAGGATTGTCATAGGGATTTACAGCAAGTTGCCATGGAGACAACCTCGACCAGAGTCAACAATCAGCAGGGGCCTCATTTATAAACGTTGTGTACGCACAAAAGAAGGCGTACGCCGCTCTCTATGCAATAATTGGTATTTATATAAAGCACGAAAAACGGGTGAAATGAGAAATGCCGACACCGTCGGCAGTTGGAAAAAACACGTGAAAGTGTGTGAAACTGTTGACGGTTGTGTAAAATAAATTCTGCATCTCATAAATAACACGAAAACTTCACAAAGCAAGTCTTACAATTAACAGCCTACACGAACACCCGTTTGATTGATCTGTAACAGAAATGCAAATTAACACATTTTTCTAAAAAGAAAAGTGAAATATGTTCTGCAATAATATTGTCATGTTATACAATTCATCTTAATAAATAAGATGGTAAACGAAATAATTTACAAAACTGATATTCTCACCAATGTGTCCGTCTGGTGGAGCAGATATAGATGCAATTAGATAGTAGGCCTGGCTAGATAATTATGGATAGATAATTAGGGAGAGATATATACACTCACCGGCCACTTTATTAGGTACCCCATGCTAGTAACGGGTTGGACCCCCTTTTGCCTTCAGAACTGCCTCAATTCTTTGTGGCATAGATTCAACAAGGTGCTGGAAGCATTCCTCAGGGAGTTTGGTCCATATTGACATGATGGCATCACACAGTTGCCGCAGATTTGTCGGCTGCACATGATGCGAATCTCCCGTTCCACCACATCCCAAAGATGCTCTATTGGATTGAGATCTGGTGACTGTGGAGGCCATTTGAGTACAGCGAACTCATTGTCATGTTCAAGAAACCAGTCTGAGATGATTCCAGCTTTATGACATGGCGCATTATCCTGCTGAAAGTAGCCATCAGAAGTTGGGTACATTGTGGTCATAAAGGGATGGACATGGTCAGCAACAATGCTGTGGCGTTGCAACGATGCTCAATTGGTACCAAGGGGCCCAAAGAGTGCCAAGAAAATATTCCCCACACCATGACACCACCACCACCAGCCTGAACCGTTGATACAAGGCAGGATGGATCCATGCTTTCATGTTGTAGACGCCAAATTCTGACCCTACCATCCGAATGTCGCAGCAGAAATCGAGACTCATCAGACCAGGCAACGTTTTTCCAATCTTCTATTGTCCAATTTCGATGAGCTTGTGCAAATTGTAGCCTCAGTTTCCTGTTCTTAGCTGAAAGGAGTGGCACCCGGTGTGGTCTTCTGCTGCTGTAGCCCATCTGCCTCAAAGTTCGACGTACTGTGCGTTCAGAGATGCTCTTCTGCCCACCTTGGTTGTAACGGGTGGTTATTTGAGTCACTGTTGCCCTTTTATCAGCTCGAACCAGTCTGGCCATTCTCCTCTGACCTCTGGCATCAACAAGGCATTTCCGCCCACAGAACTGCCGCTCACTGGATGTTTTTTCTTTTTCGGACCATTCTCTGTAAACCCTAGAGATGGTTGTGCGTGAAAATCCCAGTAGATTAGCAGTTTCTGAAATACTCAGACCAGCCCTTCTGGCACCAACAATCAAAGTCACTCAAATCACCTTTCTTCCCCATACTGATGCTCGGTTTGAACTGCAGGAGATAGTCTTGACCATGTCTACATGCCTAAATGCACTGAGTTGCCGCCATGTGATTGGCTGCTTAGAAATTAAGTGTTAACGAGCAGTTAGACAGGTGTACCTAATAAAGTGGCCGGTGAGTGTAGATAAATAGATAGATGTATTATTTGTCCACTGGGGAAAGTCGTTTTCATAGTAAAAATGTCTTCATCAGCTGCGAAATCATGGTATTCATGCATATGCCTTTAGTTTGTTTTATTTTTGATAAAAATAACGTATGACATTTGTCTCAACCATTCAGAAAGCTGCAAGAAATTACTTTTGCGCTGAACTAATTCCCATTCCCAAGTAGATTATAACCGCCATCTGTTGTCAGATGCAATTAAATGGATGGAAATAAAATGCCCCTGTTATGAAGTTGAGGAAGGGTAACCCAAGCGCAGACAGAGTACACTGAATACACAATTTATTGCAGTACAAAAAAGGGGAAAATAATGCCCACGATGGGGTAAAACAAGATAAGGAAGAGGATGACTAACTAGACTTAGACTTAGACAGAAGACTAGACACTAACTAACAGCAAATACACGAACAGGATCTTCACAGGACACGTAACTAAGACAAGATACTCACAGATAATATTTAGCAATGACTCACACTTAGCCATAGCAAATACAGGCAGGATTCACAGAGTCTAACATCATAATGAACTGACACAGGACAGCAAACACAAGGGGATTATAAAGGGAGACATAACAGGTGACACAGACTAATTACTGAAGACTAAACAAGGGTAACAAGGGGGTGGAGTTAGGTGACGAGACAACGCAAGCACACAGCCCAAACAAATGGCCATGTGCTTACACATAAAACATGGGTCTGTCATGATCCTGCCACAAGACTAGGAAAAATCGAGGAGATGATGGCAGAATCATGACAGCCCCATGAGGTGCAGAGGCCAACTTTATCTCCATCTCCTTTCCCCCTATTTCGCTCCAATAACACAAAACAGTAGTTACAATCTGTCTTAAGATCGAAATCTGATGGTTTACCCCGTGCACTTGAATTTGAAAACCCAGATGTATCTGTATTCACACGACTATAGCGACGTTCTTTGTAACTACTATTAGGACGCGGACAAAAATCGCGCACTGAAGACGTGTATCAGAGAAAAAGTGTCAGCAAGAACAGCGGCATCTGCTGCTGTTTTCACCTGATGCTCACTAATATAAGTGGTAATGCGATCAGGCAAAGTGTTCTTAAGTTGTTCTAATATCATAACATTACACAACTCATCAAAAGAATCAACCTCTTCAGCTTAAGCCAACGATGAAAAAAACTAGTCAATTCCCTAGCCCATTCACCATAAGTTTGCTTGTCTGATTTTTTCCATGATCGAAGACGCCGTCTATAAGCCTCAGGGATTAACTCGTAGCACTTTAACACAGCTGACTTGACGGATTTATAGACTCTCTTTTCAGAAGACTGTAAAGCTACAAATGCCTTCTGCGCACGTCCAGTTAACGTAGTTTGTAACAATACAATTTTATCCTCATCACTCCAATTTTGTTCAGTGGCAATATTTTCAAATAATAATGAAAAAAAAACCACATCTGGATCATGCTCATTAAACTTAGGCAGGCACTTGATCATATCGGCCAGGCCGACCTGCTGTGATTTTCCAAGTTTACCTTCAGCTGCTAATTGTAGCCTAGTATGCTCAATCTCTCGTTCCCGCTCTAAATTTTTAAGCTTTTCCCATTCCAATTCACAATTCTTGTCTTTCTCTGCCGCTTCTAACCGTATACGGTCCAATTCATTATCAAGCGTTTCTCTGAGTCAACTCGTCATCCAATTTTTTTTTTGCTAATTCTTGTTTCAATTCCAATATCTTTTGTTCCCTTTTCAACTCATGTTGCAGTTTTAACATTTCAACTTGCTGTTCAAATATTAACACACTGAGTTTTTTCTGTGAGCCTACAAACAAACCTGGCGTGGGCTCACCATCTGAATCCGACCCCGACGCACCCTCACTACCGCGCGCCGGCAATTTCTCATCAAGTAAAACCTTCTTGTCAATCAAACACGCATGAATGAAGTCAACCAGCTCATACTTCTTAGCTACCCTCGGCAATGTTATATCAATTTCATAGTGCTCAGCCACACTATGCAACTGTTTAACATTCAACGCCGCGAGCAAGACCACCGAAGGAGCAGCTAAAAACGCCTCAAGTTTACTCATTATCACAACTAAATTCACCAGTCTCCAATCAACAATCAAAAAGGCTATGATACTATAAACACCCCATAGCAATACATCAACCAAAAAAAAAGACGATTGTCTCTGGTTTATTTGAAACTCGTATTGAGATGGTAATGTCTCCTATTGAAGCGTCACGAAAATGAATTATTATAGTGGTTAAGTTTATAACCAACAGGACGAACATATAAAACGCAATGACAATAATTAGCACGTCTGAGTTTAACACTATTTTTGTAATAGTAACAATAACTTTCAAATTTTAACTATTAGAGTTCTCAAATTTCAAAGACTTATTCACCTAAAGTGATTAGATCTCAGAGAAATGTAGAAATTATGAAAATTATGCAATTAGAATTATTACAAAAATAAATCTAGAAATCATTAGAAATGATCTGTCTAGAAAAGTAGGATTTCAATTTTGTTTAATATTTCCTTGTTCTTTAAAATCAAATTCGAAATTTGACAATTAATAATCATAAACCAGTATTTTCTTTTTCAAGTAAAATGCAGGTAAAATAATTAATAATGGTAATTATTATTACTGGTTAAAAATAATAATGGTTAAAAACACCAGTATTTTCCTTTCAGGAAAAATATTGATAACTTTAAAGAAAAGTGTGAGAAAGTTAAAAGAAGGATGTAACAAAGTTCAGGGAAGAAGGAGGCAGGAACCGGATAATAATAATAAAATAAAACTTTATTTAAATAAAATAAACAAACAAATTACCTGCCAGCAGCCCCTCGCGGACGACTGCTGGCTACCCAAAATAAAATATAAAATACCGGCCAGCAGCCCCTCACTGGCTTACCAAATAAAATATAAAATACAAACAAAAGCAGGCCTGTTTCTCTCTCGCTCATCCACTCCGTCGCTCCCCCTTTATGGCTCCGCTCCTTCGTGAGAGATGCGAGACCGGTGTGCTTCACAGGTGCTGCTCATTAGCAATCGCACCGGCCTCGCGACTTTCTCTCACGTCCCTCGGCCGTCCTGCTCACCACAAAGGAAAACAAGAAAAGACCAATAGGTGTCTTAATGGTTAAATCACTGGGGTTAGTATTGATAACAGTAACTGATGCTAAAGGCTTTAGCACAGGCCTCAATGCAAACAACTTCTCAGCTTCTTAGCGTAGCTTTTGTTTACAAAGAGCCCGTTAGGTCAGAGTTCACCCGGAAGTGTTGGTTAAGACTTCCGTGTCACGATCGTAAATAGCGACCAAACGAATGCTAGTGGACGAACCGTGAATTACAGACAGTTGGTAAGGGGAGCATTTTAACAATGGTCACAGAACATGCATGTACAGTAACAATCGATCATATTACGGGAAATGTCGGCGCATCTCACACTGTTCAAATAAAAATACACCACTTGTAGCTGGGTTTACGACGTGGGGCTTCACTCAGTTTGTTGAGAGTGATATTAACTTTAAGCACGCGGCGTTGCGCTATCTCACTTGGACAAAACTTAAAATAACTCCTATTCAATTACACTCGGACACGCGCAGTGTTTACACAATAAATAATTGAACAGACATAAAGGATCGCAGTGGAACCCGCACTGGCGATCAGACAAAATAAACAGGAAAGCATTAAGCGTTTATCACGGAGATCACAGTCAATGGAACACGCACTGGTGATCAAACAAATAAACAGATAAGCATTAAGTGTTTATCACAATGGAACACGCATTGCGATCAGATACATAACTATAACGCCGCCTTCACACTGGCAGTGGAAATCAGCTCCGTAATACGCAATACGTTCCCAACGGACGTCGTACTACACAGTGAAAAGCGTCGGACGCGGGTAGAACAAAAATGGCGGAGATATTAAAGTTTGATTCTGTCAGTTCTGTATGATCTCTCTGATGAGGGTTATGCTGCGTGAGGAAAGTTGCTGAGGACGTTGACATGTCAGGTCGGCTAAAAAATGTGATATAGTGGTCAATAGTTCAACGTCTACCTTCAATTTAATTGTATTAACTGCCCTTATAAACGTTAGAAAGTCATGAAAATAAAAAATGACATGACAATTTATCGTTATAAAATCATTATTTATTTTATTAAAAGTGAATAATTCAGGTTTGTTTATCAGTACCATAGCAACGCTCAACTTCCGCTGGAATTGTCGGATAGGAACCGTCCGTAGCTTTTCGCACGAGTTCAAATTTTTGAACGCATCCGGATGACCAACGGACACGATTTTCTTCGCACCGCACTCGGTCGGACCCGTTTCGGACCCATTCGCATGCGGTCTGCGAATCTCCATAGGAAATGAATGACTTCCGGTCGTTTCGCAGCCGCATCGGAGCTGATTTCAACTGCCAGTGTGAAGGCGGCGTAAGGCTTTTATGACTAGACGCAGAACACGCTCGTCGCTCTGTCAGGAGAATATTTTAACTTACAGGGTTAGTTTAATTACTGCAGTTTGATTTCGTTCAGCTTCTCTGATATAAACACACACACACACACAACGTTATAGCTCTCTGAAAGACTCTGGAACACGCAGATGTCGATCAGCTATAACGAGGTATTTCTGGAAATGAAGAACACGTTCAGTTCTTACCTATTGTAGTGTGAGGTTTTATATCTTATTTACTGCAGGTATAAAGAACACAAATAGGGCGGCAGAATAGACTTTCCAGCTTTCTCTAGGAGCTCCACTCAAACAGACATCAGCAGCAGTATTCAAAGGTGGCGCGCTGCATACGTTACACGCAGACTCGCGGAGGTTCGGATCTCGCATCCGCAACGACAATGAAAAGATAATTTCTTGATATATGCTTACAATTTAGGTTGAACTGCCCCAAAATTCTCCACCATAAATTTAACAAATGCAACATTTAATAATTTACAAAAAATGTGGGGGCCGGAAGGCCAATTTAGCTCAAAGGGGATGATTCATTGATTTACAATGAATCTTAACCGAATCACTATGGAACCGAGCAAATGACTCGTTTAGAGTTCATTTGAACGGCCGTAATTATAACCTTCACAAGAATATAAATACCCAATTTATAGTGAAACACTATTAGCATGGTAACTTTAGATCGAACAGTACAAGACCTTAAATATGCAAGAACGACACAAGACAATTATCTTTTCAAATATCTGGACAAGACTTTATTAGCTATTCAAAGCACATAAAACTTATGTCTAACACGGTCACACACACACACACATTCATATAGTCGCGGAAAGGGAATGAGAGATTTGGAAAGAGTGAGAGAGAAAGTTTCAACTTTCTAAATGCACGGAAGTTATGACCTGAAAGGACCACCAAGCATTCATTTAAACCTTCGTTTCTTAGAGAGGTTATTCAATTAACATTAAAGCACCAGTTCAGTTAGAGTCTGAAGTGTTACTTGCAAGTTCATGCGTGGCTTTGGGAGTTCCCTTTGTCTGTATCGTAGGCCCGGTTTCCCGGGTCCGCTTGTCTGGTTGTCTTCGTGCCTGGATGGAAGTTCCTGAGCCACGTGGGTGTTAGCAGGTGAATGAAAGTCTTTACCATTCAAAGCACGTTGCAGGAGAGACGTTTAAACGTTTAAACTTTGCAGCAAACTTAACTTTGAACCGAGACTTTTACGAAAAAGGAAATAAAGGAAAGAAATGAAAGACGAGTTAGATGGCTTGAATGAGCTGTTTTAACCCCGATCTTGATGGGTTATTTGTCTGCTGGTCTAATTTGGTCTGCCCGATTTTCTAGACGAAGCTGTATTGTTGTTTTCAGAGAGAAGCACGAACAGAACACTCTCTTGCTGTTTTAGAGAGAGGCGCGAACTTAACAATTACAAAACTGAACTGAACTCACCACTAAGGTCTTGTTCCTTTGTTCCGATCTTTAACTTAAAAATTAGTCCAACCTCTTTTGGTGAATTCTGACCAATGAGACAATGGCATAATTTTAGTAGGTGGAGATAGATATATCGATTCCAACGATGTCTCGATTTTAATTTTCCAACAACGGGAATGTCCGCCATATTGGAGCAAATGAAAAAAAGTTTTTTCACTACTCCTCCTTCAAAAATCTTGCTCAATTTTGTCCAAAATTTGGTCAGATGACATTTGGACCAAGCCGCACAGAAATGACTGAACAGATTTTTGATATTTGCTGCCATTTTCCAGATATTCGTCTTCAAAGTTGACCTAGCCTGTGTTTGTTGCCTTATTCCAGTTAGCTTAGCATAATAATTGGTTAGCAATCTAACCAAGTGCCATTCTTTCGAATGCGGCTCTTCAGCTATCAGGATAACCATAAGCTACATTAGCATTGAGCTAGTTTAGCATGCTAATCTCGTTAACATGATTTTGTGTGCTTATTCTTATACTGAAACCTCTCCTCTGCAGTTTTATTATTTGTGTCCTCTGACTGGCGCAAGTTGCTAAACCACGTGTCACGAATCCCGAACCATTGCAGTTGTGTATTTGAATCTTGCTTGGCACATGCCCAGACAGCAAGAGGTGGAAAAGTTGTTTCAGTTCTAGACATGGTGTCTGTCTAAGAAAGGAATTCCAAAAATATAACATGCAGCAAATTTATATATATATATATATATATATATATATATATATATATATATATATATATAAATATTTTCACTTGTACTACTGAAACAACTGTTTTTTCAAATGTTCAAATTTGGCACACTTATAGTGATTGTAATGAATAGTAATTGGATCAATTTTTGGAGTCTTTAGGGCCAACTCCATAGGGCCACCACCAGTTCAAAAATTCAACATTGAAATAGTTATAACTTTTGAACCCTTTGATCTGGAAAAAAAATAAACTTATTACACCATCTGTTCCAGGCATTATGCCTAGGAATGGTCTCTGAAGCAGTCACATACATCATGCAGTGCTTTTTTTGCAGCCCTATGAACCACAAATAGGAAAAATTGCCACACCTGTAGTAGTAATTTTGGATGATTTAATTAAACTTTTTAAACACAATATGCTCTGCATTTTCTTCAAAATTCTTCATTTTGACCTGATTCTCTCTTGAAACGATTTATTTTAGGCAGCTGTGTTGATCCATGTCTGCCAAGTGGTGCAACATGATGAGTGACAGGCAACTGACCCACAGATAGTGAGTTCGAGTCCCGGGTGGGACAATTTTACAAAATTGTATGTAATTTTGTGTCATTTCAGTTCCTTTATTATCCAAGTAAATGTTGTACCAATCTTTATTCCTCTTGGGTTATACGTATATTTTGTTCATACTGTGTTCATTTTTTATCTAAACAAAACATGCTGAGTCACAGTGAAACCTGATCGCTGAACAGGGCGGGGGAAGGAAGGTGAGGGCAAGGGAAGGAAGAGGAGGGCAAGGGATCAAAGAGGAGGGCAAGGGATGGAAGAGGAGGGCAAGGGATGGAAGATGAGGCCAAGGGAAGGAAGAGGAGGGCAAGGGAAGGAAGAGGAGGGCAAGGGATGGAAGATGAGGGCAAGGGAAGGAAGAGGAGGGCAAGGGATGGAAGATGAGGGCAAGGGAAGGAAGAGGAGGGCAAGGGATGGAAGAGGAGGGCAAGGGATGGAAGAGGAGGGCAAGGGAAGGAAGAGGAGGGCAAGGGATGGAAGATGAGGGCAAGGGAAGGAAGAGGAGGGCAAGGGATCAAAGAGGAGGGCAATGGAAGGAAGAGGAGGGCAAGGGATGGAAGATGAGGGCAAGGGAAGGAAGAGGAGGGCAAGGGATGGAAGATGAGGGCAAGGGAAGGAAGAGGAGGGCAAGGGATGGAAGAGGAGGGCAAGGGATGGAAGATGAGGGCAAGGGAAGGAAGAGGAGGGCAAGGGATGGAAGATGAGGGCAAGGGAAGGAAGAGGAGGGCAAGGGAAGGAAGAGGAGGGCAAGGGACGGAAGAGGAGGGCAAGGGATGGAAGATGAGGCCAAGGGACGAAAGATGAGGCCAAGGGACGGAAGAGGAGGGCAAGGGAAGGAAGAGGAGGGCAAGGCAAGGAAGATGAGGGCAAGGGACGGAAGAGGAGGGCAAGGGACGGAAGATGAGGCCAAGGGACGGAAGATGAGGCCAAGGGACGGAAGAGGAGGGCAAGGGAAGGAAGAGGAGGGCAAGGGACGGAAGATGAGGCCAAGGGACGGAAGATGAGGCCAAGGGACGGAAGATGAGGCCAAGGGACGGAAGAGGAGGGCAAGGGAAGGAAGAGGAGGGCAAGGGATGGAAGAGGAGGGCAAGGGACAGAAGATGAGGCCAAGGGACGGAAGATGAGGCCAAGGGACGGAAGAGGAGGGCAAGGGAAGGAAGAGGAGGGCAAGGGATGGAAGAGGAGGGCAAGGGAAGGAAGAGGAGGGCAAGGGAAGGAAGAGGAGGGCAAGGGAAGGAAGAGGAGGGCAAGGGAAGGAAGAGGAGGGCAAGGGAAGGAAGAGGAGGGCAAGGGACGGAAGATGAGGGCAAGGGACGGAAGATGAGGCCAAGGGACGGAAGATGAGGCCAAGGGACGGAAGAGGAGGGCAAGGGACGGAAGAGGAGGGCAAGGGACGGAAGAGGAGGCCAAGGGACGGAAGAGGAGGCCAAGGGACGGAAGATGAGGCCAAGGGACGGAAGATGAGGCCAAGGGACGGAAGATGAGGCCAAGGGACGGAAGAGGAGGGCAAGGGAAGGAAGAGGAGGGCAAGGGATGGAAGAGGAGGGCAAGGGATGGAAGAGGAGGGCAAGGGAAGGAAGAGGAGGGCAAGGGAAGGAAGAGGAGGGCAAGGGAAGGAAGAGGAGGCCAAGGGACGGAAGAGGAGGGCAAGGGATGGAAGAGGAGGGCAAGGGAAGGAAGAGGAGGGCAAGGGATGGAAGAGGAGGGCAAGGGAAGGAAGAGGAGGGCAAGGGATGGAAGAGGAGGCCAAGGGAAAGAAAGAGGAGGGCAAGGGAAGGAAGATGAGGGCAAGGGAAGGAAGATGAGGGCAAGGGACGGAAGAGGAGGGCAATGGACGGAAGAGGAGGGCAAGGGAAGGAAGAGGAGGGCAAGGGACGGAAGATGAGGGCAAGGGATGGAAGAGGAGGGCAAAGGGACGGAAGATGATGCCAAGGGACGGAAGATGATGCCAAGGGACGGAAGAGGAGGCCAAGGGACGGAAGATGAGGCCAAGGGACGGAAGAGGAGGGCAAGGGATGGAAGATGAGGGCAAGGGACGGAAAAGGAGGGCAAGGGACGGAAGAGGAGGGCAAGGGACGGAAGAGGAGGGCAAGGGACGGAAGATGAGGCCAAGGGACGGAAGAGGAGGGCAAGGGATGGAAGATGAGGCCATGGGACGGAAGAGGGGGGCAAGGGACGGAAGAGGAGGGCAAGGGAAGGAAGAGGAGGGCAAGGGAGGGAAGGAAGAGGAGGGCAAGGGAAGGAAGAGGAGGGCAAGGGACGGAAGAGGAGGGCAAGGGACGGAAGAGGAGGGCAAGGGACGGAAGATGAGGCCAAGGGACGGAAGAGGAGGGCAAGGGAAGGAAGATGAGGCCAAGGGACGGAAGATGAGGCCAAGGGACGGAAGAGGAGGGCAAGGGACGGAAGAGGAGGGCAAGGGAAGGAAGAGGAGGGCAAGGGAAGGAAGAGGAGGGCAAGGGAAGGAAGAGGAGGGCAAGGGAAGGAAGAGGAGGCCAAGGGACGGAAAAGGAGGGCAAGGGACGGAAGAGGAGGGCAAGGGATGGAAGATGAGGCCAAGGGACGGAAGATGAGGCCAAGGGACGGAAGAGGAGGGCAAGGGATGGAAGATGAGGCCAAGGGAAAGGAAGAGGAGGGCAAGGGATGGAAGATGAGGCCAAGGGACGGAAGAGGAGGGCAAGGTAGAGTTGCTGCTGCTTCAGGGCTTGGCCCCTGTATCGCTGCTTGCAGCTATATTTAATAATTGTAAGATTGAAAATGTAATGTTACATGAGGTAGATGAGCAGAATAGTACTGACTTTGTAAAGGGGGTTGCACACCAGGTCCAGACGAGAAAGCACAGCGCAGCGTCTATAACAACTCGTGGTATTGTTCATCGGACGTGCACTTTGTCACTTTATGGCCAGCAATATTGTTATGTTTCAGGAAGGACATTATGGAATTGAGATCATGTCTGTACTATGTGATGATTGTACTGTACAATTAAATACAATCGTTGCTTATTAGTCTGCAGTCTGAGTTCACTTTAACTAAGTGAATTGTTAACTAAGCGTCTGTTAACTGAATGAATTGAGAATATCACTTGAAAATCCAGTAACAATGGATGTTTTTGATAATTTTCATTCACCCAGCTGATTTCTGTAAATAAATTTAAAACTAAATGTATATTGCTGCGCAGAGTGAAGTCAGTATATACTGTAAATCTCGATGATTTGAAACAAATAAATGTAAATTTAATATAAAACTATGTAAGTTGTGCGGCAGGATTTTGAACAAGGTCCGAGAGGATATTTCTATGCGGTCAACATAGTGACTGCTTACCACACGACGGTGGTAGATGAATTATTAAATTATTTATACCGATAGTACGATCGTGTGATCTATACAGCCTAACCTGGACAGCTGCTGACAAAAAGTGGAGCTCTTTTACAGCAAACACTCTCGTTCTCGCTTGGCATTGGCAAACTGCCGCAGACACCATCTATTTTGCCCCACTCTCGCTTCTTCAACTCTCTGATAATCTTCATTTTTATGTAACTCTTGACTAGGCCTATCGTTTTCCGTTAAAGCAATGGTCCTAGTATTGAGCCTTGAGGTACTCCATACTGAACTTGTGATCGATATGACATCTCTTAATTTACTTATTAATTTGTATCAACCATTATATCTCCATCTGAATGGTGCTGCCTGGAATATTAATATCATAGTCATTAAGTGGACAATTTAAGGAATCATTAGGTTACACTAGTTTCAGTAAAAGGAAACCAGCCGTCCAGGAGTTCAATGTATCCAGACCCAAACCTCATCACCCAGACAAAAATATGTTGCTTCCTGACCCACTGTGATGGATGTACAAAACTCCTAAGTGGCTGTTATAATAAGTATGGCTAATGGACTAGTTTTTTCTCTCTGTTTATGTACCTCAATTGTTGGAGGGACTCCCAAGAAACACATGCCTTGATAAAATATCGCAAATCTACCTCAAGTCACATATAATCCATTATACATGGATCATTTTTTGAACATCCTGAGCATCCTTTTTTGTTTTATTTTTTGGAGGCACTATTCGCTAAGCAAATAGGACAATATTTATTGTAAAAAGTGGCATGTTGTCTAATTTTTCTGACCAGGCGCATTTTGTTACACAAACGTATTGCAACAAAAACCTTTTCAATGAATTGGTAAAAACAAAAAGAAGTGTGTTTAGTATTTTGAGACAAGGAGAAACTAATGTAAACTTAGTTCACAAAAAAATGGAGCACACATTTTTTACATTTTTCTCAACAAACATGTTTTCTCCTTCCAAACTAATATTGCAATATTGACATTAGCACAAAAACTTCAAATCAGGTTTTCAACATTATGTTCATCATCATTAACTTTATGCATATATAAATGAACATTATGTTATGGATGAGGAGGCACTACACCAGCAAGGAGATCAATTTACATCAACTAACTATGAACATACACACATCCTCTACACTGCAGAAGTAACGTTCACTACATAAACCTTCATCCCTTCAATTGCATAAAGAACAAATCAACATTAAAAATAGCATTTAAATTACAAGGTTCTTTCCTGTCGCAACTTAGCGGTTTGTCTCTACTCAACACAGTTGTACAGTTACAGTAGAATATAATCTTAATAAATTACAGCATCATATACAAATATGACGGCGTGGACCCACACGCATTTATACAGGTATGGTACATAGTGATTTCATAGCAGTCAAAATCATATTAATACAAGATGGTACCTATAGCATTACAGTGTTATTTTTTCAAAGCGTAGTTCTTTTGTTACCCAACATTTACAATTAAACTACAATTTTTATTTTCTATACATAAACACAACTCATACACACTGAATATAATAAAGAGGATACACCCCAATACAATAACCCCGACACATGTACCCTTTCGTACTTCTTTTTTTTTTTAAATACGTTTCGAAATATTTTGACAATGCGAGTTCTCTTTTTTTCTAGACTGAACAGTTTTAGACAAATCACAAAGATGCTAGGCGGTCTTTCCTCTGAATGTATAATGTCACATCCTGTTTGTCGTTCATTTCCACTCACGCTGAAACTTCGTGAACGATACAAAGACACGCATTTTGCCAGCAAATGATATGTTGGCACTTTGTGTGAATCTTTTAGATTTTTTTATTACAAGATGAATCAAAGATTTTATGACATTTTTCAAACTTGATGCAAAAGCAGTGCGCTAGTTAACAGGCCATGAAACTACAGGGATTCCTCCACTGGTTGGAGTGAATCAACTAGTGATGATGAATGTGATGGTCCAGCTGTGAAATTCACCCCCAGGTTAAGTCTGTTAAAGTGCCTCTATTATGCTTTTTCGGTCATTACCTTTCACACAGTGTGTAATATAGTTGTTTGTGAATGTAAATGGTCTGCATTGTTTCAAAGATCAAAGTGCAGGTAAGGGGAGCAATTGTCTCCTAAACAAAGAGTCGATTCTCAACTGCCTGAAACGAGTCGTCACTAATTCCAGTCTTAAGCCCTATTCGGACGGGATTAGTTTTCCAAGGGTAGATGGAGTAATGCCATTTTACCATGGGACGTCTGTAATAATAATGGCCAATTCGCACAGGAAAATATATCACAGTAAAACTATCAGAAATGGAAAGGATAACTTGATTTACGCACCCCCGTCACATTCCTTATGTCATTATGTGCGTATTACGTTGCTTCCTAACGTATTACAGTTAGGTCCAGTCAAATGTTGTATTATTTAACTTCAGATCATGCTGGTAATAGGCACTCACATAACGCTAAAAGAAGTTTCGTGTCTCTAAACAGTGCTATCGATCTTCTTTCTGATCTGAATGGTGTGTGGAAAACACTTGAGTTTAGTCCAACCGGCTAGAACACAACTGAATGCTTTTTCAAGCTTGGAAAACTGTGTAAACTGCTTTTAAACAGGAAATGATGGAATACTTATGTACATATTTACAGCGGGTTTATTTGCACAGGATCAGGTGCAAATGACCTGAGGTCATTTTTGTGGAGCTTCTTACTGAAGGTGAAAGTCGCTGTAATCTTTATCTCAATCATTGTCCGTAATGATTACTGAGATGGCACATTCGGACGGGACTAAAATCACTGAAAAGCTCTGGTGGTAATAATTCCTTCACCGCACCTCTCTATGTTAGACTAGTCCCATCCAAATAGGGCTTTACTTCCTGCACAAACCAAACAAATTTGCATAATGCAGGCCTATGGTCTTCATTGGCTGTCTGCGAGCGACGTCTACTTTGACCCTCACTGTAACTGTACAAGAGTTCAGTTCGTGTTGTCAACATGTCAAGAATACACTGTTTTCTGCTGCCGAAGACATGCATTTTCAAAGGTTGAGGACTCGGGCTGGAATTGATACGATAAAACCAACACAAACATTACTGTTCCAATCACTGTGTATAAAGTGCTGAAATACAGATATGATATTGACTGTTTAATTTCCCACACACGCTTCAAGCGTCAACAATCACAACAGACTGGGCCATCTGACCAATAAGAGCAGAGGAAGATCTCAGAAAGGAGAGGCATGTATAGAGACTAAATCCTTTATCAAACCGTTTAGACCAGACATGTCCAATCCTGCATACTAGAAACTTCCCGCCAGGTGTGTTGAGGCTAAACACTGCAGGATAGTGTCTCCAGAACCAAGTTTGGACACCCCTGGATTAGACACTGTAAAGAAATCAGAGATTTTGCAATGTATGTGAAAATTAAACTGTTCTTTCTTTGACTTTTGATGCATGTAAACCTATTTTAGGAGAACTCCTAAACAAAATGAGCAAACCTTAAAACGGCATAGTAGGGGCACTTTAAAATTGCTGTGCATAAGGACCCCAAATCATGCACAGAAAACATTCATGTCCATTTGAGGAACCTTGATTTGGTGCAAGAAGTGACAACGCATTCTCACCCCAAGGCGTCACCTTTGACCATGCTTCAATATTTGACGTTTTAGGCGCCCTTTAGCGTCACTTACATGACGCGATCCTACGGCGTCATCTAACTGAGAAAGGAAAGCGTCAGTTAGAGGACGCGGTTAGGTTTAGGTGTGGGGTGGGGGTAGGGTACACGAGATCCTAGGGCGTCATCTAACTGACGCTAAAGGGCGCCTAAAGCGTCAGATATTGAAGCATGTCCAAATGCTTCCCAAGGCGTCAGTTAAGTGACGCCTTGGGGGTGAGAATGGGCTGGAAGTGACCATGAACACATGCCAAATAGAGAGAATGCTTATAGAAGACCTTCTTGGAGTAACAAATAACAACACATGACTTTGACAAACATGAGATGACACCGCTCAACCATCCTCCAATTGGAGAGCAGGAGTCATGTTCAGAACAGCACACTTACTATTTGTACTCTTTATGCAGTATATAGTATGTATACTGTGTACAGTATGCACATTGTATGTACAGTAGGCATGGGATACCCAGATTGATGTTATACATTTAGCAACAGTATGCTTAACCTTCCATTTCTAGAATGACGGACAAAAAAAAAAAATCTAGTTTGACGTCTCTATTCCGGAGGCGTCAAAATTCACAAATTCAAAACAACTGCATTGTTTGACAATACCTAGACACCACTCGCATGCAACATGAAGACGTCACATGCCAACAATTGCATGCAACTGTGTGAAAAGTTTCTCGCTGCATAGTGCATACTGTTTCACACACTACTTCTAAAAATAGTATGCAGTATCCGTTTTATACTACTACGAAGGTAGTATTCTGTTCTGAACATAAACTGTGTCTGAATTCGCCACATTACCCTCATTCACTAAAATGATATGTTGGCTTTAATATACTTTTTATGTCAACAGGTTCCATAAATTAACTTTTTTATGTCAACAGGTTGCACATGACTGGGTTACATTAAACAAACATCATTTGTTCATATAACTTCAACACATTCAAACAAATGATATGTTGGCTTTAATTAACTTTTTTATGTCAACAGGCTGCACATAACTGGGTTTACGTTGAGCCAGTGTTTAAGTTAATGAGATAATTAAGTGAATAATTGAGTGATGATTGAGCATTATTTAAGACACCTGATGTTAATAAGCAGAATCACTGAAGGAGAAAACTGGAATCACCATTATGGTGATCGGTGTTTGTTTTAGTTGGGCTCTTGACCCTTACATCATTAACTTTATATTTTGTTTGGCTGCTGTATCTGATTTATAACAGCCATATAAACAAATATAAAATGTGATCTGATGTTTTTGGTTGTGTTTTAACATAATCATTATATCACAATTGTTTAGGCTAGAACCCCATTTCTGAGTTAAGTTTGCCTTATGGGCTGAAACAGTACTGTTTAGTGATGGGAAGTCCGGTTCTTTTCCGCGAACCGGTTCTTTCGGACAGTTCGTTTTAATGAACCGGTTCAAAAAACCGGTTCACCAGTTCTTTTACGTCATCACGTAATGACGTCAATTCTATCATCCCGGCGGATAAAAATACTTCAAATTAAAGGCATTTGTAATCACAACTTCAGTTAAATAATAGTATGCATTGTCATAATCATCTTGGATAAGTTTCTTACATTTACATTTTGAAAACGAACCCTGCTGCTGCCTAGGCGATGTGCTAACGCGGATGTTTTACATGTTTTAAATATATAAAATGCATAAATGGTCTTCATCATTTTATTTGTTATTAAATAAACTTACATTTCGCCGATTCGCCCTCTCATTTAAGTCCTGGGTTCACCCGTACTACTGCGTGCTCATGTATCAGCACAGGATCAGCCGGCCGAAAGAAAGTTCTGTTCAGAGACGGTGCTATCACGCATGCGCAGTATCTCCAGCTCATCGGTTCTCCGTATCGAACGTGTCCGAAAGAAACAGTTCTCGGTTCTGTACTAGTGATTCAAGAACTGCAACAACCAGTTCTCGACTCGAGAACCATAGCTGTGTGCTGAGCTGAAACCTGAATATACAGTCGACAAAACTAAAAAATCGATGCATGTCTGTCTCCAATATAGCCTTCTGTAGCCATACAGTATACATCATGTTTATAATGTGTTAACATAACGAATTAAACATATATGTTTAATTCGTTATGTTAACACATTATTTACTAAGCAGTGCACCAAACCTTAGCAAGAGTTTACATCAATGATTTATATTGTTAGCCTACTTAGAAATTAAATGAGCTGTTCCTGAAAATATTATTTTAGTATAATAAATGTTTAGTAGTTAAACAGTTTTAGAATCCAATCATTATTTCCAATCGTTAAAATAATACAGTGATACAGTAATGTGATAAACATGTTTCCAAAATGTTTTATTTTGTTACACTTACTGATATGTTCAACTAAAGACATGGAAACGTACATTTCGTCCCTCAGAAAAAAAATGCACGCATGCTCAGCTCATCAACTCATCAGTTCTCAATATGTCGAACGTGTCCGAAAGAAACAGTTCTCGGTTCTGTACTGGTTATCCGACCGCTGTACCTGTATGTTCGGTAGTACACGCATGCGCAGTATCAGCTGCTCGTGCTCATCGCTTCTCTCAGCACCAACATATGTCTCCGTTCAGTGAACTTTTTGAGTTACTGAATAAAATGTACTAATGGATATTGGTTTATTTCGATTCGGAGGGACTGTCAGGCATGTCTGAAAGTGAGTAACTTTAGTAACTTGTGGTTTAGCGCTGACGCAAGACGCGAACTGTTTCGAACGATTCAGTCCGATTTAGTGTACTGGTTCGACCGGTTCACTAAAAAGAACCGGTTCAAAAGAACGATTCGTTCACGAACCGGCCATCACTAGTACTGTTATTGTAGAAAATACCATTTTTAACCTTTTCAATGAAATCCAAATGATCAAATCAAGAAACTTCTTAAAAAAAAATTATGTAGACATTAAGAACATCATACACAGACGTCAAGAATCAGACTGTGAATCTCAATAATGGTGACAAATATAAAGCATGTTGCAGTGCATTCTGGGTGCCACACATCAAAACTCATTCATGGCTCCCATCATGCATTTCTGCATGAATAAATAATGAGCTTTTGTTCAGAGTTGATCTGTTTGTCACCATTGCTGAGATTCATACGCTAATTATTGATGTCTGTCTCTGCATAGAAATGTTTGTTTTTTTATTGATTTGATCATTTGGATTTCATTGAAAAGGCTAAAAATGATGTGCTCTACAACGACAGTGCTGCTATAATCCATAAGGTAAACTTAAACATATTTTTTTGAGTGCTGAGTACGCTGGAAGGGCTGCCGCTTTTGCATAGTTTGTGCTCGATGTTTAAAGGGATAGTTCACTTTGAAATTAATTTTTGTTATGTTTTAGCTTACCTCAAGGGCATCCAAGATGTAGGTGTCTTTGTTTCCACAGTATTTTCAATTTTGTCATTTTTCGGTCAAACCGTTGTTGTCTGCCAGTCATATAATGCAGGTATGGGGGTCCACGTCAAAGAGCATGCACTGAGAAGACAAGATTAAACATGATTTAATGACTTGTAAATGTAAGTACACATTGATGGCCTAAGACACGAAACGAGCGGTTTGTGTGAGAAAACGAACAGTATTTATATCGTTTTTACCTCGTGTTACCACAGCCATGTCGAACTGATCTGAATCAGTTGTCTAATGTTCAACTGAATCATGTCCAACGTTCCGCCGGAAGTGATCGCTTGCGCGTCTACGTCACTCATTGTTTACACAGAGATCTAAACATATTTAGATATACAGGAAATCGCAATGGAAGACGATTTCGATATATCTAAATATGTTTAGTGAATGGTAAAACTTCCGAAACTTCCGAAACTTCCATGGCTGTGGTAACACGAGGTAAAAACAATATAAATACTGTTCGTTTTCTCACACAAACCGCTCGTTTCGTGTCTTCGTGTCTTTCGTGCCATCAATGTGTACTTACATTTACGAGTCATTAAATCATGTTTAATTTTGACTTTTCTGTGCATGTTCTTTGACGTGGACCCATGACTGGCAGACAACAATGGTTTGACCGAAAAATGACAAAATTGAAAATACCACAGAAACAAAGACACCTACATCTTGGATGCCCTTGAGGTAAGCTAAACATAACAAAAATTAATTTCAAAGTGAACTATCCCTTAAATAATCATCTGAAATTTGCTTAAGGGAATAAGGGGCGATTTCAGACACAGCCATAGATATTCTAGTTCCACCACTTTCTGGTTTGAGGTTGACATTGAGTCTGCTGCCCTCTGTGGTCACTGTGGGATTTGCATACAATACAGATGGCCTGAGGAATTAAGGGCTACATGCTCCATAGCACATGCTGCAATGCGTAAAGACATGGACATCAAGACGATACCTAATAGAATAATCAGCGCAACAAGGCATGGACTGATGGTGAGACAGTATGAGGAAAACCGGATAGCCTGTTGTGAGTCATATTCTGTTTAAACACAGTGACACTGGACGAGTACCCCGTAACTGCACACTGAATCTGTTATATGAACTTTGTACTAAAATACAGCAGAATGGCCTCATGAATAACTGTTCAATTGGATATTATGCTATTAGGAGTATTATATACTCATGTCTGTAATATCATTTTAAATGTAATCTGCACAAATAATGTGTATCCTGTACTTGCATAACTGATGGGTCATTTCTTTGTTCAAATCTGTTTGTAAGTATGTATATTATTTTTAAATATTTGCAAACAGATATTAGTAGTGAGCAAGCTGTTCCCCTCCTGGCAGATAAGATCAATATATATATATGTACAGTGTGGATATTTTTACTAAGATTTTTTTGATTTTAAACAAGACTGCATTGCACATCTTCAGGGAAAGTCGTTCATATTAAGTCTCTGGCGTTTTTGCCATGTTATTAGATCGGACAATCAGAGCTGCCTCCAAAGGTGTGTTGTCCTCCAGTCAGGTGATCAGATTTCCTCAACGTAATTGGCCGGGTATAAGCCTGTCCGGCCGCTGTCCAGACGACCTCTGCACCAGCCCTGGTCATCTTCCTCTTCGATCTTTGATAATTCATCACCTGTGGGTGATACATATTATAACTGACATACTTGCCATATGTATATCATAAATCTAGGGATGCACCGAAATTTTTCCCAGCGAAAATTATCGGCTGAAAATGGCACCAAAATTTGAGCCGAAAATAAACGTCGCCCTGCCTTTCAATATCCAACACTCAGGTTTCACTCTCTCGCAGCATTTTTTGTAACTTTGCGAGCAGCTACTGAGGCCGAGCAGGGCAGGACAGTCTGTACCAGCACCCAGTACAGCTCCTCACGGCCCGAGAACACGCTCCTGTACCGCTCGCACTCACTGGAAAAGCAAAGTCTGCTCAAATGCCGACATGAAATTTCTCTGTAGTAGATATTGTTCTGTTTGCAATAGCTCAACTGCTGAATTATGGTGTGTATAGCCATGCTGGACAACGCTGGTAAAACGATGCTACAATCTGTAGCAAATGTAAAGTAACAGGCTTGACGGTATACATGAAACATAACTAATATAATTCATTAATAAAATGTATCTTTGTTAAAGCTACAAAAGTAATTTTCTCTTTCACTTTTGTTGTTTGATCAACATTGGTACATTAAGCTGTTCTCTCTTTAAAATGAATGCACAGACCTAATATAGTTTTCTTTCTCAATTGTTTACATTACAAGACATAACCGACTGTGTTTACGAGGATACTTGCCGAGACGGGCATTTTCACTTCATTTTGCGTGTACGTGTCCATTTAAGCTCAAAAGAAAGAAAGAGAACTGAATTGGCCATTCACATGCTGTCTGCACGGCTCTGTGCGCACGCACAAAAAAAAAAAAAAAACAGAAAACGTCTTGGTTACATATGGTAACCCTCGTTGCCTGAAGGAGGGAACGGAGACGTAGGCCATGACTGACCAATAGGAATCTCGCTAGAGAGGCCAATCTACTTTGAGTGAAACAAAAAAAAGGCAATTCACATTGGCGTGCAATCATTTGCATCAGCTGTGCAGCCTCGCAGCGCTGGTATTTAACGAGCAGCTGTTGCGATTACACACTAGTTTTTTGCTGAGGAGCCAAGCCTGAAAAAGCTAACCACCCCAGCGGGCGGCACCAGATGAGGCAACGGGACCAACATCTCCGTTCCCTCCCTCAGGGAACGAGGATTACCGAGACGTTCCCTATCGGTCAGTCACTACAACGTAGGTCATGACTGACCAATAGGAATCCCTACCAAAGTGCCACAGCTGGAAGCCTCTACAACTTCTTGCCTGGAAAGACGATAGGAGGAGGCTTACACAGAATGAGTCTAACACTGTTGTTCCATGATAAACCATACAGTGAGATATTGGAAAACAGACAGAGTCGGGCTTCTACCCGTCTAAGGAGAGAACACGGGAGGAGACCGGCTCTACACGTAGGCTATAATATCTAGCGAACGTGTTAGGTGTCGCCCAGCCCGCAGCTCTGCAGATATCCGTTAGCGAGGAGCCACGTGCCAGTGCCCAGGAGGATGCAACGCCTCTCGTGGAGTGTGCAAACAACCAGAGCCATTATCCAGTGGGCCATCCTCTGCTTGGAGACAGCCTTTCCCTTCTGCTGGCCTCCGTAACAGACAAAGAGCTGGTCTGAGGTCCTGATGCTTTGAGTTCTGTCCACATACATACGCAAAGCGCGAAAGGGACAGAGCAAAGCCAGGGCTGGGTCTGTCTCCTCCAAAGGCAGCGCTTGCAGGTTCACGAGTGGTAGGAACCTTGGGCACATAGCCAGGCTGGGGTCTTAATACCACATGGTTGTCACCTGGCCCGAACTCTAGGCACGATTCGTCAACCAAAAATGCGTGCAGGTCTCCTACTCTCATGACAGAGGCCAGTGCAACCAGCAGCAAAGTCTTCAAGGAAAGAAGTCTACTGGTTGCAGAGGCTCAAAGGGAACATTCTGAAGTGCTCGAAGCAAGACACCCCCGGCAACGAGCAGACTGAGGAGCCGTGGGTGGTGGGGTGGAGGTAGCAGCTGACCGCCGCAGCAGGGTGTGTCTGATGGCCTCAGTCTGCTTCTGTACAGCCGAGAACTGCTCGGCAAAGTTCTTGACCGCATCGCCAAAGAGGCCGGTCTGGGACACAGGGGAGTTATGGAATGAGAGCTTGTTGGTCTCTCTAATGTCGGCACAGCCAGACACAGCCAGAGATAGGGTTCCTGGACCGCTAGTGTGGACATCGAAGGACCCACCAGCCAGGCGGTAACCTTCGTCACACGAAGCCCAAGGTCCATTGCAGCACGAAGTTCCTGGAGAACTTGTGGATCGTGACCACCCTCGTGCAGCTCCCTCAGTGCCTTGGCCTCTATAGTGTGCATGGCAGAGGAAGCTTCCCCACAGGCAGATGAAAACCTAAACGCCGAGAAGGAAGACGCGGTTCTTCGCGCCAAGTGGAGTTAGGGCACAGCTGCATTGCAGCGGCCCGCTCCACTGGCAGGATACGTGTGTTTCCTTTAGCTGCCCCACTATCAAGGGTGGTGAGGGAAGAGGAGCCACCGGAATGGTTTCTGGCAGTGAAAGGTGCCATCCACATCCCTGTGAGCTCCTCATGCACCTCCGGGAAGAAAGGCACTGGAGTGGGTTGCTGAGAACCAGCATGTGCCACCCCAAGATACCAATCAACCAGCCTTGAGGTTTCGGGACATGGTGGAGGGTTCCACATGAGCCCGATCCAGTGGGCGGTCTGGGAAAGCATGGCCATCATCTCCGGAAGACTTCTGACGCTCCCTCCGATGCAGTGATCGACATCTGGTCATAGTGGGGAGCACCAAACGAAACGACTGGTACACACCTCGAAGATGGTCCAGCACGTTCAGTTGGTAGCTCTACTGGCTGCCGAGCATGAGAGGGGTGAGGGTTCCTCGGGGGTTGGTTCCCTCGCCGTTGAGCACTTTAAACGCACACCTCACCAGCCGTGAAAACAGCTTTTCAAAAAGCTAGTGTGCAATCGCAACAGCTGCTCATTAAATACCCGTGCTGCGAGGCTGCACAGCTGAAGCAAATGATTGCACACCAATGTGCATTGGCTTGTTTTAGTTTCACTCGAAGTAGATTGGCCTCTCTAGCGAGATTCCTATTGGTCAGTCATAACCTACGTTGTAGTGACTGACCGATAGGGAACCTGAATAGAGCCCTGAATTTCAGCCCGAGCCCGACGGGCCCCGACTTATTTACACTCCTCGGGCCGGGCTTCGGGCCAATTTTAACGTCATAGTTCACACGCGGGCCGGGCCTCGGGCCTGTTTTAGGTTTATCTTTTTTATAGCCTATTTTAGATATTACTTAAAATAAAATATGAGAAGATGACTATTGAAAAGCAAACATAGAAAGACGTTTTATAACCTATCATACTGACATGTATGACTGACAGTCTGCTCACGGCACGCACACGCGCACACAGGTTTCCCGGCAACGCGCGATCCGCGCGACCGGCTCGTTCTCTGTTTAGTGTCCCGCCAGCAGCAGAAGTAGTGAGCGTGACTTCAGCGCAGCTGGAAAAAGTACGACTGGATTAAAACTTTCCTCGGTGGATGGTGCTTTTTCTGCACGATGCTCTGTAAGAGACTGTTTAGGAGGTTGTCTTGTTGTTTTTTGTTTGATTGGACTTTAGTTTCATGAGTCTATCGGAAACTTTTGGAAATACGAATGGCCATGTTCTGTAGTGAAGACTTGATTTTTGAGGTAAGATAACCTGCATGTTTGTTTTTAATGTAATTTATCTGATTTGTTAAGATTGCATTCTCTGTATTGTATTGTATTGTAAATTGTATTGTACGAGCGCTGTTGCGAGCAGCGGAGCAGTTTGCCTCAGCTTTTCAAAAATGACAATAAATGTTTAACAAACGTTTAAACTAACGTTAACTAAGTTGTTTTATATCTATGGATTTTATTGTAGCCAAGTAAAGTGTTGATTTGAGAGGCTATAAATGGATCAAACATGTTTAACTCGCTGTCAGGTGCTTGGTCGTCATAAATAAATAAATAAAAAGAAACATTTGTCTTAATTAACTTTATAAAGAAATGAAAATAATCTAAACGGTAACTACTTTGCCATTGAGGACAAAACATATCTGTTTAAATGACTGCTGCAACAGGGCAGGCTGAGTAAGGTGTTTTTTTTTTTTTAATAACGGGCTCGGGTCGGACTCGGGCTGATCATTCTGATGAGCTGTCGGACACGGGCCGGGCTAGGGCCTGGACGTCTCGGGCCAGGGCCGGGCTAGGGCCTAGATTTGAGGCCCGTGCAGGGCTCTAAACCTGAAGTCGTCTTGCGCTTGATGCCTGACTCAACTTAAAAACACATGCAAGTGATAAACTTTCACTCTATGATGGTTAAACTTTGCACATAATTCGCAAATCAAATATTTCAGATTTTAAAATATATTTTGTGACTTTACATAAAAGTGTAATTATTTTATTTGATTGGCTTGTATTTTTTATTTATTAGGTTTTATTTGGCTTGTATTTTTTTATGATTATGTTTTATTTTTTTTATTTTTTTTTTATTTTTTTAAGTACTCAAAAATTTTTGGTTTCAGCCCAGAATTGTCATGTCGGTGCATCCCCACAAAAATCATGTGGTCTAAATGGACGGCATTCTACTTAAAGACTTGTTTTCAGAGAATACATCTTGAATTATTTCTTACCCAAGTGGGAAATAGTTTTTCTTGTTGTAGGCCAATATTTTAAACAATTTAGTAATGTTCCTTGACACCAGAAAAACAACCTTTTGTAAAACTTCTTTGTAAAAGACCCGTTTGGGTTTTTTTAACTACATTTTAATGAAGTTAAAGGCCTCAAGTCTTCATAAGTTTTGTCTCTTAAAACAAGCACTTTCAAAAAAAAGTTTTACTTTAAAATAAAATTTAAATCATGTTTTAATCTTTTGTTGTGCTTTAAAGAAGTGCACTTATTTTGATGTGTTTGACTAACATACATGTAAAGTACTGATGCACTTATAATTGTAACTGTTGTGTTGTTCGACATTATATTTAAATTTACCATATTGTAAATGTACCATTTTGCACCTTCATCATTACAAATGTGTAATTATACATTTATTTAAAAACATGACAAACAAGTTTGTTTTGGTCCAGTTTGCATTAACATCACTAATGACACCTAACATCAGTTTTTTTTATTTTTTTTTATTTGAAACTGCACTTTACCTGCTTTGAAGCTCAGCTCATCCTGCTCTTGGCCTTCATAGTCATACAGCGCCCGCACTCGCACGCCTCCTCTGCTGACCGTGTCATCCTCGAAAGAGTTTCCCCCGCCGTTCGTCTCGTTCCCCGAGTATCCGGCGGGCTGATCGTCATCGGACCATTCTGTGGAGTACGCCTGGTTCTTATCATAGCTGCTCACACTAGACCGAGACAGGGGACATGTGCTGTTAGCATGATATACAGCAACCGCTTACACTTCAGGTTCTACACTTTGGTTGATGGTTGATCAACAAGGTTGAGAACCTTCCTATGGTCCTAAGGTTATTTAGAAAGCCGTTGTTGTACTGTTAAAGAAAGCAAAACAAGAGTGCTCAAGGGGTTGATGAAATGTAATGTTCATAATCATTTTAATGGGGATTTAAAAATAAGCAGTGCTGTAAACACTGAAATGATTTATGTATTTGCTGTGTAGCTTTCTAAAGAGCAGTGTTCGAATTGAGGAGAACTTGGGGGTTAAACATTAAAACTAGAGTGCTAGAAACATGAAACTATTATTTATTTATTTATTGTAAAATCATTGTGCTGCTGACACAAAGCTACATTGTCCCTTATTTGTCCCAGAGATTTTTGTCTGGAAAAACACGCTCAAGTGCGCCACACGCTGTTTTCTGAAGTCATTTACAGACAGTGATGTCACTGAGTGAAACATTGGCTGGGGAATCCTCGTTTTCACTAAATGATGATGGATTCTTTGTTTAATGATTGTTTGGTACACATGATTTACTGATATTCAGCATTTATCTTAGAGCAGAACAGTCACTAGGTTATTATAATTTTGTTATTCAAGTAGTCCTTCTGTATCTTATTCTAGCTCACTCTCTGACAGATGTAATTGGTTATCTAATGTAATTCTGAGACAAATAAAATCTCAGTTGTAGCTAGCAACCCATTCTGAATTAAAGGGGGGGTTGATTGTGATTTCACTTTTTTCATTTTAAATATTGTGTAATGTTGCTGTTGGTGCATGAACAGTATCTGCAAAGTTGCAGCGCTGAAAGTTCAGTGTAAGCAGAGATACCGTCTTTTTAAAATCCGGAAGTTTAATGCCTACAAAAACGAGTCGATTGGGACTACAGCCGGGTTTTATATGTCACTAACCCATACATTTGCATCAACCCTCCCTCCGGAATATGCAAAAAAGGGCATGGCCATATTTCTGCGGCTCGTCCAGTGAGTTGTGTTCACCCAGCTGACAGGTCTTCTGTGTTCGAGCTTCCCACGGATGCTGTACTTAGTCAACAATGGATTCAATTTATGTTTGATTATGTTCCTGAAAATGACGATCGTAATTTAGCTCTCTGTGCTGTGCATTTTATGGAAGACAGCTTCCAGAATCTCCACCAATTCAATGCCGGATTCAACAAGAAACTGTTACTAAAACATAAAGCAGTTCCAACTTGAAAACCAGAGGCAGCAGTTGTTGGGCCACAACCTGTAAGTAGGCTAAGACTTAATTATTTTAAATGGATTTGCATGTATAATTTCAGACGTAGCCTTGTGTTTTAGTTTTATGAAATGCCAGCGCTGGCTTTATAGCCATTATAGGCTACTAGTTATGCTATTTTGTGTCTACGCCAAATGCGTACAAACATTATGGACCTGAATTTTGTATAAGTACTAATGTTGTAAATGTATTTTTCATGTATATATACTTTATGACGTTATTTTCGATTTGATCAAGTACGTAACTGGGTCTGATTCTGCTTCAAACTGATACTGCAGTCTCGACACCATTATTTACATGATTGGACCAGAGGACATGCACGTTTCGCCTGTAAAGGTAATGGGCGTGAACCTTCCGGACAACGTGAGCTACAGTTTAGCCAATCACAACACACCAGCCCGAACTAACCAATCTGAGCCCACTGCCTGTTTCTGAGGAAGTGGTTTCATAGAATCAGGAAGTCAACCAGTCGTTCAAAGGACAGAGGAGGAAGCGGCTTACAATAAAGGTGAAGTTTATCAAAAATAAGACTTTTAAAAAAAGAAAAACCACGAATACATGTTATATTGCACCCCATAAACACAATCATGCAAAGAAAAAAAGCAGTAAACCACCCCTTTAAACAACTCTGTGATTTTTAAATCTCGTAACCTATTCAAAGACAGTGTTAATTTCATTAACAATATGAATTAATATGAATTATAACAAAATTTTAATTAAAACAAACAAACAAAATAAGAGATTGCCCTGTGTAAGATGTATTTTAGGTCAGATCCCTCAGAGATCAGAGTTAGCGGGCACAGTTAAATGCTTTAAATTGCTGCAGTTATGTAACCAAGATAAATTATGAAAGTAAATAAAAGCATAAAATGAGCATACATATTTTAATTAAGTATATCAATTAACATAAAATTAATAATGACTAATAATGTATTCATTGACTAACATGTTCTGAAACTGACAATAAAAAAAGAAAAGTATGTGTATATTAAGAAAAGAAAGTATATTATACGTATATGTATAGATAAGAAACGTATATTATCAGGTTGAGATTTTTTTTTTTAAGGGGGAGGAGTTTAGGGTTTGACACAATTTGAACACTGCTTAAGAGTCAAATGTAATCCCTAAATATTTTAAATAATTTTTGCCACAATAAACTCCAAATTACTGCTTAAATAGTTCATAGTGAGAATTGGACACTAAACTAAAGTGTTACCAACATTATTATTTTATTTAAATTCATTCATCATTATAATGCATTATAGCATAATTGCCTAAGTCATTTTGTGTTTTTTCTTGTTTTCCAAAGACATTGAAATATGACTTAGGCAATAATGCTATGAGGCTAACACAATGATAAACGAACCCTGTATGGCCAGAAACCATTGTTAATCAGAAGTGAGTTATTTGTTGAACTTCACAGAATCTTTATTTGAACGAGTAAATGGGACGGCAATCAACCTCTAAAAAGAAAGAAGGATATTCTCAATGAAAGAAAGGACGCCAAGAACCGATGGGAAAGCAGAAATGACGCCTGACCTGCCGCGGTCGCCGGCTTGACCCGCATGCTCTGTGTTTGGAGTAGCAGGAGCCACTCCGTCTGGCTTCTTCTTTTCTCTCTTGGCAACAGGGTTGGTGGCGTCTGCATTATATTCCTGAGAGAAACACATTCACAACAGAAAATCTGTTTCAATACACACAGCATTCCATTTTCCAAAATCTTTCAGAAAAAAAAAATCATTAAAAACACCAGCATAGTCAAACTTTTCTGAAATATGAAATCAAAAGTAATAAGAAAAGCACATATTTAATAGATTATCTGCATTTAAAATGTATTTAATGGCTTATTAGCAAACCGTAAACAAAACATGTGAAACAAAATTCATAAAACAGCAGAAAATGAAAAGGTAACAAATTAAATCTTGTATTTTTTTTTAACAAGGTTTAAGAAACCAACATGAAAACTTCTAGAGTGCAACTGGACCTTTGGCTTAAAGCCTTAGTGGGATATTAAAGTCAGTGATAACTTTCTCATGTGACCACTAACCCCGGTTTCTTGTACCTTAGAAGCACACTAGACAAGGTCACACAACTGTTAAAACCTCTTTGTTCATTCAGAGTTGTGTACCTCAAACTGGGGCCAGTTCATATGCATGCCAGGGCCGTGATTATTACTGAACCACTTGAGATCCTCTTGTGTGTTGGAAGCCAGAATGGTGCGTTCAAACTCGCGGTACACTGACGCATAGCTATGGCATGGAAAACACAAAAACACAAACTTAACATTAAGCTCTGACAAATGCATTACAGCTAGACAACAAGTCTACTAGACCAGCGGTTCCAATCCAGGACCCACAATTTTAAAACCCACCAAAATATTTATGAATAAAATATTTTAAGAAAACGTGATGAAATGTGTGTGCGCTGGTAGAGTATATGAAATATGTTCACAAGCTTGAAACGCACTCTCTTCAGTCTATATATGACCTGTGAACTCGCGGTGTTCAGTGTGGAAAGCGATCTTATACTCGTTCGGTGTGCATCTAAAAGTCTTTTCACAGACATACAGTGCATCCAGAAAGTATTCACAGAGCTTCACTTTTTCCACATTTTGTTATGTTATAGCCTTATTCCAAAATGGATTCAATTAATTATTTCCTCAAAATTCTACAATACCGCAAAATGACAACGTGAAAGAAATTTGTTTGAAATCTTTGCAAATTTATTTAAAATAAAAAAGGGAAAAAAAATACTCAAGTATTCACAGCCTTTACTTTGACACTCAAAATTGAGCTCAGGTGCATCCTGTTACCACTGATCGTCCTTGAGCTGTTTCTACAACTGGATTGGAGTCCACCTGTGGTAAACCCAGTTGATTAGACATGATTTGGAAAGGCACACACCTGTCTATATATAAGGTCCCATAGTTAACAGTGCATGTCAGAGCACAAACCAAGCCATGAAGTCCAAGAAATTGTCTGTAGACCTCTGAGACAGGATTGTTTTGAGGCACAGATCTACGAAAGGGTGCAGAAACATTTCTGCAGCATTGAAGGTCAGAATGAGCAGTGGTGGGCAGATCGAGGCTTTGAGAAACACTGAAACAGTTGAAGCAAATGTGCCGTATTGTGTCAAGGCTTCGAAACACTCCGTATCCATGGTGACCCCTAGTGGTCAAAACAGTGTTAATGCAACAAAACAAAAAACAAAAATTGAAAGTAAAATCATTTTGTTAGATTTTGTTAGTTCTATGAATGGCTCAGCTGAACAGGCCAATAAGATACCTTTAACTACCCTTATTTTTTGGATTATACAATTTTTTATATATATTTTAATTATACTAATGTCTAATCAAATAGTCTACAAATGTGATCAGAGATCAAGTAAACCCTACAGACACTTGTTCAATGGTTCTCAGTAAATCCTCATGATTTAGTGGTTGACAGAGATAATCGTCCACGGCAACCATCTCTGCAGCACTCCACCAATCAGGACTGAGAACCTTCTGGAAGATCAACCATCTCTGTAGTACTCCACCAATCATGTCTGAGAACCGCTCTGCATTTCAGACCTGAGAACCTTCCAGAAAATCAACAATCTCTGCAGCACTCCACCAATCAGGCCTGAGATTCTTCCAGAAGATCAACCATCTCTGCAGTGCTCCACCAATCAAGCCTGAGAACCGCTCTGCATTTCAGGCCTGAGAACCTTCCAGAAGATTACCAATCTCTGCAGCGCTCCACTAATCAGGTCTGAGAACCGCTCTGCATTTCAGGCCTGAGAACCTTCCAGAAGATCAACAATCTCTGCAGCACTCCACCAATCAGGCCTGAGAATCTTCCAGAAGATCAACCATCTCTGCAGTGCTCCACCAATCAAGCCTGAGAACCCCTCTGCATTTCAGGCCTGAGAATCTTCCAGAAGATCAACCATCTCTGCAGCGCTCCGCCAATCAGGCCTGAGAACCACTCTGCCAATCAGGCCTGAGAACCTTCCAGAAGATCAACCATCTCTGCACCGCTCCACCAATCAGGCCTGAGAACCGCTCTGCATTTCAGGCCTAAGAACCTTCCAGAAGATCAACCATCTCTGCAGTGCTCCACCAATCAGGCCTGAGAACCTTCCAGAAGATCAACCAACTCTGCAATGCACCACCAATCAGGCCTGAGAACCTTCCATAAGATCAACCATCTATACAGCGCTCCACCAATCAGGCCTGAGAACCTTCCAGAAGATCAACCATCTCTGCAATGCTCCACCAATCAGGCCTAAGAACCGCTCTGCCAATCAGACCTGAGAACCTTCCAGAAGATCAACCATCTCTGCAATGCTCCACCAATCAGGCCTGAGAACCTTCCAGATGATCAAGCATCTCTGCAGCACTCCACCAATCAGGCCTGAGAACCTTCCAGAAGATCAACCATCTCTGCAGTGCTCCACCAATCAGGCCTGAGAACCTTCCAGAAGATCAACAATCTCTACAGTCCTCCACCAATCAGCCATGAGAACTGCTCTGAATTTCAGGCCTGAGTACCTTCCAGAAGATCAACCATCTCTGCAGTGCTCCACCAATCAGGTCTGAGAACCGCTCTGCATTTCAGGCCTGAAAACCTTCCAGAAGATCAACAATCTCTGCAGCACTCCACCAATCAGGCCTGAGAACCGCTCTGCATTTCAGGCCTGAGAACCTTCCAGAAGATCAACCATCTCTGCAGTGCTCCATCAATCAGGCCTGAGAACCACTCTGCATTTCAGGCCTAAGAACCTTCCACCAACTCTGCAATGCGCCACCAATCAGGCCTGAGAACCTTCCATAAGATCAACCATCTTTACAGCGCTCCACCAATCAGGCCTGAGAACCTCCCAGAAGATCAACCATCTCTGCAGCGCTCCACCAATCAGGCCTGAGAACCTTCCAGAAGATCAACCATCTCTGCAATGCTCCACCAATCAGGCCTGAGAACCTTCCAGAAGATCAACCATCTATACAGCGCTCCACCAATCAGGCCTGAGAACCTTCCATAAGATCAACCATCTCTGCAGCGCTCAACCAATCAGGCCTGAGAACCTTCCAGAAGATCAACCATCTATACAGCGCTCCACCAATCAGGCCTGAGAACCTCCTAGAAGATCAACCATCTCTGCAGCGCTCCGCCAATCAGGCCTGAGAACCTTCCAGAAGATCAACCATCTATACAGCGCTCCACCAATCAGGCCTGAGAACCTTCCATAAGATCAACCATCTCTGCAGCGCTCAACCAATCAGGCCTGAGAACCTTCCAGAAGATCAACCATCTATACAGCGCTCCACCAATCAGGCCTGAGAACCTCCTAGAAGATCAACCATCTCTGCAGCGCTCCGCCAATCAGGCCTGAGAACCTTCCAGAAGATCAACCATCTATACAGTGCTCCACCAATCAGGCCTGATAACCTCCTAGAAGATCAACCATCTCTGCAGCGCTCTGCCAATCAGGCCTGAGAACCTTCCAGAGGATCAACCATCTATACAGCGCTCCACCAATCAGGCCTGAGAACCTCCTAGAAGATCAACCATCTATATAGCGCTCCACCAATCAGGCCTGAGAACCTCCTAGAAGATCAACCATCTCTGCAGCGCTCCGCCAATCAGGCCTGAGAACCTTCCAGAAGATCAACCATCTCTGCAGCGCTCCGCCAATCAGGCCTGAGAACCTTCCAGAAGATCAACCATCTCTGCAATACTCCAGCAATCAGGCCTGAGAACCTTCCATAAGATCAACCATCTATACAGCGCTCCACCAATCAGGCCTGAGAACCTTCCAGAAGATCAACCATCTCTGCAATACTCCAGCAATCAGGCCTGAGAACCTTCCATAAGATCAACCATCTATACAGCGCTCCACCAATCAGGCCTGAGAACCTTCCAGAAGATCAACCATCTCTGCCATGCTCCACCAATCAGGCCTGAGAACCTCTCAGAAGATCAACCATCTCTGCAGCGCTCCGCCAATCAGGACTAAGAACCTCCCAGAAGATCAACCTTCTCTGCAGCGCTCCACCAATCAGGACTAAGAACCTTCCAGAAGATCAACCATCTCTGCAGCTATCTGCCAATCAGGACTAAGAACCTCCCAGAAGATCAACCATCTCTGCCATGCTCCACCAATCAGGCCTGAGAACCTCTCAGAAGATCAACCATCTCTACAGTGCTCCGCCAATCAGGACTGAGAACCTTCCAGAAGATCAACCATCTCTGCAGCGCTCCGCCAATCAGGCCTGAGAACCTTCCAGAAGATCAACCATCTCTCTGCAGCGCTCCACCAAAGAAACAAAATTATCTGGTCTGATGGCAAAAATATTTATCTTCTATTCTATATCTATTACAGACCTTATTCAGAGCAGCGCCATGACAGGTATGAAAGTGAGGCTGTGAGGGATAGACTTACCGTGTTTCCAATGGCATCCGCTGTAAAAAGCGGAATAAAGCTCCTAGATTACTTACAAATTTCCACAGCTTACATTGTCGGGAGTTTTTTGTCAACTGAGATTTCTTGGAAAGATATTTTTCCAGTGTTTCATGAGCGGAACAATCCGAAAACACATTAAATAACAGTACAGCCCATTGAATAGATGCCTATCCCTCGCTTTCATTCTCATTAAAAATCAAAGATGGCGCTGCCGTGAATGAGCCGTATCTTAATAAAAAGAAAAAGTACACATACTGCTTTAGATTACACTTGGAAGGGTCATAGCACTTGCATAGTGTTGTCCTATTGTACGTTTCACTGCTTCTATTGTTCTCATTTGTAAGTCGCTTCGGATAAAAGCGTCTACTAAATGATAAATGTAAATTTAAGATTGAACTTTTTGTCCTGAACTGCAAGCTTCATGTCTGGAGGAAACCAGACACCGCTCATCACCTGGCCCTATACCATCCCTACAGTGAAGCATGGCGGTGGCAGCATCAGATGTGGGGATGTTTTTCAGTGGATCGAGGGAAAGATGAATGCAGCAATGAACAATGAACTCGATTGAACATTTCTGGAGAGATCTGAAAAAAGCTGTGCACCGACACTCCCTATCCAACCTGATGGAGCTTGAGAGGTTCTGCAAAGAAGGGGAGAAACTGCCCACAAGTGTGCCAAGCTTGTACCATCATACTCAAAAAGACTGAAGCTCTGTGAATACTTTCCAGATGCACTATATTTTCCTCATGTTTTGGTATGTAGCCCAATGCATGTGAGGGAAAAAGAACGCACTCTTACGAAATATCTCTGAAAGACATCAGCACTGAGTTGAATAGAGATGACAAAGATGAATGAACAGACCTGAAACAGTGTGACATTTGAATCTCCAGAGTAAAGCAAACGAGTTTCTGCTTGTTAAAATTGCAGACTGAGCCGCTGAATAATGAAACGAGCTGTTCTGAGACGCGGAAAACATTGTTTTTAAAAGTTGCACGCTACTCTATAAAACATGCAGCTAGCACATACAGTATATTACGGTGGCCCAGTAGTGGGCAACACAATGAAATGCAAACATAAGTTCACAACACAACGGAAGTTTGTTAAAGTTTGTTTTCCTTGCCACTGTTCTATAGAGTCGGCAGACTAAAATATATATCAACGCCACGATTCGTTTTAACAGTATGTAGCTAACCATTGTATATTGACAATTATTATTTATGTACTAAGCATACCCAGACAGCAAACTGACATTGAATCAACATGGAAACGACGTCTCTCATGACATTGAAACAACGTTGATTTTGCTCATCGAATTAACGTTGAACCAACGTCAGACGCGGCATTCTTCAAAGCTAAATGAAAATCGAAAATTGGTTTGCTTTCATAACGTTGAAACAATGCGTTGATTTCAAGTTGATTTTCCGTTAGTTTTGAAAGAATGACGCGTCTGACGTTGGTTCAACGTTAATTCGATGAGCAAAACAATGTCAGATCAACGTTGTTTCGATGTCATATTTCCACGTTGATTCAATGTCAGTTTGCTATCTGGGTATGATCCCTAAAGGAATGTCAGCCAATTCCTCCAAGTGGTAAAAATCTTATTTGTGTTAATTAAAATTACTTTTAACATTCAAAAACAGACAAGTTCAAAATCCAAAGCTTGATTGTAATGGTAAGACTGACTTACTATAGCTGACGTTTTTCCAATACCGCCCTTCATGTATTTACAGGAAACAATTATTTTTAAGAAACAAAATTTCTGTAATATAACAAAAGTTGTTTTTTTCTTTTATCATGTTTTTAAGGTTGTTGCTCCTAGTAACCAGACTGACTTATTACAGGTGAAACTGTTGCCAATAGCTCTCTGTAATTCTGCAATTCACCAAATGGTTTTGATTTATTTTTATTTATCAAATTATTTTATAATAAATTATTAATTTAGACTTACTTTTGGAAATGGCAGACATTCCCTCAGGGATCATGCGGTGTGATACGGGTCAAAGCATTATCATGTCTAAAATTAAATACACAGCTATGTAGGTGATTTTGACTCTATGGAACAGTGGCAAGAAAAACTGACTTTACCACGATGGTCGGGAGCATTTCTGTTCTTTTGTGGTTTTATTTCATTGTGTTGTGGCTTAATTCCGTTGTGTTGCGGCTTAATTTTGTTGTGTTGTGTTTTTATTTCATTATGTTGCGGCTTTATTTAGTTGTTTTGTGGCTTTATTTCGTTGTGTTTTGGGTTTATTTCGTTGTGTTGTGGCTTTATTTCGTTGTGTTGTGGCTTATTTCTGTTGCACTGTGGCTTATTTCCGTTGTGTTGTACATTTTCTGTTGTGCTGAAGTTTATTTCCATTTTGTTGTACATTTTACATTGTGTTGTGGCTTATTTCCATTGTCTTGTGGCTTATTTCCGTTGTGTTGTACATTTTCCGTTGTGTTGTGGCTTAATTTTGTTGTGTTGTGACTTTATTTAATTGTTTTGTGGCTTAATTCCATTGTGTTGTGGCTTTATTTCGTAGCATTGTGGCTTAATTTCATTGTGTAGTGGCTTTATTTTGTTGTGTTGTTGCTTAATTTCGTTGTGTTGTGACTTTATCTAGTTGTGTTGTGGCTTATTTCTGTTGTGGCTTTATTTTGTTGTGTTGCGGCTTTTTTTCCGTTATGTTTTGAGTTTATTTCGTTGTGTTGTGTCTTTATTTCATTGTGCTGTGGCTTATTTCTGTTGTGTTGCGGCTTTATTTCATTGTGGCTTAAAGGGGTGATGAACTGAGAAATCTAATTTTTCATTGAGCTTTTGACATCTAAGAGGTCATCATATTATAAGAATATCCTGTAAGTTTCAGAATTGAAAACGTCCTTGTTAGTCCAATAAAAGCTTTTATTGACACCAGCCCCAGCAAACGACTCGTTTTTCAAAGTGGGGAACTATGACGTCAAAGAGGATAAAACACCACCCCCGCAGAAGAAGATCAACTCCTACTTCAACACGGCCGGTTTAGCCCCGCCCACCGATTCACGCATTACACGCATAGCTAAATAACATAGATGCCTACCTCGTGAGGACAAACCGGATCGAGCTACCGAGCGATACAAAATATTGTGCAGTGGCTGGTTGTGGAAGCAGACAGTCGCTGCATATGCTTCCTCTGGATTCCTCTAGGACTGCAACTTTATTTTTCATGACGTTCCAGCTGATCCAGGGTAAAACATTGTCCGTCTGTTCGCTTCATTTCACTGAGGATTGTTTTGTAAACAAGACTGGATTTGCAGACCGATTAAGAGTGAAGAATGGTGCTGTGCCGTCTATATTGGATCTGACAGGAATTGTGCAACACACGGACTCTGGGTCGAACATGTATGGGCGAATCATTCCATTTGCCATTTTACAACATTGGACGTTTTCAAAATAATTTCCCCCAAGTGCATCGACGGGTGAGTTGAAACTTATTATAATATGCAAAACTGTTATCCACTCACAGCAGTGGGAGTTTACTTCCAAGTCCTCAGTGCGAGACGCCCATAAAAACCGAGCGGTTTTTACTAGGGTAGAAAATAGCCTATTACTTATTCATTTTGATGTTTTTGAATGCAAAAACCAACCGAACGTCATAAGTTGACCTCAGACAACAATATAATAACATTTAAAAAGCCAGTTCATGAACCCTTTAATTCCGTTGTGTTGTGAACTTAGGTTTGCTCTTTAAATTGCATTGTGTTGTACACTACTGGGACACCGTAGTATATACATATAATAAAATTGTTGTTTTTGCGACTAAGCAGTATCGTGATTTCATATCATGCAGCCCTAGTACAAACTGTTTTCTTGCGTGTGTGTGTGTGTAATTCACTGAAAAACATATTGATCTGCAGTCAAGAGAGTTTGCGAGACACACCTGTTCTCACTCTGTGTTTGAAAAGTTTGACCAGTTTCCCACAGTTTGAAAACCCCTGACCTCCACAGCTGCATTGCTTTAACTGCAGTGAGCTGTTCACCACTGAGACCGGATCAAGACTCGCTAGGATATTCAGAGGTCGATCACTAATGAGATCTTAACTTTTGTTTTGGTATCTTTGGTCTCTATATTGAACTAATTTGTTTGTAAATGAGCACAGACACACTGGTTGTGTGGTTTCCACTGACTTTTGGTTCTCGGTGAGGTTTAGGTGTCGTTTGATGTCCAGAAGAACCTCTTTGAGGAAGGTCAGCCGCTTGACCTCGTGCTGCTGGCACTGGTCGAACACCTGCTCCATGCACTCCATGTACTGTGGTGTGCACTTCGACAGCTCGTCCAAAGACTTCTCGTACTTCTCCTTCGCCTGCCACACACACACAACATACACACATCATGAACTCCTCCAATGGGAATTACAGCTTACCAATGCTAAAGCAATACCATTATAGGACTGTAACTTAATAATTCAATACAGTTAGAGCGATTGTTATATCTTTAAATGTCATTGCACTTCACTTAAGAGTCACTGCTCCTTTTAATAGCTCAATGTTGTAAAAAATCTCTCATATCAGTTGTGCTCTAGATCAAGTTCTTTGCTCGAATCTGAGTATTGTGTATTTACTCAGTGTAGTAGGTAGCATTGCTATATGTACACATTTGTAAGATTTGTATAAATTACTCAATTCAATTCAACTTTACAATTTACAAAAGAAAACACAGTTCCCCTTCAAGGGAACTCGCACTGCGTCATCGTTATGACACTTTGGGGAATGCCCCCAGCGTAGCGTATCTGAAGCATGAATGAAATCTGTCCGATCCTGATTGGTGCTGCGTCATGACGTAGTAAATGACGGCAAAACCGGAAGATACAAAGGGGACGCTGACACAAACAACACCAGCTTTTTTGCTCTTCAGCTAAGCGCTCTGTGTGAATTGTTTGTCCTATTTACTGTTTTTGTCATTATATCTCAAAAACTGATCATGTCTAGCAAGCATTTTAGACAGTGTGTGCATCCGTGTCCGCGCTATATTTCGGGCACGGACACACACCAGCTGTATGTGCATTGTTTGGGCGTGCAGCACGCTAAAGCGGCTCTCGAGGGAGTCGCTTGTTGCGAGTGTGAGAAGCTGCTGCCCAGAACGTTGCGCTCGCGGCTGGCCGTATTTGACGAGTCAAGCGGCCATGCTCGCGAGCCTCGCGGTTCTGGGCCCGCGGTTGCTGAGGCAACGCGACGCCGCAGCTCGTGGGGCTCACAAATGGATCTCTCAGCGGGGCACGGGACTGCTTCGGCATCTTCCCAGAGGATTCAGATGCTCTCCCGCCCCATGTGGAAGCCCGCAAAGCGGCTTCTTCCCACGAGGCGGGGGACACAATGCTACATTTATCTGGCTCTGAGGAGTTAGATAATTCAAGCATTGAGGTGTGTGATGTGGAGACTATTCAACCACTTCATGCACCTGGTCAAGAGGAGTTAGTGGAGGTTTTGACACGCGCTGTTGCCAAATTATAAATTGATTGGCCACAAGAGGAAGTAGAAATTCAGCCACCAAGCAAGCTGGATGAAAGATATTTTAAACGCAAGTCTCAACCTCCACGCCGGGACCTTTCATTATTCCATGACTTGCATAATGAGTTATGCAAGTCATGGGTGAAACCTTATTCAGCTAGACTCTCCAACCCCCCAGTGCTTGATTTTGCTAATGTGCTGGGGGCGGCTGAGTCTGGTTATGGGACATTGCCTCGGGTAGAGGAGGCTCTCGCAAGCTATCTTTCGCCCGAGGCCGCATCGTCCCTTAAGGCCCCAGTACTGCCCACTAAGCCATGCCGCGATACATCCACGCTGGTGGGCAGGGCTTACATGGCAGCTGGGCGGGCTGGTAGCTGCCTGCACACTATGGCGGTGTTGCAGGCCTACCAGGCCGACCTCCTCAAGGAGCTGGATAAGGGTGAGGGTCCTTCTCCAAGTGACATCACGGAGCTGAGGAAGGCCACCGACCTGTCTATCACCAAGGAGACGGCCTGTGTCATCGGCTGCTCCATGGCTGGTTTGTTGTGTGTGGAGAGACATTTATGGCTGAATTTGTCGGGGATGGAGGAGAGAGAGAAACATTTTCTCCTAGACCCCCCAATTTCACCTTCGGGCCTCTTCGGCGACGCGGTTAATACCGTCGTCGGGAGGTTCCAGGAGGTGAAAAAACAGTCGGTGGCCTTCCATCAGTACCTTTCTTGCCATTCTGGCTCCTCGAGGAAGGCTGCCTCCAAAGGACAGCCTCGGCCGCCTCCCAGCTCCTCGCACCGATATGTACAGAAGGAGAGTGTCGCCTCCCGTGCCCCTCCTGAGGGAGCCTGGCAAAGGAGACGGCGCTCTCATGGCAAGTCTTCTGAGCCTAAGGTCGATTTGAGAACTGTCCTCGAGGCAAAGAAGGCTTCCGTTTGCAGCCGGACCACTGAGAGCTGCCCCCCCCCCCCCCGCCCAGGGCGAAGCAATCGAGGTCGCATTCGCCCCGGAGCGCTCGCCTATTTCCCGCGCACGCACGCCACTCCCGCCGCCTCCACTAAGACCTGCGGCTGGGCAGCAAACGTGTCCGCCCACTGAAAACAGTTGTCGACCGCTCCCTGCCGGCCAGCCGCTTCTGGGGGTCAGGAACGAGTCTCGAATAACATCCGAGGCCAGCCTCGAGAGGCTGGTTCCCTTAGTAGATTATCTCGGCACATGGTTATGCCTTCCGAATATTTCTGCATGGGTCCTGCATACTGTAGAGCGGGGGTACAGGCTGCAGTTCAGTTCCCCTCCCCCGAGGTTCAACGGGGTGGTCTGGAACAGGAAGTTCAATCCCTGTTGGTCAAGGAGGCCATAGAACGTGTTCCTCGGCCAGACAGGGAGTCCGGGTTCTACAGCCGGTACTTCATAGTTCCCAAGAAGGATGGGGGGTTGCATCCAATAATAGATCTCAGGCACTTGAATCGTTCTCTGAGGAGATTCAGGTTCAAGATGCTCACTATTCCAGCTATCTTGAGTAAGATCCAGTTCGAGGACTGGTTCGTCACGATAGATCTGAAGGACGCATACTTTCACATATCCATCCTTCCAAGTCACAGGAGGTTCCTGAGGTTCACTTTTGGGGGCGAAGCGTACCAATATCGGGTTCTTCCCTTCGGCCTAGCTCTCTCCCCTTGCACCTTCACCAAGTGCATGGATGCAGCACTGGCTCCGCTGAGACTCCAGGGCATCCGTATACTCAACTACATCGACAACTGGCTAATATTGGCAAAGTCGCGAGAGATGGCAGTTCGGCATCGAGATGTCGTTCTGGGCCATATCAGGTGCTTGGGGCTGAGACTCAACACAAAAAAGAGTGTGTTGACGCCCTCCCAGAGGACTACGTTCCTGGGAGTTGTATGGGACTCCACGACAATGCGGGCACAGATGTCTCCCGCATGCACGAAGTCCATACAGGCAATGGTCTCCAGAGTGAAGCTAGGCCACAACCTCACTCTGAAGCAGTTTCAGAGACTGCTGGGGCTCATGGAAGCAACGTCCATACCTTTTGGCCTGCTACACATGAGACCCCTACAGAGGTGGTTGAGAGCCAAGGGGTTTTCCCAGAGGGGAAATCCATTCCGTATGATCAGGGTAACCCGCAGATGCCTTCGTTCCCTCGGCATATGGAGGAAACCTTGGTTCTTGTCCCAGGGACCGGTGTTGGGAGCGTCATGTTGCCGGAAAACCGTTTCAACAGATGCCTCCCTCACTGGTTGGGGCGCGGTCATGGACGGCCGCTTTGTGAGAGGTCTGTGGGAGACCCGGCACTCTTCCTTGCACATCAATTGCCTGGAAATGCTGGCGGTCTGCAAGGCTCTGAGGAGTTTTTTCCTGGACCTCCGCGGCCACCATGTCCTGATACGCTCGGACAACATGTCTGTAGTTGCGTATCTGAATCACCAAGGGGGTTTGAGGTCGCACCCTCTATGCAGACTGGCACACCAGATCCTTCTGTGGTCCCAGGGGTAATTGTCGTCTCTCAGAGCGATATATATCCCTGGGGATCAAAATCAGGGAGCAAACGTCCTGTCGAGGCAGGGGCTGAGGCCCGGGGAGTGGCGACTCCATCCCGAGGTGGTGGAGGCCATGTGCGTGAGATTCAGGCCAGTGGAAGTGGATCTGTTCGCGTCTCAAGAGACGTCCCACTGTCCACTGTGGTTCTCTCTCAGGTATCCAGCTCCGTTGGGGCTGGACGCTATGATATAGACGTGGCCGAGGCTGCGTCTGTACGCATTTCCCCCGATCGCTCTGCTCCCGGGAGTCTTGAAGCGAGTCCGCCGGGAAGGGATCAGCCTACTTCTAGTAGCACCCTGCTGGCTGACCAGGGTATGGTTCTCGGACATCGTAGCTCTTCTAGACGGCCTCCCGTGGCAGGTCCCTCTGAGGAGGGACCTGTTGTCGCAGGCAGGGGGCACAATATTTTACCCCCAGCTGGAGCTATGGAACCTTTGGGTCTGGCCCCTGAGGGGGCTCGGTACTTAGAGGCTGGCCTGTCAGCAGGTGTTGTCGAGACCCTCCTCAGCTCCAGGTCTCCTTCCACCAGGAGACTGTACAGCCTAAAGTGGAATGTGTTTTCCACTTGGTATAGAGAACGTGAGGTGGACCCAGTTAACTGCCCAGTGGTTTCAGTGCTGGAGTTCCTCCAAGATCGTTTCTCTGCCGGTCTTACCCCATCCACGCTTGGGTGTATGTGGCTTCCATTGCGGCTTTCTACTCGCCTGTAGGTGTTGGGCCTTTAGGTAGGCACCATTTGGTTGTACGTTTCCTCCGTGGGGCTCGGAGGATGAGGCCTGCGTCTCATTCCAGAGTCCCAACCTGGGACCTGGCAGTGGTTCTTGAAGGGTTGGCTGAGGCCCCTTTTGAGCCACTGAGACAAAGAACCTGACCTTTAAGGTGGCCTTTCTCCTTACCATCACTTCTCTGTGGAGAGTGGGGGATCTCCAGGCCTTGGCTATATCGCCAACTTGCCTGGAGTTTGCCCCTGGCAGAGTTAATGCCATCTTACATCCTAGACCGGGTTATGTACCCAAGGTGCCGTCTAGTGCGGCATGGTCAGTGGTTCTTCAGGCCTTCCATTCTCCACCTCATGAGACAGCGGAAGAGGGGAGACTTCACCTGCTCTACCCAGTCAGAGTTCTAAGGGTTTACTTGGAGAAGTCTTCCCAGTGGAGGAAGTAAGACCAGTTATTGGAGTGCTTTGGTTCACCCAAGAAAGGGAAGTCTAAATCCAAACAGACAATCAGTAATTGGATTTTCCAGGCTATAGCCGTGGCTTATCAGGTGCGCAATTTGCCTTCAAATTGTGGGTGGGCCACCCCGCACACCTTCATATGTTTTTACAGTCTGCAACTCCCCGTGACGCCTGGCGCTAGAGTGCTCGCGTCCTAAGTGTGCCTGGTCTCCCAGCTTCACACTAGGACGGGCGTGATTTCGGTGTGGCATAGTGGGCATTTCGTTCCCCAAAGTGTCATAACAATGACGCAGTGCGAGTTCCCTCAAAGGGGAACGTCTCGGGTTATGACTGTAACCCTTGTTCCCCGAGAAGAGAAGGGGACACTGTGTCTCACCACCACACCTATCACGAACAGAGTGCTTGCTTCATTGCAAAAGAGCTGGTGTTGTTTGTGTCAGCGTCCCCTTTGTATCTTCCGGTTATGCCGTCATCTACTACGTCATGACGCAGCACCAATCAGGATCGGACAGATTTCATTCATGCTTCATATACGCTATGCTGGGGAGATTCCCCAAAGTGTCATAACGATGACGCAGTGTCTCGTTCCCTTCTCTGGGAACAAGGGTTACAGTCGTAACCCAAGACGTTTTCTTGCATCAGGCTGAATGTGTATTCAATATATATATATATATATATATATATATATATATATATATATATGTATATAGTCAGATTAAATAACATTTTTACTTGCATGAAACCAGTTTATTTAGAAGCTTCCACATATCCCATGCTATTTAGGCTATCTGAAAAAGCTAGCGTGCGCTATTAAAAAATTAAATACAAATAAAAACAGTTTCCCACAATTATAATTCCTGTGTAAATACATTTATACCGGCTCACATTATTATACCCATTAATAAATTATCCTGCCATGCATTAAATGTTCTGTGAAACTTGTTTTTGATTTGATTCTCAAAGTACTGTATACTTGAAAGTGAATAGCACTTGGATTAGTGGTAAAACCTTATTTTGATGGTCCACTTTTGAACATTCTGTTGACAATAAGCAACTTTGTAATTATTTGTCAACTAGCTCTCATTAGAGTATTAATATATTGTCAGCTTAATATCTGCCAACTCTTCATTGTGATGCTCCTCCAACAGACATTCTGCTAACTATAAGTAACTGTGCAACTACATGTCAACTTATTCTAACCCTAACCCAGTCTATTAAAGGGATACTTCATCTCTGGAAAAATGAATGTGTATTTAGAATTCCACATTTATGTAGAAGAAATGTGAAATTATTGTCGAATTTGGAGCTTTATACACTGAGAAAAGCCAGAAAATGTATTTTTGGCTTTTGTGGATGAAAGACAACAACTCCCAGAATGCACTTGCTTCGCTGCCCCAGGAGGTCACGCCTACCGGTAACAGAGCGCAGTAGTCAAACAACAAGTCTAGGCAACTAGTGAGTCTCCGTGATGAGTCTGCCCAAAAATGTGTTTCAAGATTGCCCAAAATGTCCGGGATTGGGCTTTTGCATTCTACAGTCGCCATTCATCATGTTTACTGTGACAAGCGGGAAGAGTGAGGGCTGTGGGAGAACGGCGCGAGGCCAGTGGCGTGATTACCGATGAGCGACACCTGTGAGATGCACCGGTCTCGTATCTCTCACGGAGGAGCGGGAATTTTTTTAGCAATGTTAAAGGAGCTGTATACAAGATTGTGGCAAAAACTGGTACTGTAATCACTTTCAAATTAGGGTGTATCCCCCCTTCCCCCTTGACTCGAGGTTGCCAGATATGCTGCAGGTTCCAGCAGGAATGTAGACTGCTACAAGAAGCTTCCAAGTGACGAGTCCTACACAGTGAGTTTTTTCTGTTAATTATTTATTTCGGACTTTGTAACAAAGTATTTCGGATTCATATCAAGTTTTTTGGGGTTTCGCAATGTTAGAATTTTTTTATCCGATTCCGACAGGTTTGTATCTGCAGCTGTGGTAACTAGAGCAGAGCTGTCAACCCGAATGCCGCAACACTACTGAGTCCGTGATTGGTAGACCGGTGGAGGGTGACACATCAGAACAAAACACAACTTGACAAGATCAACATCAGTCAAAGGCTGCGACTTCACTTTTTAAATGACAATATCCTGGCCGGACTACTGTTGTCAGTGATATAAGTATTTGAAATGAACATGATTTCTCAATGTCTAGTGACATATCAGGGAAAATTTAGGATTAATTCAAATACATTTCTTGCATCCAGCTCCTTTAAAACGCACATCAACCTTGTTTAGCGTTCATGTAAACACAACATTCAGATTCACCAATCGGAATGAATTCAGTTAGATTGAAACAAAAGGTGTGCATGTAAACGATGAATGTCGACAGCAGAAAGCAAAAGCTGAATCCCAGACATCGACGGCCGGACATGTCTGGGAAAAAGACGATGCCCCTACTACTCAGCTTTCTCCACAGGACAAGAGCCTGCTAGCTTAGCTTCCAAAAAAAGATGGCTGACACTATGTGTTCATTCTGTGAGTGAGATCCCCCTCTATGGGCGGGTTAGGAACATGCGGGACAAAGACAGGCACTACTGACTGTAGTCTTTAGCCTCTGGACAAAAAATCCTCAGATGACGCAAAATGAATATTTTTGCGTCATCGGAGGATTTTTTCCAGACAAAAAATACATACATCTCTCGTCTCAGGGGGATATGAGGGTGGAAAGCGCGGTAATTCGAAAATACTACAGGTTTCCTACTAATACAAAGCTTAATGCTAAATCCTGAAATATCCCTTTAATGCTCAACTAACACTCTAATGAGAGTTAAGAGAGATGTTACTCATACCCAGATAGCAGACTGACATTGAATCAACGTGGAAATATGACATCGAAACAACGTTGATCTGACATTGTTTTGCTCATCGAATTAACGTTGAACCAACGTCAGATGCGTCATTCTTTCAAAACTAACAGAAAATCAACTTGAAATCAACGCGTTGTTTCAACGTTATGAAAGCAAACCAATTTTCGATTTCATTTAGCTTTGAAGAATGCCGCGTCTGACGTTGGTTCAACGTTAATTCGATGAGCAAATCAACGTTGTTTCAATGTCATGAGAGACGTCGTTTCCACGTTGATTCAATGTCAGTTTGCTATCTGGGTAGTCAACAGAATGTTTTAAAGGGACCATCAAAATAAAGTGAAACCGAATCGGTTTCTCTGTTTGTCGTGTGTGTGTTTTCCGCACCTTCTGCACATCCTGCTTGCATTTCTCTGTCTTCTCGTGCAGTTTCTTCTGCTGGTCTGGAGTGACAGAAGCGTCTGCCTCGCGCGCTGCAGCCAGCTTCTCCTCTTTACATGCCATGTGGTACGTCTTCTTAGCCGTCTCCATCTGCAGACAGACATGCATATAAACTACTGCAATGACGCTTGGAGACTGAACTGACTGAAAGATTTTATAAAAGTCATGGTCAGTTCTGAGGACACTAGAACGCTTTCACAAATAGTTCCTGCTAGTTTCCATTCTATTCATACTTTCCCGTCACGTGACTACCATGGATACCTGGCGGGCAACAAACGCTGACAAAATGGCGACAAACAGTGGTCAGCCAGGGGAATTGCAGCCTTTTCCAAAACTACAATCGATTAACTATTTAGACCATATGTCACTGAATGTTAAAATTAGATATCAAGAAAAGATTAACATACTACACAGATTAAAGGTGCCATCTGTAAGAATTGAGGTTAAAATATCCCAAAAATGAGCTACACGCATCAAAACAGTGAGAAGAAATAAGGTTGATGAAGTTATAGTGCTGCCGAGATATTAACCTGAATTAGCATGCTAAATTACTAGCCCCGGCCCAGCAGGTGTCATAATACCAGTTTCGAGCATGGGAGGCGGTATGCGGCGGGCAACATAACCACCAGCCAAACTGCAATACACAACTAACTCCCCATATAGCTTGACCCCACTACTACATTTCAGTTCAGGGAAGAGTTCAAAAAATTGATTGGTCGACATTATGCATGAGGAATACATTTTGGTAAGCTGTAGCATATTGTATCTTTCAACAGTGTTCGTGTTCTTTTATTATTATTAGTATTACTATTAGCTAGTAGAGATGATCAGTTCACGAGTGCTAGGGATCTGTCATGTAACATTTACAAGCGCCAAAACTGTATTTATTGTTTGAATTGCGTAATAAAATTGACAGAATCTGAGAGCTGAGTTTTTTTTTATATATCATAACTATTCTGATCTGTCTATGTCGGTCTCCGTGTCCTTTTCTGTGCATGACAAAATTGATGTGTGGCGTGAGAGCGTGTGAAAAGTGTCAATTGCATGTGTCTCACGGTGAATTCGTGAGAGTTGGCGGCTCTGAATGGCACTAGCTTGGTCAACATCAGCGAATGCTGTCTGTCAAATTAATTCAAACTAACAATAAAAATGTACTATGAACAAAACGAATACCGTAAAACTTCAAATAATAGCCCGGGTGTATTTGAGACGGCATTTATAGTGTTGAGATGTTGTTCATTGAGTCTCTAATCTCTAAAAATCTCCAAATGCTCTTCGTGAAACTGTGGTCTTCCAACCTTTTACTATCGTGTCAATTGATTTGATTAATATGCACGAGGGAGAGAGAGCAAGACAGCGCTCGCTCGTGTTGTTTGAAGACGTGAGAGAGCGCGCAGCCGCGGCACAACTCACTTTCTGGAGGTATACTGCCCCCATCTGGAATGGAATATGGATTATGATTTGATTTTTTTTTTTTTTGACAGATGGCACCTTTAAATTAGACAAAGATTAACAACCACAGCCATGTCCAACTGATCTGAATAAGTTGTCCAATGTCCAACTGAATCATGTCCAACGTTCCGCCGGAAGTGATCTCTTGTGTCGTACAGTACGTCACTCAATGTTTACACAGAGATTTCGGAAGTTTTACCTTTCACTAAACATATTTAGATATATCGAAATCATCTTCCATTGCGATTTCCTGTATATCTAAATATGTTTAGATCACAGTGAAAAGTAAAACTTCCGAAATCGATAAGCGATCACTTCCGGGGGAACGATGGACATGATTCAGTTGGACATTGGACAACTGATTCAGATCAATTGGACATGGCTGTGGTAACACGAGGTAAAAACGATATAAATACTCGTAGTTTTCTCACACAAACCGCTCGTTTCATGTCTTAGGCCATCAGTGTGTACTAACATTTACGATTCATTAAATCATGTTTCATTTGGACTTCTCTGTGCATGCTCTTTGAGGTCGACCCCCTAAACCTCCATTATATGACTGACAGACAACAGAGGTTTGACTGAAAATGTCAAAATTGAAAATACTGCGGAAACAAAAACACATACATCTTGGATGCCCTTGAGGCAAGCTAAAACATATCAAAAATTAATTTCAAAGTGAACTATCCCTTTAATATCCCACACAATGGGAAGATTATCAGTGAACAACAACCCATTTTTACACAACACACAAAATCACATATGGCTTGGTACTTAGTTTATGGTGCTTTTCCTTTAAAGATTAAGTCCTCATTATTTTGACTTTCACAGAAGAAAGAATGTCATACGGAGTAAATGATGAAAGAATTTAAACTTCATTTAAACATGCATTCACACTTCACTTGAATTTTGGACCGCATGCATTGATATGCATATTTAATATGTATTTGCAATGGGAAAAAAAGCCATAAAGTGACATTAACACAGAATTGGCAGTTAAAGCCTTTTCTTTGTACCTCTTTGAGTTTCTTAGCCCAGGGTTTCTGGGCTTTCTTGAAGCCCTCTTCTGCCTCTTTGGTCTCCTTGAAGCCCCCGATCATCTGTCTGTGGTATGAGTCTTTCTGCCAGTTTTTCACCTTCTCGATGTCCTCGTTCATCAGACCGTTCTTGACCTCTTGATGAAGCTCGCTCACTTTATCAGCCTCTGTCATCATAGCTAACCAGGCTCGCTCCACAGAACCGTACTGAGGCCCTGGACACACACACACACATATAAAACATAGACGACAAAATCAGAGATGTATGAACTTATTAAATCACAGTTCTATTAAATCCTGAGCGGATGAAGAAAGAAGCTTTGGATAGATATAGCCGACCTTTCTCGATCAGTTGCCTCCACCTTTTGGACCATTCGGTGAGCTGTGCGCTGTAGGACTTCTCTATCTTGGTACGCTCCTGAAGGCAGTTCATAAGATCATTGCAGAGTCGATGGCCGTCGTCGATTCTCTTGACTGCACGCTTATAATTCCCCACCTAGAAAAGAAAAATCATAATTCATTTCACATCATATTACATGCAACTTGATGTTCAATTCTGCTCATACGTTTACATGGTCCACGCAGAATCTGTGAGATGTTTATCATTTAAAAAGTAAATTATTATTAATAATAATATGAGAGGATTCTGAAAATTGCATTTAGTTTTAAATTGAGTACTAAAGTTATTGTACATAACAGATGTCTACATACCACTACTGTTCAAAAGATTCATTCATGTGTTTGAACAAAGTCTTTTACGCTTGCTAAGACTTAAAACAGTAAAATAATGCAGTAAAAACAGCAATATTGTGAAATATTATTACAATTTAAAATAACTGTTTTCTATTTGAATATAATATAATATAATACAATACATTTTTAGGTATTATATTTTCCCCATAAACATGTGTGGTTGTCCCAGAGCATGTAGTTCTCCCTGGTTCCTGCAGGTGGCATAAGGAAGGAGTGCGGGTGGGAGAGGAGATGATATGAGGGGGATGGGGCTCATTGTTGTGCATGTGAAGTTATGCAATGACCACCACAGCTTTTGTGTCCATGTGCTGCTAGTGCTCTAATCCTGCGCTTCACTGCACTAACAATGACATCTCGACTGCACACACGTCCAAGAAAGCTCAGCGAGGTTTAAACCAATGAAAGGCACAACGTCTCCACACAGCCTCACTGGAATTTATAAACAACACAGGTTATTTGAATGCCTTTTACAAGACTGAAGTAGGCAAAATACAATCAGCAGGTATATTGCCCGACTCTAGAGGGCAGTATATTACACAGCTCACTGAAATGCTTGATTCTTATTGGTCAGTTGTTCCCCGATAATGAACGTTGTCAATAGCACTAATGCTCACCCGAAGCTTTCTCCATGTCTCTCGTATTGCACCACAGATGGACACGCTCTCTCTCGTTTTGTTTGAATCTTGCACCTTAATTATCGATAGCATTTATTGTAAATTAAAACCAGTGCAAGACAAACGATTGTTTTGTACAGTGTTATGGACTGTAATATAACAAGCAAGTAAAATTTTAAAGTGACATGAAATACACTTTTCTTGCCTATAGTGATGTATATGCGAGGAAAATAACTTCTGGAACAAGAGTGAATTTAAGCGTGATTAAAAAATGTAAAAACACAAGACAGCCAATGTTAAAACCAACCACATGGCAGTTTAACGTAATGTTAACCCATAAAGCTAAGTGGTTCCTTAAGTTTGATAATTAATCTGCTATGTTATGTTTATGACATATTTATTGACAGGTTGTGTTGTCTTAGTAATGTCAAGTTGCTATGACAAAGACACTGACAGGTTATGATGTATTGTTTTAAGTCAAGTTGTCATATCAAAGACATCTCAAAAAATGTCATGTTCGCATTACAAATGTCATAATTGAGCGAATGACACTTAATGACAGTTGTCATAAACATGCATAAAACCTTCATATCACGTCATGATTAAGAAAGTGTCATGTCAGTCTTATGCACGCCCCTTCAAGTAAAGTGTTGCCAAAAAGTGTTACCATATAAACTGTAACCTAGTAAACTATATTATTATAACTACACGTAACATATAACAAGGGCTCTGTAAAATAAAGTGTCGGCTTCTTTACTTTTGTGGCAAGTTGGCGTGAAATAAGTAGGTTGATGTACATCTAGATACAAACCCTTTTGGGTTTTTTTTTTTTTTTTGCGAAAACAACTGCCAGGATGTCCGTTATCCTAAAGTAGGCTATATATTCCTCAAGATGAAGTAAGCATTATATAAGTTTTTGAATTAACTTTATAGTACATTCCCCTTCCGGGCAGGTTTTTTCAATGGCACTTTATCTCACACACAGTCAGTCAGTCAGTCATACAGACTCACAGTCAGTTATAGTCAGTCATACAGACACACAGTCAGTCATACAGACACACAGTCGGTCATACAGACACACAGTCAGTCATACAGACACACAGTCAGTCATACAGACACACAGTCGGTCATACAGACACACATTCGGTCATACAGACACACAGTCGGTCATACAGACACACAGTCGGTCATACAGACACACATTCGGTCATACAGACACACAGTCAGTCATACAGACACACAGTCGGTCATACAGACACACAGTCGGTCATACAGACACACATTCGGTCATACAGACACACAGTCAGTCATACAGACACACAGTCGGTCACACAGACACACAGTCGGTCATACAGACACACAGACTGTCATACAAACACACAGTCGGTCACACAGACACACAGTCGGTCATACAGACACACAGTTGGTCATACAGACACACAGTCAGTCATACAGACACACAGTCGGTCATACAGACACACAGTCGGTCATAAAGACACACAGTCGGTCATACAGACACACGGTCGGTCATACAGACACACAGTCGGTCATACAGACACACAGTCGATCACACAGACACACAGTCGGTCATACAGACACACAGTTGGTCATACAGACACACAGTCGATCACACAGACACACAGTCTGTCATAAAGACACACAGTCGGTCATACAGACACACAGTCGGTCATACAGACACACAGTCGGTCATACAGACACACAGTCAGTAATACAGACACACAGTCGGTCATACAGACACACAGTCAGTCATACAGACACACAGTCGGTCATACAGACACACAGTCTGTACAGTGGGGCTCGACAGCCTTAGTCAAACGGGTCGGCGCGTATGGTTGGGTTGCGGAAAGTTCACGTTACGGAGAGTTTGTGAGATAGTGGTTTCTAACACCGACTCCCGTATAATGGAAATCATTATGAACATCAGCTATGCTAATTATTTCCCATCTGCCTTTCTGCTGTTATCTCGGGACGCTTGTCCCGAGAAAAATGGCATTCGTCAGGTCCAGTTTTGTGTCCAGCCTCTCACAGGGATTTCGGATGCCCCAACGCCTGTGATGAGAAGACCAACGCCTGTGAAGAGACAACTCAACGCCTGCGATATGTTATGGCGCCATTTTATACATTAACAATATTTATATTTATTATTTATATATAAACAATATAAATGTAAGCCAGAGGAGAACTGGCCCCGACTGAGCCTGGGTTCTCCCAAGGTTTTTTTCTCTATCCAATCTGATGGAGTTTTGGTTCCTTGCCACTGTCGCCTTGCTTTTGGCTTGCTCAGTTGGGGTTATTTAGTGTTTAGCAATATTATTGATCTGTGTTGTACTACTTTCATGTTATCAGTGTGAAGCTGCTTTGATACAATCTGTATTGTGAAAAGCGCTATATAAATAAATGTGACTTGACTTGACTTGACAGTCAGTCGGTCATACAGACACACAGGCTGTCATACAAACACACAGTCAGTCATACAGACACACATTCGGTCATACAGACACACATTCGGTCATACAGACACACATTCGGTCATACAGACACACAGTCGGTCATACAGACACACAGTCGGTCATACAGACACACAGTCGGTCATACAGACACACAGTCGCTCATACAGACACACAGTCGGTCATACAGACACACAGTCGGTCATACAGACACACATTCGGTCATACAGACACACAGTCGCTCATACAGACACACAGTCGGTCATACAGACACACAGTCGGTCATACAGACACACAGTCGGTCATACAGACACAAAGTCAGTCATAGTCGGTCATACAGACACACAGTCTTTCATACAGACATACAGTCGGTCATACAGAAACACACAATCGGTCATACAGACACAAAGTCAGTCATAGTCGGTTATACAGACACACAGTCGGTCATAAAGACACACAGTCGGTCATAGTCAGTCATACAGACACAAAGTCAGTCATAGTAAGACACACAGTCGGTCATACAGACACACAGTCAGTCAGTCATACAGACACACAGTTGGTAATACAGACACACAGTCGGTCATACAGACACACAGGCTGTCATACAAACACACATTCGGTCATACAGACACACATTCGGTCATACAGACACACAGTCGGTCATACAGACACACATTCGGTCATACAGACACACAGTCGGTCACACAGACACACAGTCGGTCACACAGACACACAGTCGGTCATACAGACACACAGTCAGTCATACAGACACACAGTCGGTCATAAAGACACACAGTCGGTCATACAGACACACAGTCGGTCATACAGACACACAGTCAGACAGTCATACAGACACACAGTCGATCACACAGACACACAGTCGGTCATACAGACACACAGTTGGTCATACAGACACACAGTCAGTCATACAGACACACAGTCGGTCACACAGACACACAGTCGGTCATACAGACACACAGTCAGTCATACAGACACACAGTCGGTCACACAGACACACAGTCGGTCATACAGACACACAGTTGGTAATACAGACACACAGTCGGTCATACAGACACACAGGCTGTCATACAAACACACATTCGGTCATACAGACACACATTCGGTCATACAGACACACATTCGGTCATACAGACACACAGTCGGTCATACAGACACACAGTCAGTCATACAGACACAGTCGGTCATACAGACACACAGTCGGTCACACAGACACACAGTCGGTCACACAGACACACAGTCGGTCACACAGACACACAGTCGGTCATACAGACACACAGTCAGTCATACAGACACACAGTCAGTCATACAGACACACAGTCGGTCATACAGACACACAGTCGGTCACACAGACACACAGTCGGTCACACAGACACACAGTCGGTCACACAGACACACAGTCGGTCATACAGACACACAGTCAGTCATACAGACACACAGTCAGTCATACAGACACACAGTCGGTCATACAGACACACAGTCGGTCATACAGACACACAGTCGGTCACACAGACACACAGTCGGTCACACAGACACACAGTTGGTCATACAGACACACAGTCGGTCATACAGACACACAGTCGGTCACACAGACACACAGTCGGTCACACAGACACACAGTTGGTCATACAGACACACAGTCGGTCATACAGACACACAGTCGGTCATAAAGACACACAGTCGGTCATACAGACACACAGTCGGTCATACAGACACACAGTCAGACAGTCATACAGACACACAGTCGATCACACAGACACACAGTCGGTCATACAGACACACAGTCGGTCATAAAGACACACAGTCGGTCATACAGACACACAGTCGGTCATACAGACACACAGTCAGACAGTCATACAGACACACAGTCGATCACACAGACACACAGTCGGTCATAAAGACACACAGTCGGTCATACAGACACACAGTCGGTCATACAGACACACAGTCAGACAGTCATACAGACACACAGTCGATCACACAGACACACAGTCGGTCATACAGACACACAGTTGGTCATACAGACACACAGTCAGTCATACAGACACACAGTCAGGATGCAGGTGCACTAATAACTGGCTGGAAGTAGACCTCTACTTAATATTGCTCAAACAGAAACAAAAACCCACAAAACATCAGGGGCCCTATTTTAATGATATGAAACGCAAGTATCAAGCGCAAAGCGCAAAGTAGCTATTTTACCAGCGGGATAAATGACTCTCACGTCCGACGCAAGTTTACAGTAAAAGGGGTTGGTCTGAAATAGATTCATTATTCATAGGTGTGGTTTGGGCGTAACGTGAAATAAACCAATCATTGAGCATCATCCAACACACCCTTTAAAAGCAGGTGCGCATGTTGCATGGCGGATTGATATTTTTATGGCTTATTTACCAGGTGATTTTGAAGTCTTCAGATTTTTCTTGAAGGACAAACTAATTTTTAGATGTCATTATATACATGTGTCTTGCCACTATTGGGCAAACAGGTCTGATCCATCCTTACAACAATTAGCCGGAAAATTGTTTCTACAATTTTTACATCTTCATGGACACCACAATGATTTCCCTCATGTGTCAATAGTTTTCCTTGTTATAATGTATTATTTGCAAAAATAAAAACTGCATCTGCAGCTGCATCTGTGTTGATGAGAGAATTAAAGTGTATTCACGTTGTTGTGCAGCCGCTACATTATAGCCAAGCATGCACGCTTAAAATAGCATTATGAACAACGCGCAAAGCGCCACTGACTTTAGACCAGGTTCCCTATCGAGGGAACTCAACACTGCGTCGATAAAATCGACTCTTTGGGGACGCTCCCTAAGCGTGCGCCTCTGAAGTATGAATGAAACTAATCCAATCCTGATTGGTGTTGCGTCGTGACGTAACATGTGACGGCATACCCGGAAGTATAAAAGTGACGCTGTCACAACACACACTAGCTTTCGCTCTTCAGCAAGCGCTTTATGTTGAAACTGTCTGTCTTATTTGGTGTTGTTTGTCTTATTATTGAAAGAAAGTATGGCCAGTGAACAATTCAAGAGGTGTGTGCATCCCTGTCCTCGTTACATCACGGGTGGGGACGCACACTCTCTCTGTGTGTATTGTTTGGGAGTGCAGCACGCACGGGCAGCTCTCGAGGGGGCTGCTTGTGAAATGTGTGAGGCTTTGCCTATTAGAGTGCTGCGCTCCCGGCTGGCGTGCTTTGACGAGCACGGTCAGGCTCGCGTTCCCCAGGGTTCCGGTCCCGCATATGTCGAGGCGATGCGGCGACTGAGATCCTGGGGTTCGCAGCGGGATCTGGCGGAGGAGAGTGAGAATGCTGAGGCATTTTCTCGCTCGCCATCGGCTGATCCCGCAGCCTCTGAGAGTGGTGTGGGAGCCCGCGCTGCGGTTTCTCCTACCCGCGATCAGGTCCCGGTGCTTGAGCTGTCTACTTCTGAGGAAGGGGACGTGCTCAGCATCGATGCGGACGACCGTGATCTCAGCACGCCATCACGCGGCCTGGGTTATGAGGAGCTGGTGGAGGTTGTGACACGCGCTGTGGCCAGACTAAACATCAGCTGGCCACAACATGAGCAGGAAACGCAAGTCACCAGTAAAATGGACGAGCGTTACCTGCAGCGCAGGTCACAGCCTCACCGCCGGGGTCTGCCGTTTTTCCCTGATCTCCATAAAGAGATCTCGAGAACGTGGGAAAGACCGCATTCGTCCCGTATTTCGAGTCCCAATGTAATAGATTACAGCAATGTTATGGGGGCTCGAGATATGGGATATGGGAAGATGCCGAAGGTGGAGGAGGCTTTAGCGAGCTATCTCTCTCCCGAATCGGCGTCTTCCCTAAAGACCCCGGTGTTGCCTAGTAAGCCCTGCAGAGAGACATCTGCATTGGTGGGCAGGGCTTACATGGCGGCGGGTCGGGCTGGTTCGTGTCTGCACTCAATGGCGATTTTGCAGGCATACCAGGCCGACCTCCTGAAAGATTTGGATGAGGGGGAGGGGCCTACTCCTGAAGATGTCGCGGAGTTGAGGAAGGCCGCAGATTTGTCTCTCCGGGCCACTAGGGAAGCGGCCAGCGCTATTGGCCGCTCTATGGCGGCCATGGTGGCCACGGAGAGGCATCTGTGGCTGAACTTATCCGGTATTAAAGAAAAGGATAGGTCCTTCCTGCTGGATGCGCCGCTTTCGGCTTCTGGCCTGTTCGGCGACGCCGTTAATTCGGTTGTCGACAGGTTTCAGGAGTCGAGAAAACAATCTGCGGCGTTCCAGCAGTACTTCCCCCGGAAAGCGAAGGCCAAATCTAGTAGGGGGGGGCAAAGCAATCAGCCCCAGCCATCAGCCAGCTCCTCCCACAGGGCAGAGCAGAAGGAGAGCGTTTCCTCTAGAGCCCCCCCTCCGGGGTCTTGGCAACAGAGGAAACGCTCCCAAAAACCGAAGTCCTCCAGCCAGAGGGGCGACCTGAGGGACGTCATTCAGGCTAAGAGGACTTCGGAAAAGAGGTCCTAGCCAAGGCAGGACTTCAGAGGGCTGCCCCCTCCGCAGTGAGACAACCGAGGTTGTTCTCACAACGGGGCCCTCTAGGAAAAGATGCAGGTCCGCCGTTAACAGCGCTTCGGGCCGCATCAATTTCCAGCGAAAAGACACCAGAGGCCAGCCTCGAGAGGCTGGTACCCTTAGCAGATTTTGTAGAGGGATGGTATCATCTTCCCAACATATCTCCATGGGTCCTGCAGATAATACGAGTTGGGTACAGACTGCAGTTCGCGCACCGCCCCCCCCAAGTTCTCTGGGGTGGTGCTCACTGCGGTGGTCCCAGAGCAGGCTCAGGTGTTGGAACAAGAAGTACAGACTCTGCTGTCGAAAGGAGCCATAGAACGTGTTCTTCCGGTAGACAGGGAGTCCGGGTTTTACAGCCGGTACTTTATAGTTCCAAAGAAGGATGGGGGGTTAAGGCCAATTTTGGATCTCAGGGTGTTGAACCGGTCTCTGAGAAGGTTCAAATTCAGAATGTTGACCATTCCAACAATCGTGAGTCGAATCAGATCCGAGGACTGGTTTGTCACGATAGATCTGAAAGACGCCTATTTTCACATCTCCATCCTTCCTTGTCACAGGAGGTACCTGAGGTTCGCTTTCGGGGGCGAAGCATACCAATATCGGGTTCTTCCGTTCGGCCTAGCACTCTCTCCCCGCACACTTACCAAGTGTATGGACGTGGCCCTTGCTCCACTGAGACTTCAGGGGATTCGCGTATTGAATTATCTCGACGACTGGCTTATTTTGGCCCAGTCTCGGGAGATGGCAGTTCGGCATCGAGATGTCGTTCTTGGCCATATTCAAAAATTGGGGTTAAGACTCAATTTGAAGAAGAGTGTGCTAGAACCGTCCCAGGGCACGACCTTTTTGGGAGTCGTGTGGAACTCGATTACAATGCAGGCACGTATGTCTCCCGCACGTATCGAGTCAATTCTGGCGATGGTGTCCAGGGTGAGGCTAGGTCAGGCCGTCACTGTGAAACACTTTCAAAGGATGCTGGGCCTCATGGCAGCGGCATCCAACATTATTCCTCTGGGCCTCCTTCACATGAGGCCCCTCCAGTGGTGGTTGAAGACCAAGGGGTTCTCACCCAAAGGAAATCCGTTCCGTATGATCAGAGTAACGCGCAAGTGCCTTCAGTCTCTGCAAATATGGAAGAAGCCTTGGTTCCTATCCCAAGGGCCAGTGTTGGGGGTGTCATGTCGCCGGGAAACCGTTTCGACAGACGCCTCCCTTACGGGCTGGGGCGCGGTCATGGACGGCCGCTTTACCAGGGGTCTGTGGCAGGACCATCATCGCACTTGGCATATAAATTGCCTGGAGATGATGGCGGTATTCAAGGCTTTGAGGAGCTTCCTCCCAGACATCGAGGGTCGCCACGTCCTTATACGGACAGACAATACGTCAGTGGTGGCCTATCTGAACCGACAGGGGGGACTCAGATCGCGCCCTCTGTGCAAACTGGCGCATCAGATTATCCTTTGGTCCCAGGGAAAGATATTGTCAATAAGGGCAATGTATATCCCAGGGGTTCAGAATCGGGGAGCAGACATCCTGTCGAGGCAGGGGCTGAGGCCCGGGGAATGGAGACTTCATCCGGATGTGGTGAAGTCGATATGGGAGAGGTTCGGACCGATGGAAGTGGATCTGTTTGCGTCTCGAGAGACGTCCCACTGTCCACTTTGGTTCTCCCTCTCACATCCAGCCCCACTGGGGTTGGATGCCATGGTACAGGCTTGGCCGAGGCTTCGCCTGTATGCTTTCCCCCCGATCGCTCTGCTCCCAGGGGTCCTGGAGAGGGTCCGTCAAGAGGGCATCAGTCTACTTCTGGTTGCCCCGAGATGGCCGACACGAGTATGGTTCTCGGATATAATATCACTCCTCATAGCTCCGCCATGGCCGATTCCTCTGAGGAGGGATCTATTGTCTCAGGCGGAGGGCACAATCTTCCACCCTCGCCCAGAGTTGTGGAAGCTGTGGGTCTGGCCTCTGAGGGGGTTCAGTACCTAAATGCCGGCTTATCAGCTGAGGTGGTTGAAACCATACTTAGCTCTAGGGCCCCATCTACCAGGAGATTATATGGCCTCAAGTGGAAGGTGTTTCACACTTGGTGTGGAGAACGAAGGTTGGATCCAGTAAACTGCCCAGTGGCTTCAGTTCTGGAATTCCTTCAGGATCGTTTCTCTGCGGGTCTCTCCCCGTCCACTCTTAAGGTGTACGTGGCTGCCGTTTCGGCTTTCCACGCGCCAGTAGATGGTGGACCTCTGGGGAGGCACCAGTTGGTCATTAGGTTTCTCCGTGGTGCTTGGAGGATGAGGCCGGCGATCAGGTCCAGGGTGCCTGCCTGGGATCTGGCAATAGTTCTGGAAGGGTTGTCCCTCGCTCCCTTCGAACCTTTAGAGTCGGCTTCGCCTAAGGACTTAACGTTGAAAATGGTCTTTCTCTTAGCGATTACCTCTCTTAAGAGGGTGGGAGATCTCCAGGCCCTGGCGGTAACGCCAGCTTGCTTGGAGTTTGCCCCTGGCAAAGTAAAGGCCTTTTTGCACCCGAGTCCGGGCTACGTGCCTAAAGTTCCTTCGAGTACGGCTCGCTCTGTAGTCCTTCAGGCATTCCATCCTCCACCTCATGTGTCGGCGGGAGAAGAGAGGCTTCACTTGCTCTGCCCCGTCAGAGCTTTGAGTGTATACTTGGAAAAGTCTGCTTCTTGGAGAAGATCTGACCAGTTGTTAGTATGCTTTGGGTCACCTAAGAGGGGGCTCCCGGCGACCAAACAAACTATAAGTAACTGGATTGTCCAGGCTATTACTGAGGCTTACAAGGTGCGTGGGGTTCCTTCACCTTTGGCCTTAAGGGCTCACTCGACTAGAGGCATGGCTTCCTCTAGGGCCCTTCTGTCGGGAGTACCTCTGCAGGAGATTTGTGAGGCAGCCGGCTGGGCTACCCCGCATACTTTCATCAGGTTTTACAGTCTCAGCCTTCCCAGTACGCCCGGTGCACACGTACTCGGCCCTTGCTGAGTGCCTAATCAGTTTCACTCTGGGGCGGGTCTGTTCGGTGCGTGGCCTAGTGGGTACTCGTTCCCCAAAGAGTCGATTTTATCGACGCAGTGTTGAGTTCCCTCGATAGGGAACGTCTCGGGTTATGACTATAACCCTTGTTCCCTGAGAAGGGAACGAGACACTGCGTCGTGTTGCCACGCCCCCTTTTCAGACCCTTGAGCGTCTTGCTTCATCGCGAGGCTAGTGTGTGTTGTGACAGCGTCACTTTTATACTTCCGGGTATGCCGTCACATGTTACGTCACGACGCAACACCAATCAGGATTGGATTAGTTTCATTCATACTTCAGAGGCGCACGCTTAGGGAGCGTCCCCAAAGAGTCGATTTTATCGACGCAGTGTCTCGTTCCCTTCTCAGGGAACAAGGGTTATAGTCATAACCCGAGACGTTTTTTCTGGTCGGTGGCGGAATTGTTTTCTTAAACTGCAAAATAGCACTAGGGAATGTTTGCGTCGCCTCTTTTTGCGGCGACCTGCCCAAGGAGCGCAAGTTCATTTCCTAGTTTACCAACGTGCGTCTGTGGAGGGAAAAGCCCGCTTTGCGCAGGGTGCAAAATCGTAATGATGCATGCGTCAGTGTATAAAGTCATGTGCGCCGCGTGCAAGATAGGGCCCCAAGTCTGCATCGCTATCTGAGCAATGATTGAATGTTGACATAATACTGACATGATGTTAAGATTGTACTGACTGCCAGACCCTCACAAAGGACGATGCGAAGAGCTTTGGCAACATCACAGGGACCGACAGAGCCGTCTAAATAGAGCTTGTTGTGAGGATTCTGGCAGATGCTGATACTGTGAACACAACATCCCCCTGTTCTCCAGCTATAGCTGGCTAAAACACAGCACCACTATTGATGACCGGCTGAATGACTTAGCAGTGTAGCATTTAAAGGAAGGAAACGGTGGTCTTTGTACCTCCCAAAAGCTGTCCATGGCCTCATCAGAGACAGTGGATTCATCGTAGGAGCCAGACATCGTGCTGGGTGATGCGAAGCAAGACTGAACACGTCTGCAGGAAAGCGGACTTCCTCAAGCACTAAAAGAGAGAGAGAGAGACACAGAGACACTGTTTGGACACCTAAGTAACACTCAAAATGTGTATGAATGCCATTTTAATAGATAACTAAATATCAAACTAACTGGAATTTGTTTGAAAGAAAGCACAAGCACACATTTCAAACAAAACATGTCACAAAACGTTTGTCTGAAATGATAAAACAAAAGATACTCATATTCAAGAGAAGAAGTGCGATTATCAAACACTAGTGGAATAACCAGAGGACTTCATTTATAAAATGTTACGTAGAAACGTCCTCCATTTGATTCAATATCATTTTCTCAAATGTGCTAACGTGATTCAGAGAAACGAATGTGCTGTGCACACTAAAATTGTGCGCCTGTCTTCCAGTGTGAAATCTATTTCTGCGTTATCCACCTTTTCCTGACGAGTTTGGGGAAGTTCCACTCAAAAAAGACAGAAACAAACCATTTCAAATCATAAGGTTCGATGGGTTCGCAAACTGTGTGCAAATGTTTTCATGATTCATCATGAGTGAATAAGACCCAATGTCATCTCATTGTACCCACTTAAAAAAAAAAAAAAAAAAAAAAAGTGTATTATGGCGTTCACAGAGCGAACCTCTCACTGATCGTTTACCAGGAAATGTGAGTACGCCAGCTTAGAACATGGGGCCTATACCATGAAGACGGTTCAGTTTAGCTTGCACCAACCCTTGGTTTTAGGCACCATGAAAGTGGTTTGGCTTTCAGTTCACCACAACAGTAATGGCTAACCTGTTCTATGTAATAGATCTCAAACTAAAATTGGACCAATCAGCTGTGAGTAACACGTCTGATGCAATAAAGTCACTCCCCATGTTTGTACTCCAAATCAAAGGTTTTTTTAAAGACAAAATTTAGCAAAGCTTTTTTATATGCTTTAAGTATCTCTACCTATCAGACAGCAACATGTTGTCAGCCCAGATCCGGGCCACATCTGGTGCATGTGGATTTTATGCACTATTTTTATACACTATGTTGCTGTCTGGGTAACTTCACTACTTTAACTGGCACTGATATAGCAAGATTGACTTCTTTTAGTTTGGTCAAAGACAGCACTTTTTTAAAACAGTGAAAACACAAATTGCTGAAAATGTCAATGGTGGGGAAAGAGTTAACCAGACAAAAGAGGTATTATATTTAAAGTATAAAATATTTTATTGAAAATAAATAATAGGGCTGGGTATTGAGACAAATTTCACAATTCGATTCGATTTCGATTCACAAGCTTTCAATTCGATTCGATTTTGATTACGATTCGATTCAATATCGATTATTTTGGGTATCAGTTACCATAAATGGCAATTTTTCTCAAGGGAATTAAATCTCTCTAACTAATGATGTAAACTATGGGAGACTAGTTGTAGCCTACTAGGCTTCATTAGCCTAATAGGAAGGTAATAATGAATGAATCACTTAAATTACACTTTTATTTATTTTTATAATAAGATTATATGAAATATAAACATTTAAATGGTGGCTGTCATAAAAACTTGCCAGATTTATTAAAATATGCATTAAATATTGAAGAACTTTAAGATTATAATGCATATGTAATATAGTGTATATATTTAGCAAAATGCTCCTCTCTGGAGTTATTTTTTCTAGCTGACTAACGAGTTGATGTGGGTCTTCTGAGGTAAATATGACGATACATTGATTACAAGCTGTTTAACTGACGTCTTTCCACGGTTGAAACGCTGATTGAGCGAATGAATGTGACATGATACGGATTCCGATAAGTTGTACTCTATCTTTTAACACACTTTCAGATGCTCATTCATGTTTATTTCGCGCTGTGACTGGTATTATTAAGCCGGAAGAGACGAGATCAGCGCTGCTGCTTCTCTAGAGCTGCGCCAGAGCGATCTCACGCCACAGCGCCAAAACTCTATTTATGTTTTTGAATTTCTAAAGAAAATGGACGTAATTTGAAAATTGAGACTTTGTTTCATATCAATAGTAACAAAGGACAAAGATTATTGCGATTTTTTAAAAATGCGCGCGGCCGCGATACAATGTCCCATTCATTCAAATGAAACAGGATGACTAATCGATTGAGACTTGAATCGATTAATATCGAGAAATCGATATTTATTACCCAGCTCTAATAAATAACATTCAATTGAGTGAAAACCTTGCATTCAGTTTGCACTTATGCATAAAAGTATATTCTTTTGCATGTTTTCGTAGTAAAGACCCCTTTTTTCAAAAGTGTGCTAAAGTGTTCTTCTTTTCACAAGGGTTTGGCAGATGCATATATTCAAAGTTACTGCATTTAGGAAGGCATGCGTTTTATCAGAAATGACTTGCTGGAAGTCAAAGCCATGACCTTGGTGCAGTGCTCCGCTGTGTGAGCTGCAGGAACACTCCTGTGAACACTCATTCGTCTGCTGACTACATGCACAAAAAGGCCAGAAATGCTATGCTACTAATTAACGCATTTTATTTACTGCAGATTGCTTAGCAAAAGAAAACAATTGCTGTCAAAACTAATTACAGCAAAAATAAAGCAGACACTTTGTGACCCACTCTACCACAACATGGCTTCACAAGCCTAGAACTAGATCTGAGGCTGATACACACAGATTCATAACATTGTAAACCTGGACCCCTGAGCAATGCACAAGTGAATGTGGTTTAATGAGTCTTTAACCCAGTTTCTAAAACCCAGATTCCTTAAGCCCACAATGTCTGATGACACAAATTGAGCAAAGTAAAGGAAGCACAATGACACAGGCAGCCATCTTGTAAGAGTCTTCAGGTTTGACTTTATTAGCTATTTGCTCCTCATGGCTATATAATGGGCAAGGAACTAGCATGCATGCATGCATATATACGTACATACATACATACATACATTACACATTCATGCATACATGCATTCAAGCATACATTATGCATAAATACAGTATGCATATATACATTATACATACACATACATTCAAGTATACATTATGCATACATAGAGTATGCATATATACATTATACATGCATACATACATGCATATATACATTATGCATACATATATACATAAATACATGCATGCATGCATACATGCATATACTGTATACATTATGCATGTAAGCAAAATAAATACATACATACATTCATACATACATACATACATGCATGCATGCATGCATAAATACAGACATACATACATACATACATGCATGCATGCATAAATACATACATACATACATGCATACATGCAGACAAATACATATATACGTTCATACATACATTATACATACATACATGCATGCATGCATGCATAAATATATACATGCATACATACATACATACGTACATACATGCAGACATAAATACATATATACGTTCATACATACATTATACATACATACATGCATGCATGCATAAATACATACATACATACATACATACATGCAGACATAAATACATATATACGTTCATACATACATTATACATACATACATGCATGCATGCATAAATACATACATACATACATACATACATGCAGACATAAATACATATATACGTTCATACATACATTATACATACATACATGCATGCAGCCATACATGCATACATAAATACATACATACATACATGCATACATACATACATACATACATACATACAGGCATGCATGCATACGATACACACATACATACATACATACATACATGCATACATAAATACATACATACATACATACATACATGCAGACATAAATACATATACTGTACGTTCATACATACATTATACATACATACATGCATGCATCCATACATGCATACATAAATACATACATACAAACAAACATATATGCATACATACATACTGTACATTCATTAAAAAAAGTGATGTTTGCATATTCAAGGAAGCCACGCTGTACTGAAATCACTGAATAGTGATACATTAACAGAAGGGTTCAAACAAAACAGAACATACTGCAAGATCAATCAGTAGAAAATGGAGCAGATACTGGTAATTTTCTGTCAATACATTTTTTGTTAGGTTTAAAGACATTTCCTTTAAGCCTAAAAAAACAATAAAGCAGATTTCGGAACACAACGTGAAAAATCAACATGGAAAATCTAAATCTGAACACTACACTGTGCCCAATTTTCCAGACTTTTAGAGAATAAATGGACGGTTTAATGGGATTTTCTACATTGATTTCTGAGAGAGCAGTTTATTCCTTCTGCACAATGGGGTACTGTACACTAAATAAACTATTAATACAATAAAGAGTGTTTACACAGAATATATTCTTACATATTGACCCTTTTTTTTGCTCAACACACTTTTAAATGACCCTTTCTAGTGTTATCTCTACAGATTATTTAGCTGTTAATCAAATTCACATGAACCATTTAAAGGTTCTATATGTAACTATTTTTATAAAATGAATCCTTTTTTATTGCCTGTGTTTGAAGGGGTTGTAATCACACATTGCAACGATGCACTTTTCGGGTTTTGCCATTACCTCTGAAGGCCAATATTCTTATTTATATGCGAGGTCTCCGGGTCGGATTTCCTGCGAAATCCATCAGAAGTGACGTGCATGCGCGCTCTTCTGCGAGTCCCGAGCCTCTCTATCCTACAGTCTATCATGCGACCAACGGCACTTCAGCTGACGACATGGAGTCTGATAACCCCCCAAAACGTCCTGCCTCCAGCACAACACAGACTCCAACACAAACTCCACATAAATATAAAAAACAAAAAAAGTTTTTATCTGCTCAAACTCGTCAGGCAAAACGTGAATCTAATCGACTCCGGATGAAAACGCGGATCAACATAGTAAACTCAAGTGAAATAACAAGGTAAACTACAACATTACATGAATACAAAATAATGTTCCAGGATAACATTAGTATAACATTTATTATGCAACTTATTTTATTTACTAGATCTAACGTACTGACTAATGTCGTCATCCCACTACCATATTGTTTATACACATTTCCAGACACGTTCAGAACAGTATTGTTACTTCCTACGATCTTACTGAAACTGTTCAGTTTAGTTCACTAACCGTTTTCATTATCATATTATACATTCACCTATGTTGACATTGCTGATTGTGAAAGATACACGAATAGTTAGAGAAATGGCTTATGCTATATAACATCACATGTCGGCTAAATGCAGTTTATTGTAACATGATCATGGTACGAGCACAGAGCATTAGTTCAACGTCAAGCTGATAAAAGTAGGCTATTATTGTACCTGCAGTGGGAGTTTACATTAGTTTCCAGCGTGATAATTTCGTTTTGCGTTGAAAGTCTCCGTGTGGCTGGTAGTGAATGATTGCTCGCCCTTGAGATTGAGCACGAGCACGAGCGCTCTAGTTGCATTCTGAAACATCACCGCTAGAGGTCGCTAAACGTTGCATACAGCACCTTTAATGAAATCATATCCACTTCACAACATGTATGATGATGCCAAGACTTGTTACATTTATGGTTAACCAGTCACCATTTAAACAGCATGCCGTATAAACATCGAGGCGAAGCTGATATCAGCAATCCCTTTGTGTTCGGTGTCAGGAGGACAAAAGTACAAGTGGTGTTGACGAGACGGGAATATGATGGTAGACAACGTGAACAATGTTTCTATGTGCAGTTTGTTAACATATAACATTAGACGTCGTCTTTTTGTCTAATGACTGTACTTAACATTAGTCGTTTGCGGTCAAAACACTGGTATAAACACAGTTTGATATTGCGATTTTCACTGCCCAGAGCCTGTTAAACTGTTATCATGTTAAACATGTTAGCATGGTGGCGCTCTGGTGGCGAAAGATATAAAGTTTTTCTTTTATATGTTTACATTTGTCATGATTCTTATATAATTTTTGATTACAGCAGAAATCCATCTTGTAAATCATGTAAACTTGATTGAGTGTTTCATTTCCCCTTTAGATAAATAGGAGATGTGTCACACCCCACACCCAATTCGGCCATTTTTGTAGTTTTATTAGAGATATACGATTATATAGCGTCTAAGAACATTTTTAGTCACACGTTGACAAAATGTCAACAACGGAAGACTTGCCCTTCAAGCCTTACATGTGCGATCCAGAGCGAGCGAGTGGAAAAAGACAACGACGAACCTGCAGATCAACGTCTTAAAATGGATGCAGTGGTACGTAACTGTATTATAAGTGAAAGTCGATTATTTCTCTTGTTAAAACAAGCACACTGACAAGATAAATGACTACGGTCTAATCTTACCACTAAAAATCTGTATTGATAACATAATACGTTTAGAAAAGCATCAAAAAACACAGCAGCTAAATGACCATTGATGAAACTCAAGAACAATAATACTGCAGACATGTAACATTACTTCAAAACAAAAACAAAGAAAGACAAAGGTGCTGCTAAACCATGACCACCATGTGTTTTAAGAAAGTAAAGCACTTTATTTTTATTAACGATATTTACAGCTTATCGAAATGCTCTCCAAAGGTAGAAGTAATTGACCCCTCATTCAGACGAAGTCGTTCGGCAAACCCTTCTTTATATTGGCGGAGGTCGTTGAAGCGGGAATCCTTGAAGTGCTTCGGGTCACTACATCCAACAACCGAACAATTTGACTTGCCCTCTCGTAACTTCTGCATCATTGAGCTTGGACTATAAAATCAGAGCGAGAAATAAAAATAGCGGATTCCTCGAAGTGTTGGACCGTTGTCAATGTCCTTGTCAGTTCCGCTGCAAATACTGTGACATAATTGTTCATTGCTTTAATTTCAAGAAGGTCTACTACTATTATTCCGGTCTAAAAAGAATTAGAATAAAGTAATCAAAAGTAAAATAGCACTGCAAAGTTTATCATAGATAGATTTATGCTTATTAAAGCTAAAGTTATTCATTCAAGAGCTGTGAGTGATTTTTCTCTTTGCCTTTTGTTGTGTGATTCTCAGTAATGGCGCAATCGTCAGCATGTTTATTAGACTGCTGCCCCTTTAAGAACGAGTGCAGAACTAATAGTCTACTGATGCACCATATTTTCTCCCAACTATTTCCATAACTACGTCCATTTTAGACAGAAATTGTTTAAGTGAACCTCCAAGCTGGTCGTTTTGACATTTTTGTGTAGGCTACTTTTGATCGTTTAGACGCGCATATGAAGCCCAAAGTATAATTTGCTAGTCTCATTGTGGTCTCTTTCGGAGCACGCACCGCATTGGGAACAGCATCTCTTTCGCAGATTTTTGTGCTTTTAATAGCTCTTTTTATTATTAAAGGCGTCCCGCAGTTTAGCAACAGCAGAGACTGCATTCCACAATAATCACCGATCGTGCTGATTCTGTCTTAAAGTTTGAGTTTTAAGGAGAAATGACAGCGCTGCGATGGGAAGGAAGTTCTGCGCTGCTATAGTTTTGGAAATCAGACTAATATCACAGATCTAAAGTGTAACCATATAAGCTACGTTTGAATGTTTAGTTCTGTCCTCTGTCGTTACTCATTAAGCAGGGCTGTTGTGCGTGCTGTGGCACAGCGTGTGAGATCTCGCTCTTTCTCTTCTGGACTGCGAATAGCAAACATGCATCACAGACAAATAGTTTCATTAATATGGCTTTGCAAACATTGCATTTTGCTGTCTTGCTCTGCTGTGGTGTTTTCAGAGTGAAGTATTTCCATTAGCTCAATGCTATCCTGCTAGCTGGCTGCAAACTGCGGAATGGATTTCCTGAGCGGGGGTCTCTGTGTCTCATTAAGCCACGCCGCCGTTCAGGATATCCATTGCAGAGTTTGCAGCCAGCTAGCAGACTAGCCGGCCCGGCGGGAATCACTTTTGGAGTCATATCAGCAGACAACGTTAAAGCGCAGACATACAGTAGCTCATGAATAGACGAATCCGGCGAAACTACCGGAAGTAAGCGGGCGCCATTACTGAGCTGTTGCTGGGTAGCGTTGCCCCATTGCCTTCTATTGTTTTAGTTGCAACTTGCGTCCACTGGAATAAACAGCTCGAGATTTACGACTGACACTAACGTTACAACGTTAGCCCTTGTATAATGTCGAGTGGGTAAACAGTTTCTGTTATAAATTGTTTCAATGGTGGCAGTAAAATTTCAATTTTGAAGAGAAAACACTGTGAATACCCCGGGTCCACTGCCCCTGTCTGGTGCCGTACGGTAAACACAGATTTCCTGGGCGAGTACAAGACGCGGACATTCGCGTATAATAACAATTATTTAATGACATAAGTAAAAAAATATAATAAATGTGTGATATAGTGATCAGCAAAATCTCCTCTCTTGTTATTTTTTCTATTCAATTAACATGCTATGGTCATTAAATGGCTTTCCTGAGCTGAATGTAACGTTATGTGACATAATTGTTCTCCTGCTGTTATATTGACCTCTTTCCATGGTTTAAAAACAGTAGTTGGTCGATATTGTGTATACTTTATAGCTGTAACGTTACCTTACCCATGCCCGTTGCAATGTAAAAATTAGATAAATAATGGACACAAATGAAAAACATGAATTTGTTTATTTCATTTCATTTATTTATTTATTGTTGCCAAATGGACAGATCTTTTTTTTAGTTTCCTCGGTAGCAAACGTTAGCCTAGCTTGCTTGCCAAGCTATTTTCATAAATAATCTGTAAGATCGTTTGTACCTTCATCTGTGACTGGAGGCCAATGTCTAACATCATCAACCCAACAAGTCTGCCTGGCTGTAGTTGTCATCAAGGGTGCGTTATCACCTTATCTCCGAGGTTTGTTTACATCCCGGTGCATATGTCTATGCCGGTGTAACAGCTCAGTAATGGCGTCGCCACAAGATGGCAGCCTACACAAGAACGCTCGTCGGATTCGTCTATATCGGATTTCTCCGCAGGTTGGATCGGAAAAATCCGATACGGAAATTAAGCCGGTATCGGTCCCGATACCGATACTGGATCGGATCGGCCCCATTCCTAAATTCAACAAAAACAAAGAATAACTACACGATGATAAAATATAAAATAGAACTATATATATTAGGGCTGGGTATTGAGACAAATTTCACAATTCGATTCGATTTCGATTCACAAGCTTGCAATTCGATTCGATTTCGATTACGATTCGATTCAATATCGATTATTTTGGATATCAGTTACAATAAATGGCAATTTTTCTCAAGGGAATCAAATCTCTTAAATGCTGTAAACTATGGTCTATGTCTAGTTGTAGCCTACTAGGCTTCATTAGCCTAATATGAAGGTAATAATTAACTTTTATGTAGCTATACAGACACTTAAATTACACTTTTATTTATTTTTATAATAAGAAGATTATATGAAATATAAACATTTAAATGGTGGCTGTCATTAAAACTTGCCAGATTTATTCAAATATGCATTAAATATTGAAGAACACTAACGAGTGTGGACTAATGAGTTTATGTGGAGTTTTCTGAGGTAAATATGACGATACATGCATTGATTACAAGCTGTTTAACTGACGTCTTTCCACGGTTGAAACGCTGAATGAGGGAATCAATGTGACATGAAAGGGATTTAGATAAGTTGTACTCTATCTTTTAACACACTTTCAGATGCTCATTCATGTTTATTTGGCGCTGTGACTGGTATTTTTAACCCGGAAGAGAGATCAGCGCTGCTGCTTCTCCAGAGCGATCTCACGCCACAGCGCCAAAACGGCAAAACGCAAACGTTTTTGAATTTCTGAAGGAAATGGACGTAATTTGAAAATTGAGACTTTGTTTCATATCAATAGTAACAAAGGACAAAGATTATTGCGATTTTTTGGATGCGCGCAGCCGCGATACTATGTCTCATTCATTCAAATGAAACAGGATGACTAATCGATTCTTGAGATTTAAGAATCGATATCGGTTTGTAAAAATGAGAATCGATTAATATCGAGATAATAATATCGATATTTATTACCCAACCCTAATATATACAGTATATCACTATAGTTCTAGGCCAAACAACAACAGTGACATCAAAAATTGCAATCACTTTCAGAACGATTCTTTTCCCGCAACAGATGTCAATAAAAACACTGACAGCCAATCCAAATCTTTGCTGAAAGTGTGGCTCACTTCCCCATCTTGCCAGGCACCTCCCAGACAGCATCAGCATAGTGTCAGCCTAGATCCGGCCCACATTTGGTGCGGATTGAATCCACATGTCCCAGATGTGGCCCGTATCTATGTTGCTGTCAGGGTTGATATGTTGAGAGTGTGCTAGTCTAAACCACATATACAGTAAACCTGGATATATGCCTGATTATATCATTCTCCTCCATTATTTGATGAAATTTTGGTGCTATGATAAACAAAACATGTAAAAAAAACATCTCTTTTAAATAGTACAATATTAATTGTACTATTTAAATCAGCAGTCAAAGCGCTGATTTTGTGAAATGAAATAGACAGCAACATAGTGTCGGCCCACATCTGGAACGCGTTGAATCCACATGTTCCAGATGTGGGCCAGATCTGGGCCGACACTATGTTGCTGTCTGCAAAATCTATAATGTGACAGAAAGGAGGTGTGTTTGTTTTGGAAATAATTACAGTTACTTCATTTACATATGTCTGTCATGTTGTTATACAATAACTTAGCCTTGTGAAAAGAAGTACACTGTAGCATACTTTTAAATAGAGAATAAGCTTAAGTGTGAAATGAATGTATTATGTAATAGGAGGGCACTGAATAAGGGTCTTATCAAGCGAAACGATCGCTCATTTAATAAATAAATAACAAAGTTTAAGTTTTATAAGCTCAAATGGTCGCCTTGCTGTTCGAACTCGTTCATCAAAATGAACAAATCTTTTTCCGAGTCATTCGGTTCATTCAACGAACAAAACAAACGAATTGACTCGGAAAAAGATTTGTTCATTTTGATGAACGAGTTCGATCGTTTCGCTTGATGAGACCCTTATTCATCGTCTGGAATCATTTAAAGCCCTTTGAACAGTTTCCAGTTTGTACTGAAAGTGTCTTTTGGACCTTGAACCGTTTGGTTCCCATTGAAGTCCATTATATGGAGAAAAATGCTGGAATGTTTTAATCAAAAACCTTAATTTCTTTTCGACTGAAGAAAGAAAGACATGGACATCTTGGATGACATGGGGGTGAGGAAATTATCAGCAAAAGTTTTTTTGAAAAGTGAACTACTCCTTTAATGTGGTTTTTATTTTATTATGTTATATGTTTTAAAAAAAATGGTAAAATAAGTTTTTTTAACTTACATTTAAGATTTGAAGTACACTGAAAGTGCACATTCAATACAATCAAGCACATTTCTTTTTCACAGGGGAGGGCACTTGATTTGCAAGTGGTTAGTAATGTTTTTCCACCAACGTTGAGTGCAATCCTGGCACAACCGCAAAGTGATGTTGCCCTAAAGTGAAAAAATAATGGCTGCTTCTCTTCTCTGGCATTGTATCACAACATTCTCTGAACTGAGTTACAATGTACTAATTACAGTGATTACGCCTAGTCTAACCTGTCAGGGAAATTGTTGCCAGCAACTTGAAAAAAAAAAGAGATAATTATTTATTATCAGAACAGTTTCTGCTGTTTGTTTTGGATTATCCAATGAGCCACATAAGCGTATCAAAAAGAGGTTACTTACAGTATTTATATTCAGGAAACTGTTATTTGAATATTTAGAAGGAGCGAGTAGGAGAAAGTCCAGCTTAGGTCGCTCTCAACCAACTTCATGAGATTCACAGGATGTGTTTTAAACACTTAGCTGTTTTTCCTACAATATTCACTAAAGCGCACCACAAACAATAACAATAATCGCATAGCGATTATAACTTCCCCCTTATCTCTTCATGGGTTTTTAATGCACCACAACATATAAAAAAAAAAAAAAAAAAAAGAATAAGTATATTTGGATAAACATCGCAAACACCAAGGCAGGCAAGACAGGCGAGAAGTAGTTTCAACGGGACAGCATCTCTGGCCCAATTTGAGACATTCTCGCACTGTACTCCCTCTTTTAATGCACTTTAGACATTGCACATAACACACACACAAAAAAAAAAGAAAAAAAAAAAGAAAAATAGGAAAAGATAGGGACTGATGAGATGTGGGGGAAGGTTGTCTTATATTATATTATATTATTATATTATCATATTTTGTACAGGATTGACAATGGCAATTGTTACATAGGAGGAAGGATGGAAATAAAAATCTACGAAAACAATATGGGCAGTATGGTGGTAGTGGGGAGTGATGGTAATGACAATGGTAATAATAACAAATAGTTACTTTGTGTACACACGCATACACATACCCACGCTCATACACGCTCACTTACACACTTAGATCAAACACTTAAATCACTCTTGCTACTGCTGGAATTATGGATATACAAGATTGCTCACTACTGCACTATGTTGGTTTGTTTTTATGTATGTCTGACTGTTAAATAAAAAAAAAAAAAAAAAAAAAAAAAAACAATAATCGCATAGAAATGCATAGGCATATTTATTTATTAAGCTAATTTCAAGCATTTTATCAAAAGCAAAAGAACATTTGAGTGAAGTGTGTCCAAACATTTGACTTGTAGAGAATATTTATAGCAATATCAATATGGTTTTCATTAAAGATAATTCACTGATCTACTCTAAAGTGGCCAAAAAGACACCTAGCAGAACCAAACGTGAGGAAATATTCTTTCATCATACAGAATTTAACTCTTTGCTTTAAAAAAAAGTAAAGAAACCCCCCTATGAACTTACCAACAGTGAACCCATCCACAAACAATGTTAGGAACCTTTTAAGAGTAAAATGTCCCAGATATCATTAAACAGGTCCGGCTGGTGACACAATCGGTCTTCTTTTGGTTCTCCACTAGATTCTGTGTGTGTGTGTGTGTGTGTGTGTGTGTGTGTCAGGAGCTCATATAGAGGATAATCCTGCGCTGTTCTACTTGAATGGCTTAGACAGCATGAGGCAAAGGGTTACAGGGTGGAGCGAGAGAACGAGAGGGGGGGGGGTGCACTGGGAGAGGGTGAGGTCACACTCAAACACTGGGGAACATTGTGATGGAAAGTTGCCGGGTTGCTATGGTGAGGGGAAATGTGTATGCTTTCAGTTTTTCCCCAATAGAACAAGAGAAAATACACTTTCATGCAGAGGCGGCTGGTCTATTATGGGCGCTGGGATGCCGCCCCTCCTACCAAGTAAAAAAAAAAGAAGTTTTTTTTTATTTGACAAAAATATGAATTTCTTCTGCACAGGTGTACGTGTTTTACACACTAGAAGGACGGGGAGGGGGTGGGGATATTTTTGTAAGCCAGTTTATTCGTGTAGTTTTATCCTCGGGGCGCTGAGAAAAAGCGCTCTCGCTATCTAACCAATGAAGCTCTGATATCCTATTAAAACGTCACTAAACTTGCTCAATTCAACCAATCAGTGACACGCAGTGTTAATTCTCCGATGGGCGCTTTGCCTCAGCGGCCATCGGAGAATAACATGGAGTTTTGAGTTACTTGGTGTGGTCACGTAGCAGCGGCGGCAAACAAGAAAGACACCGTTCAATCTCTTCTTCAAACTCCGTTTGAAAAAACCTCTGGGGGGGGGGGATGGTCAGTGTTTCGAGGCCGCAAAGGCCGGTCTGATAAAACAGATCGCAGCCTATATTTGCAGTAAGTGTAGCTAAAACACGCCCATCACGGAACAGGTCTCTAGCGTTATATTTTGCCAATGAACTAAAATCGAAACCATGATATTGTTTTTTGCCTTCATAAAAAAGCACAAAACTTTAAGAATAGACCATTTCACAAGATGTAAACAACACTGGTCCAGAAGCACTTCCTGTTTCAGTTTTTTTAACACTACATAAAAGCTGGGATAAAATACAACCAACAGAACATTTAAAACTGAATCAAAAAGTTAAACAAACATCTTTAAGATGTTTTCTTTACATGTGAAATCAAGAAAACAGTTACAAACTGAAACAGGAAGTGCTTCTGGACCAGTGTTGTTTACATCTTGTGAAATGGTCTATAGGCATTCTGTTTTTGCTGGGCATTTAGAGAAACGTGTGCACTTTGCTCACACGATCTGGTGTTTTCTCCTAAATAAAAGCTCAAGGATTTATTTCTTGCAAGTGTAGAAATAAGGACTAAAGTATTTTAATTTTCCTATATTATAGTGTAATCTAGACTAAAATATACTTTTGAAATATTCATTTTCATTTATATAGTACATTTATAGGCTATATGGATTTTACGTCATAGGCATAATTATATAAATCATTGTTACATTATTATAATAATTGTTTGGCATCCTAAAACACCATTGGTAATGTAATGCAGACTGAGACTCTCATAATTAAAAAGATGTTTGAGCCCTCTTTATTGTCCTGGTACAAATCAATGCTTTATCTTTGTTTAACGAGCAGTTCATGGGTTGAAGCTCTTAATTGCAAAGATCACGAGACTGATGCATTTAATTTTCTAGATTAAATGCATAAATTTCTAGATTAATAGCAAAAAAGCACCTTGGAGAAACTCAACAGCTGTGCAAAATATGAAAAGACAATGCAGAAAAGCAGAACGCATGTGGCGGAAGACAAAACTTGTAGTCCATTATAACATCTACAAAGACAGCATCCACGCTTTCAATAGGGAACTAGGCAAAGCCAGACAGACTTTCTTCTCAAATATTATAAACAGCAATATAAACAACACACGCACTCTTTTTGCTACTGTAGAGAGACTGACAACCCCCCCGAGCCAGATTCCCATAGAAATGCTCTCAGACAGCAAGTGCAGTGAGTTTGCTTCTTTCTTCTCAGAGAAAATCAATAACATCAGAAAGGTGATCAGCACATCCTTGAGTTGCTCTGGGGTCAGGCAGATCAGACCACAACCTGAGAAAGTAGTTACTATGTCTGATTTCGAAGAAATTTATTAAACAATTTTGGTAGAAACCGTACAGCACCTTAAAACATCAAAACATCCCTTGACACACTTCCCACATCTTTTTTCAAAAGTGTGTTAAACTGTTTAGAAGCAGATCTCCTAGAAGTGGTAAATGCCTCACTTCGCTCTGGGAGTTTTCCGAACTCCCTGAAAACTGCAGTTGTCAAGCCCCTCCTGAAAAAGAGCAATCTGGATAAGACCATCTTGAGCAATTATAGACCGATCTCAAATCTTCCTTTCATAGGCAAGATCATTGAAAAGGTTGTCTTCAATCAGCGGAACAAATTCTTAAGCTCAAATGGATATTTTGACAATTTTCAATCTGGTTTCCGATCGCATCACAGCACGGAGACAGCTCTCATAAAGATAATAAACGATATTCGCTTAAATACTGATACAGGCAAATTATCCGTGTTGGTACTACTCGACCTCAGTGCTGCATTTGACACTGTCGATCACAACATAATTCTTGACAGGCTGGAAAACTGGGTGGCGCTGTCTGGGATAGTCCTAAAATGGTTCAGGTCATACTTAGAAGGGAGAGGTTATTTTGTGAGTATGAGAGAACATAAGTCTGAGTGGACATCCATGACTTGCGGAGTCCCTCAGGGCTCGATTCTTGCGCCACTCCTATTCAACCTGTATATGCTCCCAATGAGCCAAATAATGAAAAAGAACCAAATAGCTTACCACAGCTACACAGACGACACACAGCTCTACTTAGCCCTATCGCCTAACGATTACAGCCCCATTAACTCCCTGTGCCAATGCATTGATGAAGTAAACGGTTGGATGTGTCAAAACTTTCTGCAGTTAAACAATGACAAAACTGAAGTTATTGCATTTGGAAACAAAGATGAAGTTCTCAAGGTAAATGCATACCTTGACGCTAGGGGTCTAACAACTAAAAATCAAGTCAGGAATCTTGGTGTGTCTCTAGAGTCAGACCTTAGTTTCAATAGTCATGTCAAAGCAATAACTAAATCAGCATACTATCATCTGAAAAATATTTCAAGAATTAGATGCTTTGTTTCCAGTCAAGACTTAGAGAAACTTGTGCCTGCTTTCATCACCAGCAGGGTAGATTACTGTAATGGCCTCCTCACTGGCCTTCCCAAAAAGACCATAAGACAGTTGCAGCTCATACAGAACGCTGCTGCCAGGATTCTGAGCAGGACCAGAAAATATGAACACATCACACCAGTCCTCAGGTCTTTACACTGGCTGCCAGTTACATTTAGAATTGATTTTAAAGTATTATTACTGGTATATAAATCATTTAATGGGTTAGGACCTCAATATATTGCAGATATGCTCACTGAATATAAACCCAACAGATCACTCAGATCATTAGGATCACATCAGCTAGAAATACCAAGGGTTCACTCTAAGCATGGAGAGTCTGCTTTTAGCTATTATGCCAGCCGCAGCTGGAACCAGCTTCCAGAAGAGATCAGGTGTGCTCCTACAGTAGTCACATTCAAATCCAGACTCAAAACACATCTGTTTAGCTGTGCATTTACTTAATGAGCACTGTGCCACTGTTCGTACAACTGTTACTGCACTTCATTTTATTCTAAATAGTTTTAATTTACTGTATTTTATTTTTATCATAATTTTTATTTTTCATTATTTCTTATTTTTTATTCTAAACTGTTTTAATTATTCTGATTTCTTTTGATTATTTTAATTTCTTCTATGTAAAGCACTTTGAATTGCCATTGTGTATGAAATGTGCTATATAAATAAACTTGCCTTGCCTTGCCTTGCCTAGATGGCAGTTCAATTAACATTGTATTTTTAGACCATTGGTATTAATTGGCAAGGAGCAAAGGCCTAAAATGCACCAGAATGCAGGAAAACACATCTACGAAATTCAAAATTTGATGGGGGAGAACCAAATATATCGCCCTTTAACCAAATATATTAATTTGGTTTTACTATATTTGGATGGTCCTTTTAACACATTCAGTTGACTATAAGAAACGTTGCACCAACATCTCTACTAACTCTCACTAGAGTGTTAGTAGAGTATTAGTCGACTGGTAGGGTTAGGGATAGAATAAGTTGACTGTAGTTGCACAGTTACTTATAGTCAGTATAATGTCTGTTGGAGGAGCATCACAATAAAGTGTTAGCAGATATTAAACAGACAGTCTACTAATACTCTAATGAGAGTTAGTTGACATGTAGTTGCAAAGTTACTTTAGTCAACAGAATGTTCAAAAGGGACCATCAAAATAAAGTGTTACCATTAATGTTTATATTGTCAGAGAGTCATCACACACAGCATATTTAACGGAGTAGTTCACTTTTTAAAAAAACTTTTGCTGAAAGTCATCCAAGATGTCCACGTCTTTCTTTCTTCAGTCGAAAAGAAATTAAGGTTTTTGATGAAAACATTCCAGTATTTTCTCCATATAATGGACTTCATTGGGAACCAAATGGTTCAAGGTCCAAAAGACACTTTCAGTGCAGCTTCAAAGGGCTTTAAACGACACCAGACGATGAATAAGGGTCTTATCTATGACCCTTCGAGTCATGACTCGAGAAAAGATTTGTTCATTTTGATGAACGAGTTCGAACAGGAGAGTCACGAATGCACATCACAGAACAGAGCAAGGCGAGCATTTGTGCTTATAAAACTTTTATTTATTTTTTAAATGAGTGATTGTTTTGCTTGATAAGACCCGTATTCATCATCTGGTGTTGTTTAAAGCCCTTTGAACAGTTTGCACTGAAACTCTCATGTGGACCTTGAACCGTTTGGTTCCCATTGAAGTCCATTATATGGAGAAAATCCTGGAATGTTTTCATCTAAAACCTTAATTTCTTTTCGACTGAAGAAAGAAAGACGTGGACATCTTGGATGACAGTAAATTATCAGCAAAAGTTTTAGAAAGGTTTGCTTTAATGCATCTAATATCTAATTAAACCTGCAAGCAGCCGTAGAAACAACACAAGGCTCCTGAAGCGAAGCCTCCACAGGTTTGGACCTAACAGAGGAGACAACTAAAATAAATCCAGTGACGGAATAAGGGAATAATCAGGTGAACTGAGGGGACGATGTTCTGGTTGACATGGATTGACAGACCGTGAGAGAGAGAGAGAGAGAGAGAGAGAGAGAAAGAGAGAGAGTGTGTTTCATGTTGTGTGTGATTATGGGGTGCAGAGCGACATGTTAGCATTAGCATGACATCGTCACCTTGACAACAGTGATGTCATGAGAAGACATGCCATGCGTTCGATGCGGACTATAGTTTGTTCCCCTTCAGTATGCATTTACAGATGTTTAGTACTTTGCTTGCTTGCTCTCCATCTGTCTTTCCTTTATTTACAAGGACTGTCTATCAATTATTCATTATTTAAAACACTAAATTAATGTGGCAGATTAATTACAGGAACAAACTGGTTAAGTCAATATATTATCCATTTGCACACACTTTATTTTAAGGTGTCATTTATAGTGTAATTATAAATTTAAGTACTGAGTAATATTCACAACTACATGCACTTAGGGTTAGGGTAGGATTTGGTTGAGGGTTAGTTGCATGTACATAATTTACAGTTATTACAATAGTAAGTACATGTAACATAATTTTACTAGCGAACTTGCAAAAAGACGTTTTGCATTTGGTTCTTCAAGCTTTAAATGTGACGCCTCTTTTTTTGGCTTAAATAGATCAATCTAAATGAGTGTTTAAGTGCAAACATGTTGAAGATGATCCGATGGGCTTTCGAATCATTAAATGATAAGCTATTCCTCATAAAAGGGGATTATTCAGCGTAGTGAAGCCTCTCCTCCATTGACATCCATCATTTTTTTTAAAGGGCCTCGTCTCCTTCCCTGTGCACCGTAGCATTAGCATTAGCATTAGCCTTTGTCCAAACGCTGTCGTGTTAATAACTGTGACAATGAGCACTGTATGTAAAGTTGCGGTTGCAGTACACTTGCACAATGTTCTTGAATGAATAATTGGTAACACTTTACAATACGGGTGCACTAATGTGCATTAATTCATCCTTAACTAAATCACAGATATTCATGAGTTAATGTATAACTAATGAAGAACTAAACCATTAATTAATGATTACTGCATCAGCAACTAATAAAGAGTCAATATGATTAATAGATTAAGTAATACATGAATTGCTATTAATTCAATGTGTCATTGTGTATTAATTCCTTAATAACATATTTTATTAACTAATAGTGTAAATTAATGTGTTAATTACCACAATTAGTCAAAGCTATGTACTTCAACTTCCAGTTGTCTGCTTTAATTAATCATTAGCTAATGATTTGCAAAGGTATCATTATGTTATGACTTTACTTGATGAGGCACATCATTATTAACTAGTCATTTAGTAATTGTAGTAATTTGCACATGAATTTGCACTAACAATGAAGTAATTAATCATGTATTAATGCATATTAGTATACCTGTCATATTACCTGGAAGTTGAAATACAAGGCTTTGGCTCATTCTGGTAATTAACATATTAATTAACGCTATAAGTTAAAAAAAAATGAGTTATTATGGAATTAATCCACAATTACATATTTAATTAATAACAATTCATGTATGAACTAATACATTAACCTTACAGACTCTTAATTAGTTCCTAATGTGGTAATCATTAATGAATAGCTTAAATAATCATTAGTTACACATTAATTCAGTATTATCTGTGCATTAGTTAAGCATGAATTAATGCTTATTAGTGCACACGTATTGTAAAGTGTTACCGAATAATTTATTAGATGCACGCCGGTCTGTTATTGTAGGGACATCGAAGTGACATTTTCACACCCCAAAACATGATGCGAATCAAAACGAACTGTGACTGGTTGCTTTACATGTCAGTCAGATGAACGTCTTGCTACGTGAGACTAGTTGAGCTTCAGAGAAACCAAAGAAGAGGGGAGAAATGGAATCAGGACAAAGAATAAATGTGACTCTGAATTGTGCAACCTGGCCCTAATTCATTCCAGGAGCACATATGCTAAATGCTCCACTGCTTTGTTTAATGAAATAGTGCATAATGCCACTATTTCTTGGATGGTTTTCTTTGAAAATACTGTGTTAACAAATGTCTGGTGAATAAAAACTACCGCACATACATGTAAACCTATTATAGTAAGCAGATTTCAGAGACTTCTGCTAAATATATCACACCAGTCTCCCTGCAGCAAATGTTCTCATGAATTTACTGAGTCTGATCCATACCAGACTATTATGTTGAACAGTTATTTGTTATAGGCCCTTTGCTATGTTTTATATATAAGAAAGCACTTGCTTAGAACATTAATGTAAAATGCAAAATTAATAAGTTTATCAGCAAGGAATGTGCATCCATAATTCATGTTCTTACCTTTTATATGCAAATACTTATTGCATTATAAGCAAACATATCTGTTGCATGCAGAATGAATTTTCTCACAAATTGCATGCATGAACAGTTCAGAGACACACAAGGAACGTGAAACCAATGAAAACGGGGATACGAAGTTTCTAATTAAAGGTACAATATGTACGATTTTTTTCCTGAAAAAAACAAATTTCAATGACGCAATATCCGCGCTATCCTCGGTTTCCCTTCACACTACCATAGCCATGACGTAACCATGGCGACAGATGTGGACAACAGTGTGGTGCATAACGCTTCTTTCAAACATAGACCATGGCAACCAGACTTTGGGACATACAAGAAGAACTAAAATGAGGATCAATATCAGCGTGGCGTTTTTTTGAGATGCCGAGAGCTAGCATCCGCGACTAACTTGGACTTGGCGGAGCTTCACGAGTCACGACTTGACAGCTTTATTAGACAGGTGAGCAAATGTACATAAAACAAATCAATGTTATATAACGTTATCTCAACATGATGAAATGTTAGAATACGGTCAGTGTGTTATTCTAATGTTGATCTAGATCGCTGCTAGTTTCGTATAGCAAACAAACTAATACGTAGTATAACATTATAACTTTCAACACACATTTAAATGCCGTTTAGTGTGATAGTGTAACTATAGAGCAACTGTAGCAGCGCTGCGTTACCTCACAAGTTTAATTCGTATAATAAACTGACCTGTGTGAGTAATCCAGCACTTGCGTGTAGTTCGGTCGAATTAAATGTCCTTATTCCTTTATATCCGCGGGACTCGCGTGTGATATCTGTCTCTTTAGCAATCGCGACCTGCTTCATACCACTGTAATGTTAAAAAACATGAATGTTTGCACTCATCCATAGATCCATCAGCTTGACAGCAAGTCCCATCATTCAGCTCATCACTGCGTCATAAACCTACTCCTTTGTTGTAGTTGCAAACTGCGCCCTCTTCTGGTGAAGTCTTACATATTGTGCATTTAACAACTTAATATTAGATTACTTTCATCCAAAGTCACTCACAGCATTGCATTATGATTTGCAGTGCCTACATTTCCAGTCATTTGACTTTAATTATGCACATTGTATTTGAAACATCTGAAAAGCAGTTCAAACCGACTTTTGATCATAATAAATTGATTTCTGAAAGGGTGCTTGACTGGATACATTGCTCCATGTTCTTCTCCATCATTAAAAAGCTCGGATAATGCTCCTCTCCATCATTTGATAAATTATTGCAGCCATAATTGCTAGAAAAAAAGTATATTTTAAACAAAAATCTGTTCGCTTCCCTCAAGTGGAAATAGAGCATTGTTAATTGTGGCAGACAAATGAGGCGCAATCTATAATAAGCGTAATTTACATAAAAAGGAGGCATGATAGTGCTGAAAAAATCAGCACAAAATAACAGCACTAAAAAATCCCCAAACTGTCACACACATACATAAACAAACCAAAACAAAACACAAGGTAAAGTCCAGGCCTGGTCTTCTCTCATCCTTCACTGTCGTGAGAGATACCAATCTCATTATCAATCACGCCACTCATCCTGCTTGCCAGAATTAGGGGCCATTTACACAACACCGTTTTCAACTAAAAACATTTTGGCCGTTCACTTACACGACAACACCGTTTTGTGTGCGCGAAAACACAAATTTTAGAAAATGGGTTTCAAAGTGTAAGTTTTTGTAAACGGTCTCCGTATAAAAAACAAAATGCGTACAGTATGTGTTCAGTCTATATACTGATTTCACGCAGCCGCCATTTTGAAATCGAAAGCGAACCCCGGAAGTACAGATATACAACAATGCCTTGGACTACCAACCTGAAGCTGCTGCCGTGATTTACACTATTGGATGTTAATATACCAATATAGGATATGTACAGTACATAGTTCATTCCAGCTTCTTTTTGTACGATCTGAATTATATATAAAAAATGATTTTATTTATAAATTAATTTCACTGCATATAGTCTAAAACATGAAAGAAATGTACAAAGTATGTATATTTTTAGAATAACTAATTTCTACATTAAAGGGTTAGTGCACCCAAAAATGAAAATTCTGTCAGTATTTACTCACCCTCATGTTGTTCCAACCCCGTAAGACCTTCGTTCATCTTCGGAACACAAATTAAGATATTTAAGATATTAAGATCGCTCCTGCATACTAGTCCATAGGCTTCTTGAGGGACTGGCTCTTGCTGTCCCCGAAAAGTCATTAAAGACATCGTTAAAATAGTCCAAGTGACTACAGGGGCTCAATCTTAAGTTTATCAAATGACGAGAACACTTTTGTGCGCAAAAAAACAACAAAAATAACGACTTTATTTCAACTATTCGTTTATTTCCCACTCTGCGCGAGTCAGGTTACTAGTTTAATAGCGTAAGCTTCTGCTATTGTACGTCACACGCATCACACACACATGACCAGCGTCGGCCAATAGTGAGCCTACGTGTGACGTAGCTCTACGCAATCACACTACGTTAACTGACTTACAGGCTCATGGAGAAGGAAGTGAATAGTTGAAATAAAGTCGTTATTTTTGTTGTTTTTTTGCGCACAAAAGTGTTCTCGTCGTTTGATAAACTTAAGATTGAGCCCCTGTAGTCACTTGGACTATTTTAACGATGTCTTTAATGACTTTTCGGGGACAGCAAGAGCCAGTCCCTCAAGAAGCCTATGGACTGTATGCAGGAGCGATCTTAATATCTTAAATATCTTAATTTGTGTTCCGAAGATGAACGAAGGTCTTACGGGGTTGGAATAACATGAGGGTGAGTAAATACTGACAGAAATTTCATTTTTGGGTGAACTAACCCTTTAAACACAACATTACGCCATCGTATTAGCGACTCTCCTATGATTAAAGGCGACACTTCCGGTTTTCTTCGCACCGGAGCCATTTCAAAACGGCGGCTGCGTGAAATCACCGTATAGTGTTTCATCGCCATCTAGTGGTCTGGCAGCAGAATACAGCGTTTTTAGCCGTTCTTGCGCATCCGTGTGAATGGGGATCGTTTTGACAATAGAGTCGTCTTTACATGGAAAGCTCAAAGGAACACTTCTCCATTTTGAGCACATCGTTGTCGTTGCAGGTCAAACTATTAAAAAATGGTGTGAAAATGAAATCAACCTTAATTCAATCCATTTTTCCAGACTCTTCAGCTCATGCATTGTGTTGCCGAGTAAATAAAACAGTTGATAGCTCTGTCAAAAATATTTGAACCGCAAGGAAGGACTTCCCTTTGCCTGAGATAAACAAAGAAACTGGGAACAAATGAAAGTATGTAGCAAGTGTTGTCAGTATTATGGCGAGGGAGGAGTGTAAGAGAGAGAGAGAGAGAGGCCGATCACCCAGGTGAGCTCTGGCTAAACTGATCAGAGCAGAGACGCCACAGCTAATAACCGAGGAGCTTACAGCATGTAAGAAAAGCATGCTGGGAGTTGCCAGGGAACAGCGCTCCCTCAGATAGGGCTTTCATCAGAAGAAGCCTGATTGGCTGAGCTGTGATTAAGCAAGTCATGTGACTGGAGGTTCAAGGGGTCTGATGTAATGTGGAAGAAGCAGCCATTATGAGATTAATCATCAGCGAGAGAGAGAGAGACTGTGTTTGTGATCCTCTGAGAACACTGTGATCGTTATAAATATCCATTTTCCAGAATAATTTTGTGATTATAGTAAATAGTAAATAAAAAGTAGAGATGATCTAGTCTAGTGGTTGAGCTCCACTTTTAGATGTTCAGTGGTTTATCTCTAACTCAGCTTGAGACGCTCCCATTAGGCTGTTGGCAAGAGTAAGCGTGAGCAAAATCAAGATAGAAAGAGAAACAGGCGACGGGATGAGAGATTCAAAGCTACAGGCCCAAAAATGTGCTATTTCCCTGCATGAGATGCATGCAGTCCTGGCTGTCACAGATCATCACTCTTCGCCAACGCAGTCACATGACCAGAGGGAGAAAGCATTTTCTTTACAGTAGATTATTGATGTGCCTGTAAACGAATTCATTTGTACACTGTATTAGTAAACAAATCGTTAATTAAATTACTTATTAAATCATAATCATACTCCAAACCCTGTTACAAATGTATAAAATATGTGTCTGTATGTGCTAAAGCATGAATATTTTTGCTTATTCAATTAAAAACAAAAAAGTACATAGAATATTTATTTTGGTTGAGGATTTTATTTTAATAATCTGTTATTTGTGTTTTGTTAGTGTTGCTTATTGAATATGCAAAAATATTTAATTATCAAAAAATTATGTTAGATACAGCCATTAAGCCCAAAAATGAAGAAAAAGGGAGAACATATACTTTCAGTCTTTTTATATACTTAAAATTGCACTCAAAATTCAAAGTAGATTTGGCCTATACTTAATCTTTTGATTGTTAGATAATTAAGTATTAAGTATACTTGACTCTTTTGATTGAGTATAGCCTATTAAATACTTTTTTCAAATAGTTTTACATGCAGTCTTATAAACTTACATTGTTCGAAAATGTTGATTTATAAAGAGATATGTTGTGTAGGCTAGTCCACTGGTAGTGTATGGATTAAAACAGTTAAGAGGGTTAAAACAGTTTATACTGTTACTCTTAATAAAAGTATACTTTTATACACTAAAAAGTGGGACAATTCAGTCCTAAACAGTAGACTTAGAAGTATACTTCTAGTACATTGATATTAGTATGCTAACTACATAAACTAAAATGTACTTGTCGTATACTTGTTTTTTAAGGGTTAACAAAGACAATTCACACACATTAGTTTTAATATAACAGAGAAAGACACTGTCACGTTCGCCACGGAATCATTTGCCACACAACAATACATCTAAACACAAGCTAGTTTTGTAGAACAGATGTTCACCGCACTCCTGGAGAAACCGTTCCCTGAAGCAGGTGCTGTTATTACATAGCAAACTCATCACTTCTGCTTGGGCATGCTTCAAACACATTTAAAGCGATAGTAGCAAATTCAATAATATATATGCTAATGGACAAACTTGTCACACATTTAAGCTCATCAAATCATAGAACTGAAACGGGACTGGAAGATTTATCGGATGAAATCCTTCCATACTGTTTCCATTAGCAATAAGTTACAGACTACCAAACATTAAATGATACAATGGCATACATAATACTCAAACTTTTACTACAAAGGAAAATGTAGGCCTTGTCCCAAAACCTATTAACCTTGGTCATGAAAATCTGCACTCATTGAATTTTTGGAGAACAACAGAGAACCATATAAATGACATGGTATATAAAAGGTTGTCTTTTTGTGCCATTATCCTGATAGGGATAGAGCATTTTTTTTCCGCAAGCAACATATACTGTAAACTACAAATCTATTCGTAAATCTAGTTTACAAGTTAAGACTCTTAAAAGCATGAAATGGGCTTGGACAGTGTGTCTGGCGGCTTATGATACTCTGAACGGTGTGCTGTCATCTGCACAGTCATGGTTTTTGAGCAAAAGACTCTATAAGCAAAGAGCAAAACATTCAAAGCGTGCACTTTCAGAAACTACTAGATGGACGGGAATGCTAACTAGCCCAGTCCAGGTATTATAGATTTAGCTAAGCTAACAATACCTACTTTGACCTTAAATTTGAGGTCACAAAATTACATTGAATAGGGAGCATATGCACATGGTTGCCATTTAAAACTCTTTATTTACTTGTAAAAACGTATTTAAAGGATTAGTTCACTTTTGAAAAAACTTTTGCTGATAATTTACTCACCCCCATGTCATCCAAGATGTCCATGTCTTTCTTTCCTCAGTCGAAAAGAAATTTAGGTTTTTGATGAAAACATTCCAGGATTTTTCTCCATATAATGGACTTCAATGGGAACCGGATGGTTC